>NC_138772.1:35214822-35247322 GCF_965119305.1 Pelophylax lessonae
AGATAATTCAGCCCCTAGCTAGCCACTCCTAGCCTTACCATGTAGTCAATTCATTTCTATTGAATCCATGTGCAGTCAAGCCCCGTACACATGCACCGATTGTCGGCCGACCGTTCGGCCGTCTTTTGTCCAGTGCTGTCGTGTTGGGTGAAAAGTGCTAAAGACTGCACATGGATTTTGTCGGCCAACAACAACCGACTGCAGAAGTGAGGTCATGTGATGGTTAACTTTCCATGTGTTTTTTCTTCTCTGAGCATGCCCAGTCTTGCTCATCTGCTTTTTGTCGGCCGAAATCTGTACTGACTGACGAACAATCGGCCGTTCTGGTGTTGGCCAACAAAAATTTTATAGCATGCACACCAGATTTTGTTCGGCCGAAAAGTCGCAGTCGGTTGTCGGAAGCATCATACTAACAAGCCGACAATCGGCCGTTGGCCGAATATTTACGGCCGACAATCGGTGCGTGTGTACGGGCCTTAAGGACTCTTTAGGAATGACTAAAGAGACCAGGACAAAAAAAAAAAAAAAAATCCATGCATGTGCCAAGTTTAGCTAAATCTGCCTGTGGATCTTGTTAGTCAGCAAGTTGTGATACCGTCCATACAAGAGTTAATTGCACATTGTTACATTAGCCCCATTATTTATAGTTCTCTCTCTGAACTGATGACCTGTACCCGGCCCTGCAGCCTCCTGTGGGACTTACATCACATCTCCCAGGAGACTTGCAAAACTGGTACACAAAGCCCTTGGGGGGGGGGGGGGGGGCTGGTTTGAGGCGTGGGAGGGGGTGGCTCCAGAGGGCAGTCTGGGGGCAGGTCCAGCGCATCAGCAGCTGAAGACGACCAAGAGGGCGGCATGGGACCCGCTGTGTGGCACCCAAACATTGGATTGCAGTGGGTGAACATGAGGGGGACGCAGCAATACAGGTCAGTGGAGAAAAAGCCCAGGGGGTGAGGGGTTTAGTGCCGCTTTTTTAGGGCTAGTGTGTTCATCTGCGTTTTAGCGCTCTTGTACAATGCAGATCAACACAGACACATAAAAAAAACAATTGTTTTCTATGTGTTCTATTCACACTACAATGCTGTGTTGAGTTGGTTAAAAATGCAACATGTATGAATTTTAAAAGGCCATGCAACGCCTGTACACATGTGTAAAATGCACGCCCACACAAGACACTTTGCCTTGTCATTGTGTCCCTAACCCACAAAACATGAACAGGATGTGATGTCACAGTAAACATAGCAGTAAAAATGCGCATCAATGGATGTCAAAACGCACATGAAATGGATACAGTGAGGGGAAAAAAGTATTTGATCCCCTGCTGATTTTTTACATTTGCCCACTGACAAAGAAATTATCATTCTATAATTTTAATGGTCGGTTTTAAACAGTGAGAGACAGAACAACAGAAATATCCAGAAACACGCATTTCAAAAAAGTTCTACATTGATTTGCATTTTAATGAGTGAAATAAGTATTTGACCCCTTCAGAAAACATGACTTCGTACTTGGTGGCAAAACTCTTGTTGGCAATCACAGAGGTCAGACGTTTCTTGTAGTTGGCCACCAGGTTTGCACACATCTCAGGAGGGATTTTGTGCCACTCCTCTTTGCAGATCCTCTCCAAGTCATTAAGGTTTCGAGGCTGACGTTTGGTAACAAATCTTCAGCTCCATCCACATATTTTCTATGGGATTAGGGTCTGGAGACTCCAGGACCTTAATGTGCTTCTTCTTGAACCACTTCTTTGTTTCCTTGGCCATGTGTTTTGGGTCATTGTCCTGCTGGAATATCCATCCACGACCCATTTTCAATAGCCTGCTAGGAGGTTCTCACCCAAGATTTTGAGGGTACATGACCCTGTCCATTGTCTCTTTGATGCGGTGAAGTTGTCCTGTCCCCTTAGCAGAAAAACACCCCCAAAAGCAAAACATTTCCACCTCCATGTTTGACAGCGGGGATGGTGTTCCTGGGGTCATAGGCAACTTTCCCCCTCCTTCAAACACGGCAAGTTGAGTTGATGCCAAAGCGCTCAATTTTGGTCTCATCGGACCACAACGCTTTCACCCAGTTCTCCTCTGAATCATTCAGATGTTCATTAGTAAACTTCAGACGGCCTGTACATGTGCTTTCTTGAGCAGGGGTACCTTGCGGGCAATGCAGGATTTCAGCTCTTCAGGGCGTAGTGTGTTACTAATTGTTTTCTTGGTGACTATACTGTAGTCCCAGCTGCCTTGAGATCATTGATAAGATTTTCCCATGTAGTTCTGGGCTGATTCCTCACCGTTCTCATGATCATCGAAATTTCACGAGGTGAGAGCTTGCATGGAGCCCCAGACCAAGGGAGATTGATCGTTATGCGTTTTTTCCATTGGCGAATAATCACACCAACTGTTGTCACCCTCGCCAAGCTGCTTGGCGATGGTCTTGTAGCCAATTCCAGCCTTGTGTAGGTCTACAATCTTGTCCCCGACATCCTTGGACAGGTCTTTGGTCTTGGCCATGGTGGAGAGATTGGAATCTCATTGATTGCTTCTGTGGACAGGTGTCTTTTATACAGGTAACAAGCTTAGATTAGGAGCAATCCCTTTAAGAGAGTGCTCCTAATCTCAGCTCGTTACCTGTATAGAAGACACCTGGGAGACAGAAATCTTGCCAATTGATAGGAAATTAAATACTTATTTTACTCATTAAAATGAAAAACAATTTATAACTTTTTTGAAATGCGTTTTTCTGGATTTTTGTGTTGTTCTTCTGTCTCTCGCTGTTAAAATAAACCTACCATTAAAATTATAGACTGATCATTTCTTTGTCAGTTGGCAAACGTACAAAATCAGCAGGGGATCCAATATTTTTTTTTACAGTATCTCACAAAAGTGAGTACACCCCTCACATTTTTGTAAATATTTTATTATCTTTTCATGTGACAACACTGAAGAAATGACACTTTGCTACAATGTAAAGTAGTGAGTGTACAGCTTGTATAACAGTGTAAATTTGCTGTCCCCTCAAAATAACTCAACACACAGCCAATAATGTCTAAACCACTGGCAACAAAAGTGAGTACACCCCTAAGTGAAAATGTCCAAATTGGGCCCAAAGTGTCAATATTTTGTGTGGCCACCATTATTTTCCAGCACTGCATTAGCACTCTTGGGCATGGCGTTTACCAGAGCTCTAGAAATATCCAAAAAGAGAGACCGCACTCAAGGGTATAAGATGAAAATCAATCGAACTCCTTTATTCTCCATAAATACAGCAGACAGACAGTACAATGCACGTTTCACGATGTAAATCGCTTAATCATAACCACACACTGTGTGGTTATGATTAAGCGATTTACATCGTGAAACGCGTCAACCCGACACGTCTGTTCGTGCATTGTACTGTCTGTCTGCTGTATTTATGGAGAATAAAGGAGTTCGATTGATTTTCATCTTATACCCTTGAGTGCGGTCTCTATCTTTTTGGATATTTCTAATGCTTGGATGGCGGATCTGACCTGCACCGGGCTCTGAACTTGCACCTGAGCGTTTTTTTTCCCTGTTTACCAGAGCTCCACAGGT
Source organism: Pelophylax lessonae (assembly GCF_965119305.1). Classification (NCBI taxonomy): domain Eukaryota; kingdom Metazoa; phylum Chordata; class Amphibia; order Anura; family Ranidae; genus Pelophylax; species Pelophylax lessonae. The sequence continues at coordinate 35,218,389 of NC_138772.1, forward strand.
TGCCACTGGAGTCCTCTTCCACTCCATGACATCAAGAAGCTGCTCAATAGGGTTTAGGTCTGGAGACATGCTTGGCTAGTCCATCACCTTTACCCTCAGCTTCTTTAGCAAGGCAGTGGTCATCTTGGAGGTGTGTTTGGGGTCGTTATGTTGGAATACTGCCCTGCGGCCAGGCGGCCCAGTCTCCGAACGGAGGGGGATCATGCTCTGCTTCAGTATGTCACAGTACATGTTGGCATTCATGGTTCCCTCAACGAATTGTAGCTCCCCAGTGCCGGCAGCAATCATGCAGCCCCAGACCATGACACTCCCACCACCATGCTTGACTGTAGGCATGACACACTTGTCTTTGTACTCCTCACATGGTTGCCGCGACACACTCATGACACGATCTGAACCAAATAAGTTTATCTTGGTCTCATCAGACCACAGGACATGGTTCCAGTAATCCATGTCCTTAGTCTGCTTGTCTTCAGCAAACTGTTTGTGGGCTTTCTTGTGCATCATCTTTAGAAGAAGCATCTTTCTAGGACAACAGCCATGCAGACCAATTTGAGGCAGTGTGCGGCGTATGGTCTGAGCACTGAAAGGCTGACCCCCCACCCCTTCAACCTCTGCAGCAATGCTGGCAGCACTCATACATCTATTTCCCAAAGACAACTTTTGGATAGGACGCTGATCACATGCACTCAACTTCTTTGGTTGACCATGGCGAGGCCCGTTTTGAGTGGAACCTGTCCTGTTAAAACAACTGTATGGTCTTGGCCACAGTGCTGCAGCTCAGTTTCAGGGTCTTGGCAATTTTCCTATAGCCTAGTAACAATTCTTTTTTTCAGATTCTCAGAGGGTCTTTGCCATGAGGTGCCATGTTTAACTTCCAGTGACCAGTATGAGAGAGTGAGAGTGATAACACCAAATTTAACACACCTGCTCCACATTCACACCTGAGACCTTGTACCACTAACGAGTCACATGACACCGAGGGGGGGAAATGGCTAATTGGACCCAATTGGGACATTTTCACTTAGGGGTGTACTCACTTTTGTTTCCAGTGGTTTAGACATTAATGGCTGTGTGTTGAGTTATTTTGAGGGGACAGCAAATTTACACTGTAAGAGTCAGTTCACGCTGGGACGGCACGACTCTGTCCTACTTCGGGGGCGACTTGTGCATTCCCATGCACCACGACTTCGGAGCGACTTGCATGCACTTCACATAACAGAAGTCTATGCAAGTCGCTCTGAGGTCGCCCCGAAGTAGTACAGGACCCTTTTTCTAAGTCGGAGCGACTTGTGCCGCTCCTATTAGAACGGGTCCCTGTAGTGTTCAATGGACCGCGACTTGTCAGGCTGACAAGTCGCGCTAGTGTGGATCGACTCTTATACAAGCTGTACACTCACTACTTTACATTGTAGCAAAGTGTCATTTCTTCAGTGCTGTCACATGAAAAGATAGAATAAAACATTTACAAAAATGTGAGGGGTGTACTCACTTTTGTGAGATACAGTGTGTACGTCCATTTTCCCTGCATTTTTCTGCAGTGTGAATTAAGCCTAAATTTTGTTTATTATTTTTTTACGAGTCGGTTACAAAGATTCTAACCTGGGTATGCTACCATTAAGAGAGGCTTCCTGTCACACGCTAAGCAACATCCTTGTCATTCTGCCTTGCACCCTACTTCAGTTCAGAAAAGATCGATCCCCCAAAAGCCCAATGTTGATCCAGTGAACAGAAAGGTTTTAAAAAAGTCACGGACACAGATGATTGGTCAACCATCAGACCATTGTCCCATTTTTAAAGCCAGCAAATCCACAGCATTTAATCATCAGATTACATGTGCTGAGTACACAACCGGCAGCTGCTCCCACTAATCAAACATCGCGCTGCACCGTGACTCAGAGTCACACCTCTCCTATACTATGGGACTCGTCACAACACGCTCCGCCATCAATGCTCTGTACACAAACATATTACTATCAGTGCACCTATGGGACATGTCTGTGTCTGTCTACAGCAAAAGGTGACCCTGTGGAGGTTTTAAAGAGCACCTGTCAGACCAGAAATGTCAGCTACCACTGCCAATGGGTGCTTAGAATAGTCACCTGTTCTTAAAAAAAAAAAAAAAAAATTTATGCCAAGCACCACTGGTCTTGTTTTAGTTTGTCTCGCCCTCTATTACTGTACCAGCTTGGTCTGCATGTAAAATGGAACTATAGATGCATGTACTTATCTCCCGTCCAGTGATGTGACCTCTGCAAGCTTCCAATCTTCTCTGCCTGGTCTTCTTTAAGGCTTGACATCTTCAGGCCATTTTGATTGGTTGGCCCAGGATGGCGTGACTCCCATGCGTGCACACCAGAGTTAATTCATCACTGCATACATGGGTAGCCATTGTGACCCAGTCCCATGCTCCAGGGGTCCCCTGCGGAAAGGAGGGCGACAGGGGTAGCAGAATGTAGAGGAACCAATCTCTTAATGCAGCCGCTGAACGCCCGCTTCTCCTCTTCTCCCTCCTGCAGACATTAAATGGCTTCAGATCGAATGTTCACAGGGTATTTTCTGATCAAAAATTCTGAGTGTGGGGCGTGGCCTGGCGCAGCATGTGAGAGGACGTGTGTGAGAGGAGCTCCGCCGGACCGATATCCTTCACCGCTAATCCTGCAGCCCTTCGGGCACGATAATCCTTCCTTCACCTCCCGCGCACCCGCGGCACCGACCTCCGCATGTCTCCGCCGAAGAAAGGCTCTGAAGCTGCGGCAAAACTGGCTGCATTCCGGAGGCTGGAGAAGGAGGCCCCGATCCAAGATGGCGCCGGCCCGTCGCTCGTGGTGGAGGAGCCTGAGAGCCCTGCTACATCCAAGGTTTTGGGGGCGATTGCTACTTGCCAGACCATGCTGACTACTAAAATCGAGGAGGTGAAGGTAGATATATCTTTGATGCGTCAGGATATGCAGAAGCTGAGGGACAGAGTTGGTGAGGCTGAACACAGAATTAGTGAGGTGGAAGACTCCCTCCCCCCATTGCAAAACTCCTCAGACAGGCTGCAGCAACAAGTACACCTTATCCTCCAAAAACAAGATGACATGGAGAATAGGCTGCGCCGCTGTAACCTGCGGTTCATCGGCCTCCCGGAGGGCTCTGAGGGTGCTGACCCCTCATCATATTTGGAACAATTGCTCACTCAGACTTATGGCAGAGAATCCTTTTCACCCACTTTTGTTGTGGAACGTGCACATCGCCTCTCAGGGCGCCCCCCCCCTCAGGGTGCACCCCCCCGCACGTTCATCGCTAAATTCCTGAACTACCGGGACCGTGATGCCATATTGCGCCTGGCCAGGGTTAAGGGGAACATTCCATTTGGAAATCACAAAATAGCGATTTTCCCCGACTTCTCTGCTGAGGTCCAGAGGCGCCGCAAGAGCTTTTTGGAGGTCAAACGCAGACTGCGTATCAAGAATATCAAGTACTCCATGTTGTATCCGGCCCGTCTTAGAGTGGAGGGCGAGGACCGAGCCCACTTCTTTGAGGATCCGGAGGCCGCCATCTCCTGGCTAGAAGGCCTGGAAGCTAGAGCCTGACCACCTTGCCCTGGCGACTTCATGATACTTTCTCCCTGATGGCCTATACCTTAAGCTGCTGCAAGAGCGGAGGAGGGGTTTTGTAGATCCTGCGGAACTCAAGACTTTGCATCCCCCTTCCCCCCCCCCTCCCCCCTCATTTTCCTGCACTATTGCTCCTGTGTTTGACCGGCGGAGCGCCCTAGCTCCACAGATGGAACTGATTTCTCTGTTCTCTTCCTATGGACTTCCACCTGCCCATAGGCTTTGCTACCCAGCGATACACCTGTTGGTTTTCGCCCCCTACACCCGCTAAGGCGTGTGTTTGTGCCCAACTCCCCTGTTGCCCCCTGCGACTTCTGCTGGACCTGGGCCCCCGGGCCCCCTTGTTTATTCTATTTGCATTTTGCTGTATTTTTGCTGCATACCTTGGGGGTCCCTGGCCTCCTGATCTTGCTCTTTCCCAGTCGCATGTGGGCCTGTTCTGGTTGAGGCACTTGTTTGGGAACATGCCCGCACAAGTTGGGGTTGGTGCAGGGCAGGGAGGGGGGATTGGGGTGTTACCATTGTTTATGATTTATATTTGGTACAATCTCTATACTGTTTCTGTTTTATGCACATTGACCTCAAGTAATGATTATTTGCTCTTTTGCTGCTGTATATCGCCGCTGGTGTGTGACCGTGGACTTGTTGGTTCCGCGGCCTTACTGCCTGAGATCCTGGGAGCCTCCGCTCCGCGCTCTGTACTACCCCTGCCATGGCCGCATTGAAATTGTTGACGTGGAATGTCAGGGGTATGCGTGATAAGATTAAACGAACGGCTGTCTTTAATGTCCTACGCCGTGTACGGGCTGATATTATAGTTCTGGTGGAGACACATTTGGAGGGCCGTGTACAACAGTCCCTCAAACGTCCCTGGGTTGGTTGGGTGCAACACTCTGCTTATAGCTCACACTCCAGGGGTGTGGCGCTACTGGTGGCCAAATCGGTACAATTCCAGCTCCTAGGATCTCAGGTCGACCCAATGGGTAGATATGTTTTTCTCACAACGTCAGTCTATGGGGAATTGATGTTACTGATGGCTTTCTATGTGCCCCCCCCTTACTCTGCTGTGATTATTATGGAGGGACTGGCGTTTATGGCACAGAGCCCAGGGGCCCCGGTGATCTGGCTGGGTGACTTTAACAATGTGATGGACTCGGGTCTGGATAGGTCCGGTGGCGCCTCCCAGGTGCCGCCGGGGTCGTCCCCGACCAGGTTCTCCCGATTGTTGGAGAGCTTTGGTCTGGCAGACTCTTGGCGCAGCAAATACCCCGCGCAGCGCGCGTACTCCTGTTTTTCGGCTGCACACCACTCTATGTCACGCATTGATCTGATATTGCTGTCTCGAACCCTGCTCCCCAGGTTACTGACGGCAGGCTTCGCCCCACGGACTCTGTCTGATCACTGCCCTTATTGGATACTGTTGTCCTTGCCCTGCAATAGACCTCCCCCGGCCTGGCGCCTGAATCCTGCCTGGCTCCCCTTGGTGTCGGATGGGAACGACATTGAGGGGACCTGGACACAATTCTTCTCTGACAATGAGGGCACTGCCTCCCCGGCTGCGGTGTGGGAGGCGTTTAAACTGTTCGCCAGATCCACTATGATTTCCAAAATCAAGGCTGTTAGAGCGCGGGCTGCTGAGGAGATCTCCAGGGCAACGACAAATCTAATTGAAGCTGAACAGGCCTTTCTGGGGGACCCGACTCCGGCACATGAATCTCAGTATAAATTGACCTCTAAAGTCCTTTCCCAACTTGACTACGAGAGGGCGAAATCTAAGATGTTTTTTCAGAAGCAGAATCTGTTTGCACATGGTGAGCGGGCGGGGAAACTTCTCGCATATTTAGTCCATTGTGAGGATAGGCCCCCGGTAGTTATTACTTTGAAGGATGACCTGGGTAATGAGATCGCTGATCCTGCTGCGGTGACACAGTGTTTCCGCTCATTTTTTAGTACTCTTTACACCTCTAGGGCTCCCGCTGACTGCACTGACATGCATGACTTTTTGGACTCTATTGACTTTCCCACTTTGACACCCGACCAGTTGGCGACCCTCGAGGCACCCATCTCTGTGGAAGAGATTGCAGCAGCCGTGTCCAAGTTCCCTAGGTCTAAGGCCCCCGGCCTGGACGGCCTCCCGATTGAATTTTTCTCCCAATATTCGGAACTCCTCTCTCCTAAATTATTGGCTTTGTTTCAATCTCTATTCAAAGATGCAACCCTACCCCCTTCTATGCGGGAGGCGCTAATTGTGCTCATTCCCAAGCCGGGCAAGGATGTACACGCCCCAGAGTCTTACCGTCCCATCTCTTTGCTCCCAGTAGACACTAAAATCCTTGCGAAAATTTTATCCCTTCGCCTTAACAAGGTGATCCTTTCACTCATACACTCGGACCAGGCCGGGTTCATGCCTGGGAGGAACACCTCATTTAATCTTCGCCGGTTATTTATGAATCTCCAGGCACGGCACGACGGAATGGGTGGCAGGGTGGTGGTCTCATTGGACACGGCTAAAGCATTTGACTCGGTAGAGTGGCCGTTTCTGTGGACCTGTCTGGACCGGTACGGCTTTGGACCTAATTTTATTAAGTGGGTCAAACTTTTATATAGCGCCCCGGTAGCTAGGGTCCTGGCAAATGGCTGGCAGTCGACCGCCTTCCCTTTATCCCGTGGCACTCGACAGTGGTGCCCCCTCTCCCCCCTGCTGTATGCCCTGGCCGCGGAACCTCTGGCGATGGCCATTAGAGCGCATCCCGGGATTCGAGGCCTACGTAAGGGACCGTTGGAGGAGAAGATCAGCATGTATGCAGATGACACTTTGTTATATTTGGAGGACTCTCGGGAATCCCTACTCACGGCCCTTTCTTTAATTGAACGGTATGGACGATTCTCCGGTTTTCAGATAAACTGGGATAAGTCACAAATTCTCCCGCTTGACGAGAGCCCACAGGCAATCACCCCCGCAAGCCCAGCCCTACAATGTGTATCCCGCATTAAATACTTAGGGATTCAAGTGACAGCTAACTCAGCAGATTATGTCCCGGATAACGTTCAACCCCTGTTCCCTCTGCTTAAGGCTAAAATTCAAGTATGGTCCAAATTACCTCTGGGAGTGATGGGTAGAGTCAATTTAATTAAAATGATTCTCCTTCCCAAAATACTTTATGTTGTATGGCACTCTCCTATTTACCTGCCACTCAAGCTGTTTAAGCAGATGGAATCACTCCTCAAGACCTTTGTTTGGGGTGCTGACCGGCACAAGATCTCCTGGCACAAACTCAAGAATCCTACAAACCTAGGGGGATTGGCCCTGCCGGATTTTAATCTGTACTATCTGGCAGCTCAGTTGTCCCAGTTCTTTCATATAGATAAAACGGATAGAGAACGTTTTTTGACCCTGCTCTGCCCTGGGTGGGCTCATCCCCTCGGGGACCCCCTCCTAGTTATCCTTAGGGGTGTCAGGGGCTCACCGGAGCCCTTGTGCCCCAGATCTCTTCTATACCACTATTGTCGGATCTGGGAGGTGGTAGCGTCCAGGCTTCGGTGCCCTCCATTTCACACATTCACCCCTCTGTGGCATAACAGCGCACTACACGAGTTCCTTTCCATCCCTGACCTGTCGATATGGAGCGGGAGGGGCATCCTTCTCCTTAGCCATATCTCCACGACCACTGGTCTGCGGTCTTACGAGGCCTTGCAGGATCAGTTTGCGATCCAGGGCCCCATGCACTACAGATACTTACAGCTCTCCCATGCCTATAGATCTCAATTCCCTGATGGCCCTCCTGAGCTAGAATCGGTTACCACCCTTGAGATTGTTAAAAGTACGGCACCCAGTCACCTTATTTCCATGTTCTACTCTGAACTTCACACACCTTCCTCGACCACCTTGGCTTTTGCACTTAAGACCCGCTGGGAGCGCAGTGTGGGGGCCATGGAGGATGAGGAATGGGAGGATGCCCTGGAGACGTGCCGCAGAGTGTCGCCAAAACTGTCGGATCGCCTAACTCAGACCTTTATAATACACCAGGCTTATCTCACCCCACTTAGACTGTCCAAATATCACCCTGACTTGGTCCCTTCTTGTCCTATGTGTGGAGACCCTGACGCCTCCTTCTTTCATCTCTTGTGGAGCTGTCCCCAATTACAGACTCTATGGCAACAAGTAGTCACATTCCTCCATGACAAGATGGGGTCTCCTCTGCAACTCTCCCCTAAGGAGTGTCTCCTGGGGGTTTACCCAGATGGAGAGATGCCCAAATCCACTGTCATATTTCTTCAGGAAACTTTGTTTATAGTACGTAAACTGATAGCCAGGAGGTGGATGAGACCTACTCCTCCTACTCTAGGTTTGTGGATTAAGGAGGTTAATGGTGTCATCCCATTTCATAAACTTTTGTATAAACATAGGGGGTGCCCTCAGAAGTTCAACAAGATTTGGGACAAATGGGTGCAGTGCCCTGATACGGCTCGGTAATGCAGTGGGTAACTATTCTATGTTGGCCGCCCCTGGTAAATCAATATTTTCTGTTCGAGGGTTGGATCGACGGAGAGCCACTGACTACTGTTTTGTTTTTTACTATGCCTGTTCTGTCTCTCGGTGCTGATCATTTTGTATATTTGTATTTTTTGTACCCCAATGTGTTATGAACCTGATTGCAGTTTCAATGCACGGTTTATTTTTGTATTGTACCAAAGATTTCAATAAACCTCACTGTTTTGAAAAAAAAAAAAAAAAATTCTGAGTGTTTGCTGATTGAAGTTTTTAGGGTACTCTCTCTTTGGATCGAATGTTCTTAGGGTATTTACTTTCTTACTTTTAGTATTGTAATGTTCTTCGGCTATGTTCTCACTAGTCTGCACAGTATAACGCACAGGGGCTTCTTTAATATTGATTGAACCCTGGGCAAATATTTTTTTGGGCCCTCCCAAATCCACTTAATTATTTACAGGCAGTGGGGGCTCAAGGGGCAGCTGCTTTGGGCCCCACAACAATGACTGGGCCCAGGGCAGCTGCCCCTTTTGCCCTGTGTTAAAGACGGCCCTGATAACGCACTTTACTGTGCTGACAACTGCAGTGCGGCTCTCGCGGCAAGAAGTGTGATACGCATTTCAGCACATCACATTGCTTTTTTTTTTCAACTTCATTTGAAATGTCAAATAGTGACACTTCATGCCATCCATTGGGGTGCAGAAATGTGCAGACATTGGGCATTTTCCACACTGCAAAGCACATTACACCAGTGTTCCGGTGTGAATGGGGCACACAGAAAACAATTGTCTTCTATGTGCCCTACGGGCAGGGCCACTAATAAGGGAGTACAGCAAGCCCTCCTGTACTGGGCCCCGGCCCCATCAGTTAAAAAAGGGGGCCAGGCCCCTTCTAAATAAGAGGTCTGGCTGTACTGTCCTACTGCAGTCACTGATAATCTTCCGCCTCCCTCTGCAGCACTGCCAGCTTCTTCTCTTCTTTCTCCCAATGGCTGCACTGCAGGGACAGTGGTTCTAGCACATGCGGCCCTTCCATCTGCTGCCCGGGGTCCCATGTGCCCCTTTCCCCCTGCAGTGCTGCTGGCTTCCCCTCTCTCCCGTGACCGCTGCTGCGGGCACATAGAGAGATGTTTCAGAATGAAGAGCAGGGGAAAGTGCTGATAAATGTCATTTTCTGGCCCCTTCCTTTCCTGAATGAACACTCTTGTCCTATCACCACTGAGGCATAGTAAACAGTTTACTATGCTTCAGTTTCTGAATCAGAAGGAAACCTCAGAGTGCTTCCTATTCATTCATCTGTGCAGCTGAAGCTGCAGAGATAGAGACTGATAAATCCTTAGCCAGCTTTGGCCTAGGAGGAAGGGGGGGGGGTGGCCCTGTCAGGTAGGCTGTATGGGGCCCCATGAATTTAACAGCAGCCCTGCCTATGGGTAACCTCTTTGTCCAGTTCAGTAAAACACCAGTCACCGCACATAGTGTGATTGGCCCCTCAGGGTATTGTCTTATGCGATCGAATGTTCTTAGCATAGGCTGCATCCAGAATGGCTTTGATGCATCAGAGAAATCCATACAACAGCAGCCCGGCCCGCTGCAGTGTGCGGAATGTGCGCAAGTTATTATGCGTAATTTTAGAGAAGCCCCTGGCATGCCCAACACACTGCGACGGGCCAAAAATCCCGCATGCAGCATATTTGGCAGCACACCAAACAGTGCGTTTAGTCTGCAAAGGCTCAAACCGCATTGTGTGTAATAGCAAAGTTCAAGCTGTTCTTCATTCATCAGAAGGAGGCAGAGAGGGGAGAACAACATTTATAAATCAGTTACATTGTATAGGTTGAGATCCATCCAATAAAAGGATACAAAGAACAGCAACACCTGGTGATGTTTAATGGCCCCAATTAGTCCGACGAGGGCGATCAGAAACAAGAGGATCCCAACTGCCACAGCCACACCGACCACACGGAAGCTGGAGATGAGGCCAAATCCGATACCCCATGCTGCCACTCCGATCAGCAGGAGGCTGACCATCTACAGGAGAGAAAACAGAGGTCAGGGGGACATCTAATATCCTTCATGGAGGTGTGTACATTATATACAAGGGTAAGATATCCTGATGATGGGGGGGGGGGTTAGAAAAGAACAGAGAGGGTACAGAGTAGAGGAGTTGAGGGAGAAGTCAAAGAGGACAGGGAATCGGTGGTTGGGGTGCAGGGGGGATGGGGCGACAGAGGGGACGCGAGTTAGGAAAAGGGCATAAGAGAAAATAAGGAGGAGAGGACTCAGAGGGAAGGGGGAGAAAGATGGAGAGACAGGAGGGAGGAGGGAGGGGAGAGAGATGGGAGGGAGGAGGGAGGGGAGAGAGACAGGAGGGAGGAGGGAGGGGAGAGAGACGGGAGGGAGGAGGGAGGGGAGAGAGACGGGAGGGAGGAGGGAGGGGAGAGAGACGGGAGGGAGGAGGGAGGGGAGAGAGACGGGAGGGAGGAGGGAGGGGAGAGAGACGGGAGGGAGGAGGGAGGGGAGAGAGACGGGAGGGAGGAGGGAGGGGAGAGAGACGGGAGGGAGGAGGGAGGGGAGAGAGACGGGAGGGAGGAGGGAGGGGAGAGAGACGGGAGGGAGGAGGGAGGGGAGAGAGACAGGAGGGAGGAGGGAGGGGAGAGGGGAGAGAGACGGGAGGGAGGGGAGAGAGACGGGAGGGAGGGGAGAGAGACAGGAGGGAGGGGAGAGAGGGGAGAGAGACAGGAGGGGAGGGAGGTAGAAGAGAGGGGGGGTGAAGAAAGGAAGGAAAAGAGCGAGAGAGGGGGGACAGGAGAACAGAGAGAGGAGGGGAAAAAAATTTAGGGTGTGGGTGAGGGATGAAAAGAGAGAGTGATGGAAGAGAAGGGGTGGATAAATGGGAAAAGATAGGGGGAAGGGGGTCACAGAGAGACGGGGGGATAAAATAAAAAGGAGGTCCAACAACTATACAGAAAAAGGCTGCACATACTGTACATAGACTGAAAGTGATTGCAAAGTCTTGTTTTTTTCTTTTTTTTTTAAGTCAACAACAAGCAAACATGTTATACAGGCATACTCCGCTTTAAGTACACTCGCGAGTAAGGACACAGCTTGTTCAGCTTGGCATTGCACTATTCCCGGTTTTTAACATTGGCGTCTATAGGAAATCTTGGTCAGCTTGACATGGCACTGCTCCCAAACCATAAGTGACAGGGATACCAAACTTAGGGAGCACCGAGAGGGGACCCAGGACTACAACATATCCTGTTTTTGGTTGGCCAGCTTGCCTAGGTAATCTACCATGTCATAGTCCTGGATCCCTTTAACATGCTCCCCAAAGCTTGGTGTCCTTGTCACATGGTTTGGGAGCAGTGCCATGTCAAGCTGACCAAGATTTCCTATGGAGCTAGTGTATTTACATGCATTGAGAAATGAAAAAAGGTATTGCTTCACTTTAAGTACATTTTTGTTTTACATACATGCTCTGGTCCCATTGTGTACTTAAAAGTGGGGTATGCTGTACTTACCTCCTCTATGCAGTTGGTTTTGCAGAGCAACCCGGATCCTCCTCCTTTTCTGGTCCCTCTTCACTGCTGTCCCCTCCCTCCTGTTGAGTGCCCCCACAGCAAGCAGCTTGCTATGGGGGACCCGATCCGAGCCACAGCTCCTTGAGTCCAGACACGGAGCCGCAGCCCGGGCCCACCCCCTCTCTCTCCTGATGGGCTGACTGACTTTGATTGACAGCAGTGGGAGCCAAAGGCGCCACACTGCTGCCTCAGCCAAGGAGGGGAGTCCCGGGCACCTGAGACACGCCTGCAATATCGCTGAACCTAGATGGGGCTCAGGTAAGTATTAGGGCGGCTGCTGCACACAGAAGGCTTTTTCTATTAAAGCGGTTGTAAACCCTAAAAAATAAAAAAAACCTGCAAGACAAAGGCATAATGAGCTAGTATGCATCGCATACTAGCCCATTATGTGTAACTTACCTTAGAACGAAGCCCCGACACGGACCCCCAGACATCGATGCGGGCGCTGCCATGATCCCTCGCCGTCTCTTCCGGGTTCGGCGGCTCCGGCGCGGTGATTGGCCGGAAGAAACGGCTCCGGCGCGGTGATTGGCCGGAGCCGCGATGACGTCACTTCCACGTATGCGCGCGGGAGTGATTTTCCGGCAAGCTCCCGGCAAATAAATTGAAGGTCCCCCTGGACCTTCAGAGCGAATGCGCCGCTCGCGCGAGCGGCTGCATGCACTGTAAATCTCCTAAACCATGCCGGTTTAGGAGATATTATTTGTACCTACAGGTAAGCCTTATTATAGGCTTTCCTGTAGGTAAAAAGTGTAAAAAAGTGGGATACTACAGCTTTAATGCATAGAATACATTAGGAATGGCTTCAAGGGGTTGTAAAGTCAGAAGGGTTTTTTATACTACAGTACAGTGCTGAACATATAATTCATCAAGACTTGAGCTGCTGTGCCTGGTATCCAATCAACTTCTCTCTTTCATTTTCAAAGCTTAACTGAACAAGCTGAAGATAGAAGCTGATTGGTTGCCATGCACAACTGCTCCAGTTTTGATAAATTCCCCTATTGTATACAGATCACTCCTCATATCTCTGCCATGTTTAGTCCCTTTATTCTCTTCTGATTTATCCTCTCTGCTCCGGGGTGTCTTTGTTCTGTCCTTCTCCAGTGCGGGGATTTTACTGGAGGCTCCTGATCTATATATAACAATTGCAACACAAGGCGAGGGCCAAGAGAGGACAAGGAATCCTTGTACAAATAGGAGAGTTCTTGTGTTGTGAAGGATAAAACAAGGTGACTGTGTTACGTCGTGTCACCCTAGATGACGTCACCGAGGAGGCACGGTAATCTCTAGGAGAGGTAATAAATATTAGGAAGGGTTACATTTGCACAGTACTTGGCATGCTGCACTTTCCATGCAAATTATCCTGCAGTATTAGGCCCACTTTACCCAGATTCATAACATTGTAATAAAGTCGTAAACCTCAGACATGAAATATGAGTAAAGCATATCCCTCTATAGTGTGTACTTGTCTCATTCTACTAAGCGTAATTTCTGTCTGCTGCCTCCTTACTCTGCTATCAGCAGGACTCACTTCTAAAAAGTTTTCCTGATACCAAGAGATAAAAAAAAAGTGACAGGGGAGGGAGCTCCAGCACACAGCCTGTGGTTGACAACCTCAGCTCTGTACCGTATGTGAAGGGGGAAGGGGGGTGTCCCTTCCCTCCAATTAGGTGCGTAACTACAGGGGTTGCAATTGCAACCGGGCCCCATGCTCCAGGGGGCCTGTGCAGCTCCCCTGTACACCTGGATAGGAGGGGCAGCGGGGGCAGCATGTAGAGAAATCACTGTCCTCCTTTTTCCTCCTGTAGCTGCAGGAGGAAAATGGAGGAGATTGGTTCCTCTGTATGCTGCCCCCACCACTCCTCCTATCCAGTTCACTTGTTTTCTGCTGTCTCCGGGCCCCTGTGTGCTCCCCTGGTCCCCCCCCCCCCCCCACTGTGCTCCCTCCCCTCTCCTGCCGGTTGCTGCAGGAGATGTGGCACAATAGAGAACCAGGAAGGGGTCGGTAAATATGTAATTTACCAGCTCCTTCCTTTTCTGAATGGACAGAGTCATAGTCAGTGACATTGTAAAAAAATAAAATGATAAAACATAATAATATTAAAATACCAAAAAATAAAAACTACTGACACCAGTGGGTGAACTTCCAGGATCGCAAAGGTCACACTTGCGACTGGGCCCTGGCATTCCACCACCGTGGGGAGGCCCCAAGATGGCAGGAAGGGGGCCCACTGCAGAACTTGTAAAAGGGTCCCGCTGCGGCCCCGCAACGAGAGTAAAAGGGCCCCAGGATCAGTGGGAGTTGCCCCAGGCTTAAAGGGAAGGGCCCCGGCCAAGGGTCTATGGGGCCCTTCATGGTTTCTTCCCCCGGGGCCCTGAAGGTTCTAGTTATGCCTCTGCCTCCAATCAACACTCCGAGCTCTCCAGAGTAACTTCAGCTTCCCTCCTCCTGCTTTCCAGAAGCTCACAAAAGCTGTATAAATTATGTACGTTGAACGGCTACAAAGAGAAGATGGCAGATAAACAGATACAACTTATGCAGGAGGATTTGTTTCATTTCTGTGCATCGCCTGAGGATAGTCACTTCACTACGTATATAGAAGGGTTTACAACCACTTTACATTGGAGGTGTGAATGAAAATGAATGCTGTGTGTGGCGCTGCTAAATATTGGACCTAGTGAGGTGTGTTTGAAATCGTGCGAGTTTTGCTGAATTCGCACGATTTCAAACCCGCATTTCATTGCGAGTTCGTAGGGCAAATTGATAGACATCTGTGCGGGTTCATGTACAGATGTCTATTGAAAATCGTCCCCAAAGTCGCCAAAAGCAGTGCAGGACCTACTTTTGTAAATTGGGGGGGGGGGGGCGGCGCAAAGTGGGCGTCGCTTTGATTCGGATGGTGCCATTGCCAGAAATAGGCTGCGATTTGACACGTCGAACTCCCTCGATGTGAATGGGGCTAAAGGCTGATCTGCCTTCCCTTCAGTCTTGCACAATTGTACATGCAAATACAGCCTGCCTAGGAACTGCCACTGCTTCAGACTGATACCCACCCATCAACCCACCCATCAACCCACCCATCAACCCACCCATCAACCCACCCATCAAAGCATTCAGATTTTTTTCAGCCATTCCACTGCTTGTATCAGGTTTGAGCAGGGCCGAATGGGCATGCTGGGCAGTTGCTGGGGGGCCCCACTTTCCCAGGGGGCCACTCCCGTCGGTTTAGGAGATATTAATTGTACCTACAGGTAAGCCTTATTTTAGGCTTCCCTGTAGTTAAAAGTGAAAAAAAAGCGGTATACTACCGCTTTAAGAAGCACAGAAAAAAATTTTGAGCACCAGCCACCACTGGTGTATATCCAGCTTAAGTTGCTGATCGCCGCCATTACTAGAAAAGAATAAAGTAAAAATATCCCCTAGTTTGTAGGCAAAATAACTTTTGCCTAAACCAATCAATACACACTTATTGTGATTTTTTTTTTCCCCCAAAAAATATGTAGCAGGATACATACTGGCCTAAATTTATGAAGAATTTTGATTTGTTTAAACCTTTTTATTGGATAAGTTTTATAGCAGAAAGTAAAAAAAAAAAAAAAAAAAAAAAAAAAAATATATATATATATATATATATATATATATATATATATATATATATATATATATATATATATATATATATATATATATATATATATATATATATATATATATATATATATATATATATATATATATATATATATATATATATATATATATATATATTTATTTTTTTCCAAAATGGTTAGCCTTATTTTTGTTTATAGCGCAAAAAATAAAAAACACAGAGCTGATCAAAACAAAGAAAGCTATTTGTGGGGGGGGAGGGGGGGGGAGAAATAGGACATCAATTTTATTTGGTTACAGTGTCGCATGACTGCGCAATTGTCAGTTAAAGGAACGCAGTGTCGTAGCGCAAAAAATGGCCTGGTCATGAAGAGGGGGTAAATCTTCCGGAGATCAAGTAGTTAAAAAATGTAATTAGCCTATTAATGAGGGAGGAACCAGGGAAGGAAAACTTAGGCAGATTAAACAACAGCTTTACCTTATCCCCTAGTCGATACGTATTTGCTAACCACATAAAACACTATTTAGCCCCCCCCCCCCCATGGACCTTCTGAACGCTCAGCCAACCGTGAAGGAGCGTTCCTTTTATCTATGGAATTGCGTTATTTTAGCAACATATCATTTACAAACACAATACACAAAGCTTCTCTATGTCCTCTGATAGATCTCCATGCAGCATTGTGCACACAGGGAACACACAGAAGAGGAAATCGCTGAGAACTGTTTGTTTCCTTCCTGATCCATGAGTGGCAGTGATGAGTGGAGGGGACATTGTGTGACGGGGAGGATATCCCTTCCTAGAGGAATTCCAAGCCTTCCTCTGCAGGGAAACCAGGTCAGGTTCTGGAATGACCGGACTCCAGACATTGGAATCTGGATATACTGTTCCCTCTAGACCAGGGGTTCCCAAACTACGGGCCACATCTGACCCGTTCCAAGATTTTATCTGACCCACAGTTCAGGTCAGCATCATATTCCTAATGTGCACAGCTTGTGGATTCATTTCAGAGGCTGCCTATAGTCTCTGCTTCAACCGCCAACCCCCATGTAACAGGGGACGCTGGTGGGGACACCCTCATGTAAAAGGGGGCAGCCGTGGCGGAGGGGGGGGGGGGGACGACGACACCCTCATGTAAAAAAGGGGGCAGTCATGGCGGGGACACCCTCATG
Organism: Pelophylax lessonae; assembly: GCF_965119305.1. Lineage (NCBI taxonomy): Eukaryota > Metazoa > Chordata > Amphibia > Anura > Ranidae > Pelophylax > Pelophylax lessonae. The sequence goes on from NC_138772.1 coordinate 35,234,840, forward strand.
TAAAAAAGGGGGCAGCCCTGGCGGGGGACACCCACATGTAAAAAAGGGGGCAGCCCTGGCGGGGGACACCCTGTAAAAAGGGGGCATCCCTGGTGGGGGACACCATGTAAAAATGGGGGCAGCCCTGTCGAAGCACACCCTCCTGTAAAAAGGGGGCAGCCCTGTCGGGGCACACCCGCCTGTAAAAAGGGGGGCAGGGACACCCTCATGTAAAAAACAGGGGGCAGCCCTGGCGGGGACACCGACATGAAAAAGGGGGCATCCCTGGCGGGGGGGGGGGATACCCTCATGTAAAAAGGGACACCCTCATGTAAAAAGAGGGTAGCCCTGTCGGGGCACACCCACTTGTAAAAAAGAAAAAAAAAAAAAGGAGGGCAGCCCTGGCGGGGGGGGGGGGGGGGGGGAACAGATACCCTCTTGTAAAAAAAAAAAAAAAGGGGGCAGCCCTGGCAGGAGACACCCTCATGTACAAAGGGGGCAGCCCTGGCGGGGGGACACCCTTGTGTACAAAGGGGGCAGCCCTGGCGGGGACACCCTCGTGTACAAAGGGGGCAGCCCTGGCGGGGACACCCTCGTGTACAAAGGGGGCAGCCCTGGCGGGGACACCCTCGTGTACAAAGGGGGCAGCCCTGGCGGGGACACCCTCGTGTACAAAGGGGGCAGCCCTGGCGGGGACACCCTCATGTAAAAATGGGGCACTCTGGCGGGGACAACTTCATGTCAAAGGGGGCACCCTGGCGAGGACACCCTCATGTAAGGAGCTGTACCTGCAAGAATTTGTTGCAACACAGCAAGCCTAGTATGAACTTGCCTCTTTCCCTGTGTCACCAGGACAGGAAGTGAGGGAAATTCTCCACATAGCGGTTACAGACAAAAAACTGCCACAGGTTTTAAGCCTTAAACATGACTTCCAAAATTTAAAAAATGAGGTTTTCCTAAAAGAAAACAAAAACTACAACATACAGTCCTTAGATATGGTGGCTGCATTCATTTTTTTTTTTCCCAAGCTAAGAGCAATTTGAGAAAATACAGAAAATACCTACTGGCTACTGGAAGGGTCACCATACATGTTACCACCTGGCCATACAATCTACCTTAGATTTCCCAGCCCTAATGCCTCATACCCATGATCAGATAATCGTACGAGAAAAATCGCTTTCAATTTGATCGCACGATAATCTGATTGTTAGTACAGAGCTCTCGACAGCCGATCATGACATTTCGTCCAACAAAATCCGAAGGGAAAAAACACGAAAAATTGTGTCGTAAGATCGCCTAGCAACCGACAATCGTTTAGTCAGTACAGTACACGTTCGCTAAAAATTGATAGACAAAGACCACGCATGATCAGAAACTAAAATAACCCGGAAAAAGCCGGGCCGCCATGGTTTTTATTTTGCACTATCCGATATGTAGCTATGCAACTAGGAAGCTTTTCCAGAATCGTACGAAAAAAATAAAATAAAAAAATCATACGTTTGGTACGCATTGTTGAATTCGATACTAGTATCATGCAACAAAATGCGAACAAACAGTCGTCTGATTATCCAATCGTGTGTACGAGGCATTAGTTATGTAAAGACCTAATCAATCAATTAGGGAGGCTCTTTGTATTAAATAGTAGTTAGGTGGCTCTAAAAGAGATTAGACAATCAAATTATAATGTGCGTGGTGAGCTTTAGATCCACTAACTGGACAGGAATGATTGAATAGATTAGGTAGGTCTTCACATTACAGATTTGGTAAATCTAAAGTGGATTATACGGGCAGATTGTAAGGTGTATTGTAACCCTCAGAGATGTATAGTAACCAAGTAGAACTACTTCACTACTGTACTTAAGTACCGAAAGTCGGTATCTGTACTTTCCTGGAGTAGATTTTTTTTCTCCTACTTCCACTTTTACTACATTTTTTCAATGATTTCAATACTTCTACTCCGATATTTTTATTTTGTGCTGCATAGTTACTCATTACTATTATACAAATTACCACTGCCAGAACAGTAGATGGCAGGTTTCATGAAGGTCAAAAAAATATGTATAATGTCATGTTTACTTTTGACTTCTTTCTTTAATAACTTTAATAAACTTTTGACTTCTTTCTTTAATAACTACATAACACAGTACTTGTACTTTTACTTTCAGTACTTGAGTAGCAAAATTAAAAAAAAAAAAAAAAACTACTCGCAATACGCAAGTACAAAAAATGTTGAATACTTTAGTACTTCTACTCAAGTCAATTTTTGATCGAGCACTTGTACTCAAGTATGGGTTTCGAGTACTTTATACAACTCTGGTAACCCTAACTGGCACCAATAATAATTAATTATTAAAATGTGTGTACAGCCAAGGCTAATATTTACTGCAAATAATCTGGCGGGCTGCAACGTTATAGCAAAGGATCGGGCCGTCCTTCTGGACAATGGGGGCTTTTGTGCGTTTGAAGCCACAGTTCCAATCTCAGCCGGGGACAATGAAAGCAGATTGCAGTGGCAGCTAATCACAGGCTTCATTCACAAAGCTCCCGCTTCCCTGTCGGCTGCAAATATCACATTCCTGGGGAAAGCCACTTGATGGGGGGGGGGACTGGGATTTCTGTTTCCACAGTGCAGCTTACCTTAATACAGATCTGACACAAGATGGAGATCCTGAAGAGCATATTGGAAACATTGTATGGCTAAGGCTAGGTTCACATCATACAGTTATGTCCGAGTGCCCACGCTTCTGTGCATTCACGCACGTCAAACGTAAGGGAAGCCGATTCATTTCAATGGGCTGACCTACATGCGAGAAACACGGAAAAGTCGTCCCTGAGCCTTTTCCAAAAATGGGTCACACAAACCGTATGTTGCTGGGGCACTACACGGTTTGGCACACGTGAAAATGTGCACGTTAGCCTTGGTTCACATATTTTGCATGTTGAGAATTCACACAAAAATTGAACGCCTTTCCCACATTCACAAAAAACACTTTGCCCTTTAGCAGATGCCTGTTAGAGGCACTCCCACACATCTGCTAACCTGGAGGAGATAGTGGAGCACACATGTGGGGGTTTGAGAGCGCACTCCTGTGATGTTGGGGGCAAGCAGTAATGGCTGGGAGTGTCTTAGCAACGTCCTAGCAACAAGGACGGACGGAGTGATGCCATCTCTGGGAAAAAAAAAAAATTTTAAAGCGGAGTTCCGGGCACAAAATTTTTTTTTCAATAAAAATACCCGGGACAGTCAGGGCTAGTACATTCCACAATGGATAGCCTCTGAACTGTCCCGGGTCGCACTTACCTGAAAGAAGAAATACTTACCTAGAAAATTTCTTCTCCAGCGCTGCCATCTCAGATGTGGGCAGTTGAAGCCAGCGCGATTCTCTTCTCCCAGAATGCCCTGCACCGGCCCCGCTCGTCACTTCCGGTGCAGGCGCGTCATCCCTCCACAGCTTCTGGGCATGCCCAGAAGCTGTTTAGCAGGGAATGAGGCGCCGCACCGGAAGTGACGAGTGGGGCCGGTGCAGGAGCATTGATTCCTGGGAGCGATGACGAAAGGTGAGTATATTTTCTTCTATAACAAGGTAAGTAAACAAAAAAAAAAAAAAATCTTAACTATCCATTTCTTTTTCAGGTGACCAAAAGCAAGCAGATGCTTTAGAACTCCACTAGAAGTGCGGCTTTGTGAGGCAAGTACAGTGCCTTAAAAAAGTATTCATACCTCTTGAAATTTTTCACATTTTGTCATTGTACAACCAAAAATGTAAATTTATTTTATTGGGATTTTATGTGATAGATCAACACAATTGTGAAGTAGATAAATGGCTTTCAACATTTTTTACAAATATGTGAAAAATGTGTAGGGCATTTGTATTCACCCCCCTGAGTCAATACTTTGTAGAACCGCCTTTCCCTGCAATTACAGCTGCAAGTCTTTTTGGGGATGTCTCTACCAGCTTTGCACATCTAGAGAGGGACATTTTGTCCAGTCTGAACAGCAGTTTTCAAGTCTTGCCACAGATTCTCAATAGGATTTAGGTCTGGACTTTGACTGGGCCATTCTAACACATGAATATGCTTTGATGTAAATCATTCCATTGTAGCTCTGGCTGTATGTTTAGGGTTGTTGTCCTGCTGGAAGGTGAACCTCTGTCCCAGTCTCAAATCTTTTGCAGACTAACAGGTTTTCTTCAAAGATTGTTATTTTTTGTTAATATTATTATTATTCAGGATTTATATAGTGCCAATAGTTTGCACAGCACTTTACAATATGAGGAAAGAAAATACAGTTACAATGCAATTCAATACAGGAGGAATTAAAGGGCCCCTCTAAGATTGGCCTGTATCACCATCCATCCATCCATCTTTCCATCAACTCTGACCAGCTTCCCTGTTCCTGCTGAAGAAAAGCATCCGCACAACAGGACGCTGCCACCACCATGTTTTACAGTGGGGATGGTGTGTTCAGGCTGATGTGCAGTGTCAGTTTCCTGCCACACATAGCGTTTTGCCTTTAGGCAAAAAAGTTAAATTTTGGTCTTATATGACCAGAGCACCTTCTTCCATAAGTTTTCTGTGTTCCCCCCCCCCCCCCCCCTTCCCACACGACTTCTGGCAAACAGGACTTCTTATGGCTTTCTTTCAACAATAGCTTTCTTCTTGTCACTCTTCCATAAAGGGCAGATTTGTGGAGTGCCGACTAATAGTTGTCCTGTGGAGAGATTCTCCCACCTGAGCTGTGGATCTCTGCAGCTCCTCCAGAGTTCCCATGGGTCTCTTGGCTGCTTCTCCGATTAATGCTCTCCTTGCCCGGCCGGTCAGTTTAGGTGGACGGCCATGTCTTGGTAGGTTTGCAGTTGTGCCATACTCTTTCCATTTTCGGATGATGGATTGAACAGTGCTCTGCGAGATGTTCAAAGCTTCATAAATTTTTATAACCTAATTCTGCTTTAAACTTCTTCACAACTTTATCCCTGATCTGTCTGCGGTGTCCCTTGGCCTTCATGATGCTGTTTGTTCACTAAGGTTCTCTAACAAACCTCTGAGGGCTTCACAGAACAAATGCATTTATACTGAGATTAAATTACACACAGATGGACTCTATTTACTAATTAGGTGCCTTCTATTTACTAATTAGGTGACTTCTGAAGGCAATTGCTTCCACTAGATTTTAGTTAGGGGTATCAGGGTAAAGAGGGCTGAATACAATTGCATGCCGCACTTCAATTTTTTTAAAAATAAATATCAGAAAACCATCATTTTCCTTCCACTCCCCAATTATGTGCCATTTTGTGTTGGTCTAGCACAGTGATGGCGAACCTTGGCATCCCAGATGTTTTGGAACTACATTTCCCATGATGCTCATGCACTCTGCAGTGTAGTTGAGCACCATGGGAAATGTAGTGCCAACTTTGGTCAGAACTGCAGAGTTTGGTTTTATCTACAGGAGCCCATTATCTGCATAGACAGTTCCCTGGTAAAGGTGAACTAGCCCTTTAAGCTCCGCCTTGCACATACAAATGCAAACATACATATAGGGTGCACATGGATACATAAACAATGATTGCACAACAAATTAGGACTAGCCACTTATGCTGTAGAGCAGTGGTCCTCAACTCCGGTCCTCGGGGCCCACTAACGGGCCAGATTTTAAGTATTACCTTGGGGAGATGCAGACTAGAGTACTGCAATCACTGAGCAGCAAAGGAGATCACCTGTGATGTAATTTAGTTATCTTGCAAATCTGGCCTGTTAGTGGGCCCAGAGGACCGAAGTGGAGGACCACTGCTGTAGACTGATTGGAATCATTCTTGGACTATTATTTACAGTAAACTCTTTGGCCTGGAACACACCAAAACACATTGCGGAAAAAACGGATTTTTGTAAGATCTTACCGTAAAATCCTTTTCTCTTAGCTCATTGACAGACGTAGTCCTCGGTGATTCAGCACCTTCGGGTTATGCTGCCTCCACAGGAGTAGGACTAGACAGGAAATAAAAAATGCTCTGGCCACACCCTAGGGGCAGTCCCCAAGGGTATATCCTCTCTCTCCCTGCTACAGCACATCAGTTATGTCACAAAGCAGTGTTTAGAGAATTTAACCCAACCCAACTCCAAAACAGAGTGGCGGGTACTACGTCTGTCAATGAGCTAAGAGAAAAGGATTTTACGGTAAGATCTTACAAAAATCCGTTTTTCTCTATCGCTCATTGACAGACGTAGTCCTCAGTGATTCAGCACCTTCAGGAAGTCCCAAAGCAGTACCACAAATGAGGGGTGGGAAAATGGGAAATTAAATCCAAATCTAGAAGGCCCAACCAGTGCCAACTAGAAGTTTACAATGCTCATCCTCAATGATGAGACTCAACAGAAAAAAATTTTTCAACAGAAAAAAATTTTTCAACAGAAAAAACCCTCGAGGTAGACCGCCGGTCTCCTCAAATTGCGGCCTGCAAAACTTTGCGGCCAAATGAGGCATCCGCCGATGCCATCACATCAATCTTATAAAATTTTGTAAAGGTATGTACCGACGACCAGGTGGCCGCCTTACATACCTGGACCACTGACGCCTGATGGCGGAAGGCCCAAGAAGTACTGAGCGCTCGAGTGGAGTGCGCCCTAACAGGGAACGGAGGACTCCGACCCTTAATAGAATAAGCCTGTACCACCGTCTGTCTGATCCATTTGGAGATAGTCACGGCAGATGCAGGCAAACCCTTTCTGGGGCCATCCGGGATCACAAAAAGTGAATCCGTCTTACGGAACAATTCCGTCGCCTTCAGGTATACCCTGATTGCCCGAACCACATCTAAGGAATGCAACGCATGTTCCCGATGATGATTGGGCTGAGGACACAAGGAAGGTAGTACAATATCTTCATTCAGATGAAAATCTGAAACCACCTTAGGAAGAAAGGATGGCTTAGGATGAAGCACTACCTTATCTATCCCTATGAATCACTAAGTATGGGGACTGGCATGACAATGCAGCCAGTTCTGACACCCTGCGTGCAGAAGTGATAGCCACCAAGAAGGCCACCTTCTGGGATAAAGTAAGCAAGGGAATCTCCCTGATGTTTTCAAAGGGAGGTTTCTGTAGAACCTTCAAAACCAAATTAAGATCCCAGGGCGGTAAGGGCGCGCGGACTGGAGGAGCCAGGTGCCGCACCCCCTGGATGAAATTTCGCACCAAGGACTTGGTAGCTAAAGGTTTCTGAAAGAAGATTGCTAATGCTGAAACTTGACCTTTGATGGTACTCAAGGCTAGTTTCTGCTCAACCCCTTTCTGCAGAAAGGCCAGTATTCGGGTCACCGAATAGGTACGTGGAGGAATCCCTAAAGATTCGCACCACGCGATACAAGTCTTCCATGTGCGATAATAAACCTTGCTGGAAGTCGCTTTCCTTGCTTTAATAAGGGTAGGAATAACTGAAGCTGACAACCCTCTGTCCTTCAGTAGCTGGGTCTCAATGGCCAGGCCATTAAAACCAGCGACTGTAAAGCATGATGGAAGATCGGTCCTTGAGACCGCAGACACTCCCTGAAACGAAGTTACCAAGGAACGTCCGCGACCAGTCTGTCCAAGTCGGCCAGACCGGCTAGACGAGGCCAGCCTAGAATTTCTAGGACCACTGGCGTTGACTGGATCTGACCCAGACGGCCCTAGAGCTATCTGGTCCCGATCATCAGTCTGCTCCTTCTCTGTTCCTACACATTTATCAGACACCTGATTCCTATCCGGAACGGTGATTTCTTCTGGTTGAACCTCCGGGACCGAAGTCACCTGGCTAGAGGCTTCTCGGGCTGTCTGTTCAACCGGATCCGTTTCTTGTGGGGAACTGAGACTAATATCTTTGGAAAAGGTAAAGAAAAAGATCTGTTCAGGGAACGGTGACTGCCACTCCCTGTAGTACTTAAATGTTGGAAGGGAAGAATCGCACCGGTAACAGTGATCGATGCTCGATCTAATGCCCTGAATACCGGTGAAGACTTCCCCCCACCCTCAACCCGGGTGGGGGCGCACCTTCAGGCTGTGTAATTCTTTGCTTCGGGTTTGGCTGAGTCGGTCTTTTGTTTGTCCGACCAGCCCCTTTTGAACCCGCTTGGAGGAGCCTTGCCTTTCCCGCTTGTTCCAGCCGGGCGTGCGAACCCTTTATGGGCGGTAAAGAAAGGTCCTCGCTTGTTACGAGGTCCTTTAGCTCTTGCCGTTTGTGGCAAGAAAGTGCTCTTGCCCCCAGTGGCATTCTTGATGATCTCATCTAGAGTGGCACCAAATAGGCGATTCCCCTGAAAGGGGAGATTCGTCAAGGTCTTTTTGGAACCTAGGTCTGCTGACCAGCATTTTAACCACAGCACACGTCTGAGGATTACCGCTGACATAGATGCTTGCCCTAATGGGGGAGTAGTATCCAAGGCTGCGTCACAGACGAACTGTAGTCCTTGTATAATCTGTTCCATTAATTCAGATGTTCCCTGGGGGATATCTTTCCCCCTCAGGTCTTGGCGTACCAGTCTCGCCCATTCCGTTAGTGTCTGGGAAACTAGACCAATAACAATTACTGGTCTAAATGCTGACCCTATCAGGGAGAAGATAGTGCGGGACTCCGCTTCCACCTTTCGATCCACCGGATCCTTAAAGGACGAAGTGTCCTCCACTGGGATAACCGTGGCTTTATTCAGCCTGGAAATAGGTGGGTCCACTACCGATGGTACCGTCCATTTCTTAATGAAGGATTCCTCAAACGGATAACGTCTATCAATACGCTTGGAAATAGTAAAGGTACGCTTAGAATGTTCCCATTCTACCTTAATCTTATTATCAAAACACTTGGGTACAGGAAAAACCTTCACCGTTTTGATGGGCTTGTTAGTACCAAAGGGAATCTCTGTTTCAGTTGCCTCTGCCGGTAAAACCTCAAGTCTTAAGGTTTCCCGCACCGCCACAACTAGTGCATCCACCAATGCTTCTTCCCGAATTATAGCGGAAGAATGAACGTCCTCCTCACTGTCTGAGGGAACTTTACCTGAGATAACAGCCCTTGCAGAGGGACCTGCAACTGCAGTGACCATCTCTGAATCTGAGTCAGAGGTGTCAGATGATATAGGGGTAGGCGGGGGTCGCTTTCTTGACCCACGTCCCTGGCAGGCCGTCTCCACCCGAGCCACCAAAGACTCCAAAACTGATGTAAATGCGTCTATACTCTGTGCACCGGTGGGTCCCGTGGTCCCCTCGAGGGAAACAGGTGGGGGTGCTTGTGTGGCAGGGTCCATGATAATTCCAGTTACTATCCGGAAATTTCAATCCAAAAATAAAACTTTTTTTTTTTTTTTTTTTTTTTTTAGACCCCCAGCGCCACAAAGCCCCTCAGTGTTAGCTGCTTAGGGACCCCTATCGAGCGAGAGAGAGAGAGAGAGATCGACCCCCAGGCTCACCACTTGATGCTCAGAGTTTTCCACTGCACTTGTCTCAGCCCTGTCTGAAACCGACAGGAAGTCTCTTGGCTGGCTGCCCGGGAAGAAAGGAGGCGGCTCCGCCCCTCTGCACGCCTTCCGGCGCCTCCCCAAGCTCCACGAGGTGTTTGGGACACATCAAACATGGCCGCCCCTATGCTGGAGACCCGAGGCTACGCCAAAATGGCGGCCTCGTGCGATCTAGCAAAACAATGGCGGCGGCTGCACGCAATAGCGGCGTGATCACAACACCTTCTCTACATGGGGATTTAGCCTGGTCGGCGGTACCGAACCCTGGCGGACCGTAGGGCCATCGGAAGGCCTGCTATTGCTGGAGATCTGATTAGGGAGACAGTCTACATATCCCTGGCTTCTGACTGGTAGGATACTTATTATACATAGCAAGATTCCAGTACTGCCGCTGATTACAATCTTTTAAACATTTTTACAATTAGATTGTCAGCTCCCAAACCAAGCCTCCTGGCTTTTTTGCACGCAAAAATCACACTCAAAATAGGGGGATCTGTGCCATGTTTATAGGATAGAGGGAAAAACTCATCCTTACCATACAGCGAGGGCCCGCGTTCACCACAAGACCCGTCAGAGGGAAAGGGGGAACATACTACTCACCATACCGGAACCAGGCGGGCGCCAACTCCTGACAGTACCCCTCTCCACCGGGGTGGGAGGGCTGTCGACCAATCCGGATGCCGTGACTCATGGTCCTTGGCGTTTCAGCGAGACGTTTAACTCGCAGGGTCAGTCCCCGTCCAGTGGGACTAGGTCGCGGCCGACCCAGCGCGGAGCTATGGCCTGCACGCGCTCGTAGGCTGAACTGGGGTGACCACTGGATCTCAACACCCAGCCCGTCGCCCAGTTCAGCTTTCTTGCTTGAAGATCTCACAGGAACACTGGAGAAAAAAAGCTATCTAAAAATCTTTTTAAGCAAAAAATCCTGCCAGGACCGAAGATCCCAACAAGGTATCTAGGTCCTTACTCCTAACTAGACAGAAAAAAACTGATGTGCTGTAGCAGGGAGAGAGAGGATATACCCTCGGGGACTGCCCCTAGGGTGTGGCCAGAGCATTTTTTATTTCCTGTCTAGTCCTACTCCTGTGGAGGCAGCATAACCCGAAGGTGCTGAATCACCGAGGACTACGTCTGTCAATGAGCGATAGAGAAATGCTCGTTCCATGTGCGTTTCCAGCACTGCAGGTGCCCTTGTAAGAGTGTACAGATGGCAATGAATTGTTAAAGGGTTAGTTCACCTTTGCACTGCAAAAATATACACAAGAGGGCACACATGCCTAGTGCATTACCGAAAATACCATTAGCTGAAAGCACATAACCGTGTTCTACTCACAAAAGGTAGGAATAAAATCAAGCTCGTCATGTACAACGCTGCAACTGGTGAGGCAGGTGACTGAATGGCCACACTGTGTAAAAGCTTACATGTTTCAGAAGACAGACCCCCTCCTTCCTCAAAGCCAACTCCCACCAAACAGCTCTGAGGAAGGGGGTCTGTCCCCCGAACGCTCCTCGTTATTCAAGTTATTATTAGTTAAAATTATTTATTCAGAGCTGTGCGGTTTGGTTTTTATCTACAGACACCCCTTATCTGCGTAGGCAGTTTTTTGGTGAAGGCAAACTAACTCTTAAAGCGGAGTTCCGGGCACAGAAACATTTTTTCAATAAACATACCCCCGGGACAGTCAGGGCTAGTACATTCCACAATGGATAGCCTCTGATCTGTCCCGGTTCGCACTTACCTGCAAGATGAAATACTCACTTATAAAATTTCTTCTCCAGCGTTGCCATCTCTGTTGTGGGCAGCTGAAGCCAGCGCGATCCTCTTCTGCGTCCTCTTCCATGTCCTCTTCTCCCAGAATTCGCCTTCACCGGCCCCTCTCATCACTTCCGGTGCGGCGCCGCATTCCTCCACAGCTTCTGGGCATGCCCAGAAGCTGTTTAGCAGGGAAGCAGTGACGAGCGGGGCCGGTGCAGGCGCATTAAATCCTGGGAGTGATGACGTTCAGCTCTCAGGAATCATCGCAAGACAGGAAGTGACGGCGGAGCCGCGGCGCAGAGGGAGGAAGTGAAGAATAGGTGAGTATATTCGATCTACAATTACAAGGTGAGTAAAAAAAAAAAAGAATACCTAACTATCCAATTCCTTTTCAGGTGAAGGAGACCAAGCGGACGGGCACAAAAAAAAAAAAAAAGGTTGATTTTGTGCCCGGAACTCCGCTTTAAGGTCTCATGCACACTGGACTTTTTACAACTGCTTCTAGGGGCGGAACATTTTTATTTTTTTTTGTTACACCTTAAAGAGGTTGTAAACCCCTTTTGTTTACATTTACCTATAGGTAGGGCTTTTTTTCAGCGGGAACGCGGGGGAACGCAGTTCCGGCACCTCCAGAACTAAATGTATGTAATGGCAAGGGGTGCTGGGGTGTGCTGGAGGGTCTATTGATGCTGGCTAAGAGGGAATCTATTGTTGCTGAAGGGGATCTATTTTTGCAGAGGATTGGGGATCTATTGTTGCTGGGGAGGTCTTTTGTTGCTCATGGGGGATTTATTGTTGCTGGGGTGGGTCTTTTGTTGCTGGGAGAGACTTATTGTTGAGGGAGAGGTCTTTGTTGCTGGCTGCTGGAGGGTCTATAGATGCTGGCTATTGAGGAATCTATTGTTGCTGGAGGGGATCTGTTTGCTGCCGGAGGGGATCCATTTGTGCAGAGGAACTATTGTTGCTGAGGAAGTCTGTTGTTGCTGGTGGGGTATCTATTATTGCTGGGGTGGGTCTTATGTTGCAAGGGGTCAATCATTGCTTGGAGGGATCTACTGTTGAGGGAAATGTCTAATGTTGCTGGAGGGTCTATTGATGATGGCTGTTGGGAGTCCATTGTTGCAGGGGTGGATCTATTGTCGCTGGGGTGTCCATTGTTGCTAGATCTATTATATTGCCTTTCTTGTTATCATTAATTCTCTAAAAGGGGTGGCATTAGGAGGTGGGTAAGAGGTAGAACTAAGGAACGGTGCTCGGAGGTGGGTAGGG
>NC_138772.1:35254822-35551205 GCF_965119305.1 Pelophylax lessonae
ACCGATGGAGTCCGCCTATTTTTCAGGCGGACCAAATCAGACACTCCAATCTCCTCTATGGAGCAGCGGGTGTAAACCAACATGTTTTGGTTTACACCCACCAACATTCGATCTGCTAAAAAAAGGCAGATGGGGATCTGTTCCCCATTTGTCTGGCGGATTGGATCAGATCGGATTGGATAGCAGTCGGGTGTAAATGGACAGGTAGTCCCTTATATCGGACCGCCTGTAGAAAAGAGCAGTCTGTGTGCGCTCGGCAGGGCAGCCATCAGAAATTTTGGGGCCCCTTACACAGATTTAGGCCTGGGCCCCTCCAGGCCTGACCACCAACATTTCGCCCACTGGCCGTCCCACCGAGTCCTTTAGTGCACCCACTTCTATTTTAACACACTTACAACTTAATATATGAAAACTAATCCAAGCCAGCAAAGAGACATCCCAATCCTGCAAAGAGATGGCCTCATATAGTCAGCAAAGAGACATCTCAATCCAATAAAGAGACAGCCTCATATATTCAGCAAAGAGATCCCAATCCAGTAAAGAGATGGCCTCATATATTCAGCAAAGAGATCCCAATCCAGTAAAGAGACAGCCTCATATATTCAACAAAGAGACATTACAATTCAACAAAGATGGTCCCATATTTTCAGCACAGAGACATCCCAATCCAGTAAAAAGATGGCCTCATATATGCAGCAAAGAGACAGCCTGATTTAATCAGCAAAGAGACATTACAATCCAACAAAGAGATGGCTTCATATATTCAGCAAAGACACATCCCAATCCAGTAAAGAGACAGCCTCATATTTTCAGCAAAGAGACAGTGCAATCCAGCAAAGAGACATCCCTTCAGCTGCAGACATCCCTCTGCAGCCGTCTTGCTTTAGCAATTGCTAAGTACAGCAGTAACACTCGTTGGGTGGGGCCTGGGTGGCCGGGCCCCTTGGAATGCCCGGGCCCCCTACATGTGTATGGGCTGTCCCCCCCTGATGGCTGCCCTGGCGCTCGGCATAGCAGAGTGGACACGGACCTGTCATCCGCCTGCTCAGTGGGGATCAGTGGAGCCTGCCCCGAACAGAAGGGGCCGAATGGATCGCCACCTGCTGGGCTCTATGGGGGTATATAATTCCTACCATGGCCACGACATGTCTACACCACCAGCCACTACCTCTGCAGCAAAAAGGGGGGGGGGGGGGGAGTAGTTGAGGAGTGACATAAAAACACAGCTCAACCATGGGGTTTTACCACCCCTAAATGAGCCCTTAAAGATAAACTGCAGTTTTATCTCCAGCTCTGAGCCCAGACACAAAATCACATGGCCACTGACAATAATAGATCGTTACTGCAGAGAGATTATTGCTTTCAATCGCTAGTAAGGTAAGAGAATTAATAAGGCTTCAAGCATGTACATGAGAAGTACAGCCTAAAGGTAAGCAATCATTTATGACCACACCTGATAAGGCCGTTTATTATATACAAAGATCTCACTCACGTGTATACATAAAAAAAATAATTACAATGACTACAGTTTCCTTTTAATATTTTACCTTTAGTAACCTTTAGCATAACGAAAGGAAAATCTGAACGCTTCAGGATTCAAGCATTGTGAATAAACTTCATTAAAGCTTAACTCCAGGCACAAAAATGATTATTTGACCACTTCTGGACCAGAAGGATTTGCCCCCTTAATGACCAGGCCATATATATATATATATACATACATACATACATACATACATACATACATACATACATACATACATACATACATACATACATACATACATACATACATACATATATATATATATATACATACATACACACACATACACATTATATATATTTTTTCGGAATTGTCACTTTTTTTTATATTTTTGTTTGCTTATAGCGAGGTGATCAAATACGACCAAAAGAAAGCTCTATTTGGGGGGGGGGGAGAAGGACATCAATTTTTTTTCATTTGGGTACAGTGCAGTTGTCAGTTAAAGTAACGCGGTGCCAAAGTTAACATTCCCAATAAAGATATTTTTTAAAAATCTAATTTTTTCATCATTTTAGGCGAATATGTATTCTTGTTAAAAAAAAAAAAATTATATATATCTCAATAAGTGTATTTTGATTGGTTTGCTCAAAAGTTTTCATCATGCCTACAAACTACAAACCAGGGGAAAGATTTGTAATTTCTATTTATTTTTTTACTAGTAATGACGGCGATCAGCGCATTTTAGCGGGACTGCGACATTGCAGGGGACAGATTGGACTCCTAAATTAAATTTTGTACACTTTTGGGGGTACCAGTGAAATTACTACAGTAATCAGTGCTAAAAATATGCACTGTTACTGTAATAATGACACTGGCAGGGAAGGGGTTACCCCAGGGGTGATCAAAGGGTTAAAATGTGTGCCTAGGGGCTGATTCTAACTGTGTGGGGGCCAGACTTGGTGGATGGAAACGGGGCTCCTGTGTTCCCAAATAACAGAACACAGGAGCCCTGTTTCAATCAGTGACAGATGAGCGGTGTGCCGTGTTTATAATGGCACACTGCCTTCTGTCAGTCCCTGCACTGTTACTGTAATAATGACATTGGCAGGGAAGGGGGTTACCCCAGGGGCGATCAAAGGGTTAAATGTGCGCCTAGGCTAGGGGGTGCTTTCTAACTGTGGGGGAGGGACTTATGGAATGAACACAGGGACCTGTGTTCCTAAACAGGAGGAACACAGGATCTTTGTGTTCATTGCTGACAGAACAGCGGTCTGCCGTGTTTACAATGGCAGACTGCTGTTCTGTCTCCACGAGGAGCGATCGCAGGTGCCCGGCCGCAACTGCGGGTGGCCATCGGCGAAATCAACGCCGCCACCCCCCACAGAACAACTTCCCTACTGGCAAATGGGCGTGCGCATGCCCCCCATGAGCACTACCGCGAAGAGATGTACGTCATTTTGCGGGATCCTGCCGCAGGTAAGCAGCTGGTCGGCAAGTGGTTAAGGACTCGGACTCCCAAGTTACGTTTGTAATGCAATACGATTTTTGCCAAGGTAAGAAGAGCACAGCACTTCTATTTTCAGCAGCGTTTTCCTATAGGGAGGAGCTGATACTGATATTGATGTATCAAAGCTTTAGAAAAAAAAAAAAGCTGCCAAACAGAATGCTTTTCCACTGCTGAGAACCCGGCAAAAGCAGGAATTTGAAAAGTGAAGCACTTTTTGCAATGTCTGCAGCGTAGTTTACATCAGGTGACAGGTTCTCTTTATAACAAGTCTGTGACCCTTCATATCAGACTTCGCTCCATCGCCACGCTTTCTGCTGACACATTCCGCACATAGCCAGATCATACATCAGCGATATCACATCGCCGCCACACCAGTGGAGGCTGTGCTGCCCTTTGAACAGCTCTCACTTCCTTATACTTGGAAGATTTCACAAGACTCGGACCAAGACGTCTTCCCAGAATAGATTTCAGTACAAATGCAGAACATCTACAGCTCCTCATTTTTCGGGGGTCCAACACAAGCACATGGGTACATTTTTAGATAAAACGTATGCAGATAATTATTCGCAGCCCCCAAAACACCACTCTTACCCAGCCCGTTAGCGGCACCTGTAGGCAGTGGCGTAGCGTGGGTTGTCAGCACTCGGGGCAAGGCAAGTAATTTGTGCCCCCTAACCCGCGGGATTTTAGCACTCGAGTCTCTTCCACTAAATTAGTTAAAGAAACCCTTACCCCCTAAGCACATGTATTGTTTGTTATGAAAATACTGATGTAATTAAAGTAAAATGCATCTAAATACAAGTTTGAATGACCAGCATGCCCCCTTTCAATGCAGAGAGACCAGCGTGTCCCCTTTCAATGCAGAGAGACCAGCGTGCCCCCTTTCAATGCAGAGAGACCAGCGTGCCCCCTTTCAATGCAGAGAGACCAGCGTGCCCCCATTCAATGCAGAGAGACCAGCGTGCCCCCTTTCAATGCAGAATGACCAGCGGGCCCCCATTCAATGCAGAGAGACCAGCATGCCCCCATTCAATGCAGAAAGACCAGCGTGCCCCAATTCAATTGCAGAGAGACCAGCGTGCCCCCATTCAATGCAGAGAGAACAGCGTGCCCCCATTCAATGCAGAGAGAACAGCGTGCCCCCATTCAATGCAGAGAGAACAGCGTGCCCCCATTCAATGCAGAGAGAACAGCGTGCCCCCATTCAATGCAGAGAGAACAGCGTGCCCCCATTCAATGCAGAGAGAACAGCGTGCCCCCATTCAATGCAGAGAGAACAGCGTGCCCCCATTCAATGCAGAGAGAACAGCGTGCCCCCATTCAATGCAGAGAGACCAGCGTGCCCCTTTCAATGCAGAGAGACCAGCGTGCCCCCTTTCAATGCAGAGAGACCAGCGTGCCCCCTTTCAATGCAGAGAGACCAACGTGCCCCCTTTCAATGCAGAATGACCAGCGTGCCCCCTTTCAATGCAGAATGACCAGCGTGCCCCCTTTCAATGCAGAATGACCAGCGTGCCCCCTTTCAATGCAGAATGACCAGCGTGCCCCCTTTCAATGTCGAGTGACCAGCGTGCCCCTTTTTAATGCAGAGAGACCAGCGTGCCCCCATTCAATGCAGAGAGACCAGTATGCCCCCATTCAATGCAGAGAGACCAGCGTGCCCCCATTCAATGCAGAGAGACCAGCGTGCCCCCATTCAATGCAGAGAGACCAGCGTTCCCCCATTCAATGCAGAGAGACCAGCGTGCCCCCATTCAATGCAGAGTGACCAGCGTGCCCCCATTCCCCGCGTTTCCTCGAGTCCTCCCGCCTCCTCCTTTCGGCCAATCAGGAACGGGTCTCGGACCCGCTTCCTGATTGGTCAGGAGGAGAATCCATGTGACAATAGCAAATTTTCATTCGCTATTGGCACACAATGGGTGGGCTCGGGGAGCACTGCTCTGCGCCCCGGGTCCACCCTTTTTTGAAGCCTATTGGAGCCTCTAGCTCTAATCAGGTGATTAAAAAAAAAAAAAAAACACTGACAGCGCCAGGCTGCGGACTCACTCACTGCTAAACTGACTGAGCAGTGAGGAGAGGCGGCATAGGCAGGGCTTGGTTTGCAACGCCACCCCACCCTACACGGACAGGTGAGGCACAGTCCAGCCCCTCCCCGACCCGCCATTTTCAGCCATAGGGCGGCCACGCTGGACATCTCCCAGCCTAAAGATGGAGGCAGCCACAGACAGTGTGTGAACTGTGTATGTCATAGTCAGACAGACAGAGTGACACTGCGGATGCGCCCCCCCAGATGTTGCGCCCGGTGCGGCCCGCCCCCCCCTGCACCCCCCACGCTACGCCACTGCCTGTAGGGAGTCTCATCTATACTACACCTCCCATTGTACAAGGGTCCAATACCAGTATAGAGGAAGGAAATGGGGTGGAGGATTTGGGCAATTATGGGTGAAGATGTGGTTGGGCACTTTTGAAAACTGAGCATAAGGGTGCCCTGGGGCAGCCCTGCTTATAGCCATGGCCAGACTTTCCCAAACCCAATAAGCCCCCAGTCATGCTGTGAAAGTGGAACACAACCAGAAGGAGCAGCAATTCTAGGCCAAATATTCACACTTCACTCTAAACCAGGGTTCCTCTTAAGGTTGCTAGGGGTTCCTTGAGAAATGGGCAATTTCTGCCTCTCAGATAAGTTTCCAATGACACCATTGTTTATTTTAGCTTTCTGTAAGGGGGGTGATTCTTCCCGATGATGACAAGAGTAAGGGCTCTTTTACACAGGCGGACTGTTCAGATCTTTGGCGGATCTGAACGGCCCCCCCATGCATCCCTATAGGGCATCAGATGTCAGCGGAGAAATGTCCGCCGACATCCGATCTGTCAAATTTGGATGGATAGAAACCCAATTTTCCATCCGTTCAACGGATCGGATGAAAGCGGACAGACGGTCCGTTCCCAGCCGATTCCCCCATAGAGATGCATGGGGAACTGACAGCTCTGTCTCCGCACACAGCATGGAGAACAGCTGTCATCCTCCTGCTCAGCGGGGGATTGGCGGATCGATCCCCCGCTGAGAAAAGCGGAGTCCGTCCGACGGACGGAGTGTGTGAAAGAAGCCTAAGGAGCATTCTTCCCACGGACTGTCACACTAATGTGTCAGGAGTTGTAGATTTTTAATTTTTAGCAGGAGTTCCCCTGAGACCAAAAATTTATTTCAGGGGTTCCTCTGTGTTGAAAAGGTTGAGAAAGGCGGCTCTAAACTGATGACTTGTAGGAGCTTTTAAAGTGTCACCTATAGAAAATATCGGGTACCGAAGCTTGTCAACATTTCGCAGTGGCGTGCAACTTTAAGGCTTGAGATGTTGCGTATCTATTTATTCAAACACAATCATGTTTTAGATTTTCCAAAAGAAAAATGTGTAATCTATTGCATTTGTGAAATTAACTTTGTCTATTTTTTTTTTTTTTTTTTTTTTTATGAAAATTTGCACTTGATAAACCTTTGCACAAATATGGGACATAAAAAAATTGGAACGACCACCATTTCATTCACCTGGGTCTCAGCTTTCAGAAAATCTATTTAAATCGAAAAGCAACAAATCTAGCAGAAAAACAGCAGCAAGACTTGTTTTTTTTCTATAGATATCACATCCTTTGATATTCAACATTATGATGAAATCCTTCCAAATGAATCCATTAGGACTTTATGGTAAAATACCATTTAAGTCCTAATAGATCAATTTGGAGGGGTTTCATTATAATTGTAGAAAATATATAATGTTTGGTGGTTAACTTATCTTCAGGCCTAAAATGATCTTACACACATATGCAGCAAAAAAAAAGAAAAAAAAAAATACTGGCGGCAAAAATGTTATTTCCCATGCTGCATATATCCAGCACTCCCAGGTTGCACATTCATTCCTGCAGGGAAAAAAATGCTATACAATTTTAAATTTAATCTACTTTTTAATTAAATATTGCAGATTTGATTTTTTTAATGCAATTGTACAATGGCTTATTGATTATTAATTTATAAAAATTATACAAGGGATTTATAATTATATAAATTTATACAATTGGTTTATAATTATATAAAATTATTTAAATTTTACGATCAATTATAAAAAATGGTTTAATTATACAATTAATTGTACAATTAAATTGTAGGGATGGAGGTGCAGATTATCATTCCAACTGGGGTTCTCCATTAAACTGTAATAAAAGCACGTGTGCTCCGGTGACACGGATGGACTTGGACTTCATAGCACTGATTTGGAGGCTAAACTCCAACATTCATAAAGCGGTCAGACTGATTACCAACAATCTGATTACAGAGGGTTTATTAACTCCGTCATTCATTTAATCATAAAAAGTCATCAGAAATCTGTGTGAGCAGAAGTTGCACCAACGGGCCTACTGTGATGATCATCAGGGCCGTTGCTACCACTAGGCAGCCACCTAGGGCGCACTGCAACCTTTGGCACAGCCATGGCCAGTGCCACATTCATCTCCTGTCACCTCCTCATCCCCAGTGGATTTCACCTCTAGAGGGGGGGGGGGGGGTGGCAGTGCATACAGGAAGGTGCATGTTGGGTTAAAGGGGGAAAGTGTATGCAGGAAGGGGGTGTAGGATTTAAGGGGGCTGTGCATACAGAAAGGGGAGTGTAGGGTTAAAAAAACGGGGGGGGGGGGCCATTATGTGCAGGAAAAGGGGCAATGTGTGAAGTTTGTTTCTGTTTTTTTTTTTGGGGGGGGGCAAGTAGCTGGTCTTGCCTAGGGTGCAAAATAGTCTAGCACCGGCCTTGATGATCATCATTTTAACCTTTTTACTTTCAGAGTCCTTTATTTCCCTAAATTTTTGCACACGTTAAAATGCACATTTTTGGTCTGAAGATTACTTTAAACCACCGTTCTGTCTCCATCGGGAGCAATCGCAGGTGCCCAGCTGACATCGCAGCCGCCAGACCCGCTGATTGGCTCCTCCTCTAGCCAATCAGGGCATGCGTGTGCCCACACTAACTGCTACATGAAATCGATGGACATGTACGTAACAGCCAACCTGCCGCAGTGCAACTACGGCGGGTGGTCGGCAAGCGGTTAAACCGAGACTGTGAAAGTTGCAACTTTTTTATGTTACAACTTAATGCAAACAGTTTATCAAGCTCCTATTATTCACAAAAGAAGACTCCAAAGTTATATTTTAGTGCACACAATACTATATATTACTTCTTTTGGTAAAATATAAAAGATAAAAAGTTGTGCAAAGTAAAGGTATGCCAAACACATCAAACCTTAAAACAGAAAAAAAAAAAAAAAAAGTAATATTTTGCAGATTACCAATCATTCGATGTGAAGGCTGCATTCGTTTTCTTTTCAGTTTTTTTTTTTCCCCTTGTGATTGGGCCAATAACACATCTCCTGTATTACAGTGACCCAACTATGGATGAAGGAGCACAGAGGGCACCTTTGGACAGCAGCATTGTCAGTCTGGTGGGAGGGGAATGTTATACTAGCAGATCTAGGTACACTAACAAATAGAAGCTGAACTCCAGCATTTTTTTTTCCTTTTGGGATAAAAGTTTTACATAAAGCTGATCATTGTAAGCACCCCTGTCAGTTTTAAATGGTTTGTCTCATCCCTGTAACTGCTACATATCCAGGGGAGATTGTTCTCTCTTGAAAAACCAACAGAAGTACTGGAAAAATCGCCAGACAGAAGTACTGGAAAAATCGCCAGGTGAAAATAAAAAGAAAGAAATCCTACAAAACACAAATTAAAGCCAAACTCCAGCTCACATTGCAGTTACTGCAAGCATTTTCTTTTCTTTTGGGATTAAGGTTTTACATTTACATGCATGAATAAAAGCTGACCATTGTAAGCACCCCTGTCAGTGGTAAATTGCTTGTCCTATAAAATGATGCATCTTCAGGACAGCTTGTTCTAAAACAGACTTGGCCAAGTCACCATGTGGAAAAAAAACAAAAACATAAAAGGCTAAAAAAAATGAAAACGAATGCAGCTATCACATCTAATAATTGGCAAGCTGAAATATAGTAAAATGTTTGCTTTTGGGTTTGAATACTGCTTTAAAATTGCACTGCAGGGGGGGGGTTCATTTTATTTAAAGTGATTGTAAATGATCACCTTGCAAAACAACCCATTCCGTTTAAAATGAAAGGCAAAACATTTTTGTATAGAAGAAAAAAAAAAAAAAATCAAAACCTAAATACCTTTTTTCCCTTTATTTTAAATTTTTATTATGAGTGATCACATTCCCACTGTTCTCAGCTGCATATGTGCTGGGGAGAGGGGAGGAGAGGGGAGGGGAGGAGAGAGAGGGGAGGGGAGGAGAGAGAGGGGAGGGGAGGAGAGAGAGGGGAGGGGAGGAGAGAGAGGGGAGGGGAGGAGAGAGAGGGGAGGGGAGGAGAGAGAGGGGAGGGGAGGAGAGAGAGGGGAGGGGAGGAGAGAGAGGGGAGGGGAGGAGAGAGAGGGGAGGGGAGGAGAGAGAGGGGAGAGGAGGAGAGAGGGGA
Organism: Pelophylax lessonae; assembly: GCF_965119305.1. Classification (NCBI taxonomy): domain Eukaryota; kingdom Metazoa; phylum Chordata; class Amphibia; order Anura; family Ranidae; genus Pelophylax; species Pelophylax lessonae. Next base: position 35,264,338 of record NC_138772.1, read on the forward strand.
GAGGGGAGAGAGGAGGGGAGGAGGAGGAGAGAGGAGGAGAGGAGGAGGAGAGAGGAGGAGGAGGAGAGAGGAGGAGGAGGAGAGAGGAGGAGAGGAGAGAGGAGGAGAGGAGAGAGGAGGAGAGGAGAGAGGAGGAGAGGAGAGAGGAGGAGAGGAGAGAGGAGGAGAGGAGAGAGGAGGAGAGGAGAGAGGAGGAGAGGAGAGAGGAGGAGAGGAGAGAGGAGGAGAGGAGAGAGGAGGAGAGGAGAGAGGAGGAGAGGAGAGAGGAGGAGAGGAGAGAGGAGGAGAGGAGTGGGGGGAGAGGGGAGAGAGGGGAGGGAGGGGAGGGGGAGAGAGGGGAGGGGGAGAGAGGGGAGGGAGAGAAGCAGCAGTAAACTGAGCTTCCCAGTGAATGGCTGTATAGCAGAGGCTCTCCTGCTTAGTGTGGTCAGTTTTGCATAGGAAAGCAAGGGGATATTTCACATAAAGGAATAAATGCAAAGAACAGGAAACTCTCTTTAAGCAAGTACACGGCACAGCAGTCACATATCAGGAATGTGATGTTTTGGGGTAACAAACGCTTTAACTTCCAATTTTGTGTAGCACCCTACAGGTAGGTGCTAGGCAAATGTATAGTGGGCTTTGTCTGCCGAACAGCAGGGCCGTGTTTTCTTTTTGGTCAGGGTGTCATGGCTTCCAGGTGTGTCTGCTGAAAGGGGGGGGCGTCATTTTCCCAGTGTACATGCATGTGCCGTAAAGCCATCTAAATCATGACAGTCGGCTGAAAGTTTGTTACCACACTCCCGACCACTATCAGGTTGAAATGCAAGGAAGTCGTACCTTGCGGGGATAGATACTCTTAGCTCAGGCCAGTATACATTGCAGTGGCCATAATGTGGCGAGGTGCAGCAAATTCAACTGTGTAACCATGTCTATTGAACTCAGTAGCCTCTGACCAGCTCCCGCAGCGTGGCCGTAGCCTCTGACCAGCTCCCGCAGCGTGGCCTTGGCCTCTGACCAGCTCCCGCAGCGTGGCCTTGGCCTCTGACCAGCTCTTGTACCATGGCCGTATCCTCTGACCAGCTCTTGTACCATGGCCTTATCCTCTGACCAGCTCTTGTACCATGGCCGTAGCCTCTGACCAGCTCTTGTACCATGGCCGTAGCCTCTGACCAGCTCTTGTACCATGGCCGTAGCCTCTGACCAGCTCTTGTACCATGGCCGTAGCCTCTGACCAGCTCTTGTACCATGGCCGTAGCCTCTGACCAGCTCTTGTACCATGGCCGTAGCCTCTGACCAGCTCTTGTACCATGGCCGTAGCCTCTGACCAGCTCTTGTACCACGGCTGTAGCCTCTGACCAGCTCTTGTACTACGGCCGTATCCTCTGACCAGCTCTTGTACTATGGCCGTATCCTCTGACCAGCTCTTGTACTATGGCCGTAGCCTCTGACCAGCTCTTGTACCATGGCCTTATCCTCTGACCAGCTCTTGTATCATGGCCGTAGCCTCTGACCAGCTCTTGTACCATGGCTGTAGCCTCTGACCAGCTCTTGTACCATGGCCGTAGCCTCTGACCAGCTCTTGTACTACGGCCGTAGCCTCTGACCAGCTCTTGTACTACGGCCGTAGCCTCTGACCAGCTCTTGTACTATGGCCGTCTCCTCTGACCAGCTCCTGCTGCATGTATGCAGTGTGACATTACATTCATGGTACGGCTCGTTTGTGGCCCCCTATATCAAAGAAGTTAACCACCACTGCTCTAACAAATCATATTCCAGTTTTAGAATAGATTATTGCACACCTCCAGCCATCATTGAGGTGTGTGTACACCTGACAGTTACTGAAGTAACATCAATGCTGGATTTAAACATTTCTATAGGGTCAACAAAAGCACGGGTCCATGGAGACATAATGTTTATTTACCCATGAACACAGTGGTAATGTACAGTCACGCTGGAGCTTAAAGGATAACGAGTCAGGAGATCATATCTGGGATAATATATGAAAAAGGATAGTGCAGCAAATAGTGAGTTCTTATCATGACAAATAAAATCCTAAAAAGTCCAACTATGGCCAACGGGAGCACTTTAGGCTTCTGCTCCTCTAAAGTAACTTGGGCAGTCCTGTAATTGTCCACAAGAAAGAAAAGTGCCAGTGAAGTTTATAAGTAACTGAATAGCACTGAAGGCACAAATATATTTCACTCCCCTAATAGTAGACACCGGCATGTAACAAAGATCTAGTCTGATCAGTCAACCCTGACAAAGATAATCTGCGGGAGAAGGAGAACCCAATAGCGAACTGGAGAGTTTGGCAGGAGGGCGGTTGGGCCAAGCAGAGAAAAGCATGGAAGCGGCTTAGCATTCAAATGCAGCACCAGTGCATTATATTTGTGCTTCTATTCAGTTACTAATAAACTATACTTAGAAGGTGGAGCCCTCTCACTCTATTCTTTCTTGAGATTCTGTTTTGGACACCAAGATGAAGACAAACTCAAGGCAAATATACGAATAGTGAGCGTTACCAGAGTAATATTGTTCATTCATAGAATGAAGGGCAGGCATGAGGTTGGGCTGTGACCAGTGGCGGCTGGTGCTCCATGGGCCAGGGGGGGGGGCGGCAGATGGACTGCACCATACACCCCCTCCCAGCCCGCACACGAGGACCCCAGACCCCCCCACGGCTCACTCACCCTCAGCAGCTTCAACTTCCTCCCCCTAGACGTAGAAGCGTCTCCTCCCCATGCCCAATGGCATGGCTTCTACTTTCGGCCAATCAGGGAACAGGTCTCAGGACCCGCTTCCTGATTGGCCAGGAGGCGGATTTGTGTGACAATAGTGAATATTAATTCGCTATTGTCACACAAGTGGGTGGACTCGGGCGCAGTGCTCTGCGCCCCGAGCCCACCCTTTTTTTTAGCCTGTGAGAGCCTCTGGCTCTAGTCACATGGTTAAAAAAAAAAAAGCCCCATTGAACTCCATGCGTCCGGCGCCTCGCATGTAGATTAGGGGGCCGGATGCATTGATAGGGGGGCGCCCCCAATACACCAGCCGCCACTGGCTGTGACCCCGAGTCTGCAGAACCAGCTCTGTAATTGTTCCCTAAGGCCCTATTCACACATTCCTGGAACACATAGCAAACCTTCTACAAATGCGCGTTGTGCTTGTGGTTTAATTCTTAATGGCAACCCAAGTGCGACAAGCAGACATGCATTTTGTCCTGTGAAAAAACACACCAAAAACACAGAAAAAAAAAAAAATGTGCAATGCTTACCACCCCAAAAAATGTGGGAGCTTCTTTGGCGTTTTTTTTTTGTGCCCCTGCCGAAAAATGCATGCAGAAACACAGCATGGGAAGGAACGCGCTTTCCTGCTATGCCTAGTGTAATTGGGGCCCAAAAGGAAATGAGGGGCTTCTCTTTGGGAACAGGACTAAACAGAAAGGTCAAAATTTTTAATCTTACTCAGGAAAATCAACAGTAAAAATGTGATTATTCGCTATGGGCAAAGTGGATAAAAAATAAAAAAATTCTGATTTTTAGGGATTTTAAATCAGATTTTGTTTGTATTTTTATCAAATTTATTTTAATAAAATGCTTTTGGAGTAAAAATCTATCTAAAATTTAGGATAAATTAAGATATGTTACATAAATTAATAATTTAGTTTATTCAGCATAAAATGGAGCTTATTTATGTAGCATGAGGCTGTATATTCTGCAATATTTACATTTATAATAAATCCTATTCAGTGAATCCAGTGAATTTGGTGAATCCAAGCTCTGCAAGCTGAGATAACATGCACTGCATTGATGCATTCACACAATTTCACAGTAACCATGAGATAAAACAAAGTGCAGGAATATTCCTTGATCCCATTGTTTTGCAAATCTATGTACACTACAAACTGTTTGATTGAACTGGTTCGGATATCACTGTTTTACTAACCTGACAGATTATTCTAAATAGGAAACCTTCATTTTGTTTGCAGTTCAAGATTCTAACTACCAGCAAGAATGAGTCCTTACATTTAAAGAGCACCTGTCATTTCAGATCCATCATGGCGGCGCCCGTTAGCGGGCATCCACTCACCTGCTGCCGCCATGTCCCTCTGCTTGTTGTGCAACTGCCACATCACCAGCCGTCCCATTAACATGAATGGTACTGTCGGTGAGTCAACCGTGGGTCAGAGGAGGAGCCGCTACAGGACAGAGATGACAGTTGCTTTTTAAAAAGTAAAAAAATCGAGTGGATTTAAACCAAGCCTTTCTACTAGCTTCCTCCTTTTTTACAGAACAAAACCAGCCAAGACAACATTTTTTAAAAAGTAGAAACTTTTATGCAAAATAATTTACATAAAAAGAAAAAAAAAGTGAACCATGGAACATCCTGCACATCCCCCGGGCCCTTATATCAAAGAACACCGTAAGCAGTGATCATACCACCAAACCCCATCCCCATACCTGGAGAACAAGTTACTGAACAACAATCATCTGTGTAAGACACATGAGATTCTACTTGTGAAATGTAACTCTAGGAAAGAGCACATCCTGTTCAGTGCGGAGCTCTCCAATGTTATCTATAGCATCAGTCACATCAGGGGGTCTATTAACCAACTACAATTTCTACTGGAGGGACATCCCCAGGTTATAAAGCAGGTCACCAATATTTACTGATGTTTTCTTGCAAAAAAATATTTTTATGTATCATGCAATCCATAGACAAAATTGTAACAAAACTAAAAAAAAACACTTTTTTTTATTACTGTAAGCTTTAAATAATATATTGTTACTGGAGAAAAACAGTAATTATTTTATTCTATAATTTGTCCTTTTTAGAAGGATATTAAAATCAAGATTCTGGTACAAAGTTATTTACAAAATTAAAAAGAAAAGCATTTTTTTAACTGCAAAATAAATAAAAGGATTATAAATGAAATAAATAAAAAAGGTTAAATGGGTTTATTTTAATTTAATTATTTTATTTAATAGAGGTAAAAATCAGAAAATAGTGATTATGGAAAGAAGGCAGTATATTGGGCTCCAGGAGCTTTTAGCTATAATCTTCTTGTATGAACTGAATATTGGCACATTGGGGTTTATTTACTAAAGTTGGAGAGTGCAAAAAAAAATTAGTCTCCCTTCTGCACAGAAACCAATCAGCTTCCAGGTTTTATTGCCAAAGCTCAAATTGAACAAGCCGAGGTTAGAAGCGGATTGAAGAGACACACAACGTCCCCTCCCGCTCCTTGTAATGACAGCCGAGCGGCTTCTCAGCCGCATCAGTCGTCATTACAAGACAGCCGACCGTTGGCTATGGACGCCGGTACCGAGGTGATGCCTCTAGCTGCAGGCATCACTCCGGTACAAGCAATTTCCTGGAATATCGGCAATATCGGTAACCTCCGGGGCTGATTCCGATATATCGGGGAAAGGGCACATCAGCCCTCGATATATCGGCTTTGCCGATAATCGGTCGATCCCTAGTTCATACCTATGTGATCTGATTCCTGTCCGAATTGACAGTTCGCACTGCGATATGCAAACTGATCTGGGGGTGTCATTAACTTTGTATTGCCACTTCCAGCAGTTCTCATATGGCAGTGTGAACTGCCTGCGAGTCGGGTGCGATGCGGGAACCCGCAGCGGATTCGCAGGGTTCCTGCATCACACCAACGTAACACGGCACGGATAGTTATCTCTTTGATCTGCAGACACAGTAGATACAAATGTAACAATGTTATTTTGTATCTTCTATGTTTATAAACATCTTTTTAGATGTAAAATAATGTTAATTTGTATCTCTCATGTCTAAACAATGTTTATAAACACTCAATTTTTTTTTTTTTTTTTAGGTCCGGTTCACACTGATGCGATGTGGGAAGGCTGCGAACTCGCAGCCTGTTCCCGCATCGCGCACGCACCCCCGGCAGTTCACACTGCCATATGCGATACGCTGGGGGTGTCAATGTAATCTTAACGACACCCCCAGTTTGATCGCATATCGCAGTGCGATCGTGCAGTTCGCACAGGATCGGATCGCACAAGTGTGAACCGCTGTGCGATCCGATCCTGATGCGGCTGCAAAAATGCCTCCTGTGCGTGTTTGCTGCGGGAGCGATGCGAATTTAGCCATACAGTTTGTATGGCTAAACTCGCACCGCACAGCTGATCGCATGTAATGTCGGAGCAGTGCGCTCAGACATTACATGCGAACCCCGCAACACGCACAAGTGTGAACCGGGGCTTAAAGCACAAGTTTCTACAGCTTCTGTATTTACACAGAACAAGATGTATGAAGTATGCCCTGAGTTTTGATGAAGATTTTTTGGGGAATTTGAAGTACACCCAGATAGTATACAAAACAAAACAAAATCATATACAAATGTAGATGTAAAAAACATTGTCTACTTTATTTCAGATATCACTCAAACGTGTCTCTCCTGAAGAAGCAGCCTTCAGCCGAGAAACATGTAGAGAAGCATGCACACAATGAGAAGCCACCATACCTCTGACCTCCTTACTGGAGTACACTATGTATCAGTGGAATATACAGCTAGACCAACTTGCGATACCTTTCTTTGGATTTAAAAAAAAAAAAAAAAAGTAAGGTATTCTGATTTGTTAAGATATGTCATTTTTGACTTTTTGTATAAATAAAATATGTTCTTAAATGTATCCCTTGTGGATTGAGTCTAAGGTACAGAGAAAGTCCAATTTTTCCCTTTTGGAGATGGTTAGGGGGAACGGTCTCCTCTCCCAATTTTGTAGTCGCTATTTGGATGGTGGTACCTCCAATTGGTATTCCATTTTGTGCTTGTTTCTAGCATTTCTTATCTATTTACTAATGCGATTACAATTTAAACACCTGCTCTGTGTATAAAAACAAGTGAGCCATACGAGTATGAAATTAGATTTCTGGGGGCATTACCCACTTGCTGACCACCCTATAGCAGTTTTACTGCTACAAGGCGATAGCTCTGTGCAGGATCATACACATACATACATATATATATATATATATATATATATATATATATATATATATATATATATACATACATATATACATATATATATATACATATATATATATATACACACATATATACATATACATATATATATATATACACATACATATATATATATATACACATATAACACATACATACATACATACATACATACATACATACATACATACATACATACATACATACATACACACACACACACACACACACACTTTATTGGGAATGTTATATAGAAGAAAGTGAAAAAAAAAATCCCCCCCCCCCCCCCCCCGAGTTCTCTCTCTTTTTTGTTTACATTAAAAATAAAAAAATCGCAGAGGTGATCAAATACCACTAAAAGAAAGCTCTATTTGTGGGGGGGGGAAAAAAAGGAAAATTTTATTTGGGTACAGTATCGCACAACCGCACAATTGTCAGTTAAAGTAACGCAGTGCCGAATCACAAAAAATGGCCTGGTCATTAAGAGGGAAAACCTCCTCGTCCAGAAGTGGTTAATGCCATTGACAATTTATTTTTTGCTGTACAGTGTGGGTGATAAGTTATTTGCTGTCTTGGTCATGATCCCTTGGGAGTTCCATCACAAATATGCAACCTCCTTCTCTTGCTTCAATATGTATGGCAGAGGCGGAGCAGACAAAGGGGGTGGGACCTGGAACCAAGGAACACACCACCCTGATTTTTGCAGATTCAGGCCCAGGGCCTTTCTGGTAGATACAAGCAAGCATACTGATTGAACCCTGCAGGGCAGTATGTTCTAGAAACCAGCCAGGACAAAAACCAGACTTACTGGAAGAGCAAGCTGGGACCTCATGTGGAGCTTAAATATAAAATTTTACTGGGAAAGCGTGAGATTGTAACAAAAAACCTGCTCTCAGCACCAATCAGTTGTTAACAATTGTGTACATAATTACAGCAAGTATTGCAGCAATGCAGGTGAACTGGACGGACTGGATTTTCCTCTTCTAGGATCCTCAGTAATATCAGACTTTCCCCTCAATCTACCTGTTACTTGGAGGGATGAGTCAGCGGCGGGGCTGCTGTAAAACAGGTGCAAAGTGATAAGACAGAAAAAACACAGCAGTGGCCCCTGTGTAAGCAAATAGTTATAAAATCATCACCCTGTCTTCCGGCGTGCTCACATGGCAGCTGTGACCCAGGCGCCGTGCTGTGACCTGCCTCAGCCAATAGGCATCCATGTATTAATTATGATCTCATTATTGTGGCGTGGCGTGGAAAGAACCTAAAAGACGAGTTTGGCTAATAGGCAGGATATCAACGCCAAGGTATTCATTTAAAGATACGGAATTAACAGTTACGTGGTTATAATAAAATTGTAATTATTTTATTAATAATGGGTAATTCTATCGCACCATCAATTTACACAGTGCATGCTGTACATTCACATCAGTCCCTACCCCCCAAGGAACTTACAATCTAAGGTCCCTATGGCCCCCCTTCACCTCAAAGCTTCAAAAACTCTCAATACCCAGAATCTCACGGTTTCCCATCTCAGCGTAGGGTCACCTAAAGTTGGTAGCTTGAAAAAGTACAGGAGAATCTTTTAGACAGGTGTGATTCGTTTTGCTAAGAATTGAAATTTGGAAAGCGCTGCGTAAACTGTTGGCACTATATAAATCCTAAAAAATAATAATAATATGAATTTTCCTTTATTTGGAGATTTGGATGTATCCGAATCACAATAGTAAAAAAATTAAACTAATCCAAAATAAATAAAAACAATGAATTTAATTTGTATTCATTCTGAAATTTTGTTACAGTTTGAAACATCCGAAGTAACCTAGCGACATAAATGATCTGAATTGAATTGGATACATTTTGTTTATATGTTGCATTACCATTTTTCTTTAATATATAAAATGGAAAGGTAAAATTAGTGGCCTGAGATTTTTATTTGGCACAAAGAAAAAAAAAAAACTGAATTCAAATTTACATTAACCACTTCTGGACCGGAAGGTTTTGCCCCTTTAATGACCAGGCCATTTTTTGCAATTCAGCACTGCGTTATTTTAACTGACAATTGCGCGGTCGTGCGACACTGTACCCAAATAACATTTTGGTCCTTTTTTTCCCACAAATAGAGCTTTCCTTTGGTGGCATTTGATGACCTGTGCGATTTTTATTCAAAAAAAGAGCGACAATTCTGAAAAAAAAAAAAAAATGATACACACACACTATATTTATTTATATATATATATATATATATATATATATATATATATATATATATATATATATATATATATACACATACACACACACACACACATACATATACATATATACACACACATATATATATATATATATATATATATATATATATATATATATATATATATATATATATATATATATATACACATATACATATATATATATATACATACATATATACAAACAACATTCCCAGTGAAAAAAAAAAAAAAATGTCATCATCTTAGGCCAGTTCTGCTACATATATTTGGTAAAAAAAAAAAAATGCCAATAAGTGCATTTTCATTGGTTTGCGCAAAAGCTATCGCGTCTAAAAACTTTACTAGGGGAAAGATTTACATAATTTTTATTTCATTTTTTACTAGTAATGCGATTTTTAGCAGGACTGCGACATTGCAGCGGACAGATCAGACGCCTTACTGACATTGACACTTTCGGGGGGGGGGGGGGGGGACCAGTGACATTACTACAGTAATCAGTGCTAAAAATATGCACTGTTACTGTAATAATGACACTGGCAGGGAAGGGGTTAACACAGGGACGACCAAAGGGTTATGTGTGAGCCTAGGGGGGTGTTTTCTAACTGGGAGGGGGGGGGTGGGCTTGTGGAATCAACACAGAAACCTAATAGAAGGATCACAGTCACTCTGTTCATTCCAGAGAGAACAACGGTCTGCAGTGTTTAAAACAGCAGAGCGTCACTCTCTCTCTCCATGGGGAGCGATCGCAGGTGCCCGTGGATCGGCTTTCCCCCTGGGGGTGGGCATGCGCCCCCAGGAGCACTCCTACGGACCGCTGCGCAGGTATGGCGGTTAGCAGCCGAGCCAGACTGCCGCAGTATATCTGAATTGATATAAAGTCTTGACTTTTTTTGTTTAAAAATACCAAACATGTTATACTTACCTCCTCTGTGCAGTTGGTTTTGCACAGATCAGCCCGGATCCTCCTCTTCTCGGGTCCTTTGCTGGCGCTTCTAGCCCCTCCCTCCTGCTCCTTGCTATGGGGGCATCCGAGCTGAGCTACTGCTACGTATGTGCATTCAGATGGAGCCGTGGCTCGGCCCGGCCCCCTTTCTCTCCTCATTGGCTCACTGACTGAAAGCAGTGGGAGTCAATGGCGATGGGGCTGTGTCTCATCCAATCAGGAGGGAGAGTCCCAGGCTGCCTTGGCCCTCGTGCAACAACGCGGGATAAAGATGGGGCTCAGGTATTGGGGGGGGGGGGGGGGGGTTGTTGCACATTGAAGGTTTTTTTATCTTAAAGGAGTTGTAAAGTCAGGAAGGTTTTTTTTTAATCTTAATGCATTCTATGCATTAGGCTAAAAAGCCTTCTGTGTGCAGCAGCCTCCCTCAGTCCCCCGAATACTCATCTGAGGTCCCTCTGTCCAGCGATATCCACGAGTTTCTAAGACGTGCAAGATTTCCCCCTCCAGACTGGCCCTCATCAGTTGCTGCTACTGTCACAGTCAGCTAGTCAATCAGGTGAGAGAGGGGGCGGGTCTCAGTGTCTGAATGGACACAGGGAGCAGTGACTTGGCTCGGGTGCCCCCATAGCAAGCGGCTTGCTGTGGGGGCACTCAACAGGAGGGAGGGGCCAGGATCACAGAAGAGGAACCCAAGAAGAGGAGGATCCGGGGGGGTCTGTGCAAAACCAACTGCACAGAGGAGGCAAGTATAATGTTTGTTATTTTTATAGCAAAATAAACTAAACTTACAATTGCTTTAAAATATAGGATGCATTAAGAACAAAACCCTTCTTCCTTTAGACGCACTTTAATACTTGAAGCATACGAAGTAACAAAACGACAATTACTGCAGGGCACAGACCTGACATTAGTTGGGCGGCAATTTTGCCTGGAGATGGGCCTTACTGACTTGTGTATTGTAGCGCAGCACTTCCTCCTTTCTCACTTAGGCAAGAAAAGCGTTGCTCTCCTGCTGCCTCAAGGTAGTCTGCGCATGTGCCGGGAAACCCAAGGGGTGCGCAGATGTGCTGCAGGTCTCTGCTAGGTCCTAAAGGCTGGACAGAGCCCTATGGCACATCTGCGCATGGACTGGATTTTTAAAAATGGTAGCCGAGATGGACAAATTACAAGGTACAGGGGGGGCCCTGACCTCAACAAGGGGCCACACATAATTTCACTATATACAATATATTGCTAAAGAAAACGGCTGTGGGCACACTACACAGTGCAGCCTTCTCTTGTTTGAAAAGTGCAGGAAAGATGAACTAACCCTTTAATCACCACAACCACCATCAAAGTAGGGCCATGCCCGCTCCTCTCTGCTTGTCTGAATAGTCAGCTAAACTGTGAAAGTCCAAAAAGTGAGCAACTAGTGCTGGACTTTCTTGGAAAGCCCCAAATCTTCTGTTAAGTTCATGCTATGCGTGCACTTTTTTTTTTTTTTTAAACTATCTTAAAGAGAAAAACAATAAAAGTGACCAGCATCATTATTTCCCTTTAATGTATATTTATGCCAAAGGTTTTTTAGTTTTGTATAGAGTAGGGGTGGGAATTTATTACCCCTGTCAGATATATAAAATTTTTTTTTTTTTATATATATATATATATATATATATATATATATATATATATATATATATATATATATATATATATATATATATATATATATATATATATAGTGTGTGTGTATATATATACACACATATATAATGTGTGTGTGTATATATATATATATAAATATATAATATATTATGTGTGTGTGTGTATATATATATATATATATATATATATATATATACATATATATATATATACACACACACACACACACACAATATATATATATATATATATATATATATATATATATATATATATATATATATATATATATATATATATATATATATATATATATATATATATATATATATATATATAGTGTGTGTGTGTGTGTGTGTGTGTGTATATATATATATACACACACACACACACAATATATATATACATATACATATACACACACACATACATACATACACACATACATACACATACACACACACATACCATACACCAATGTCTATGTTAGATTTTAACAGAAAGTGAGAGAAAATGTCACTAAAGACAACAAGAAACAATAGAAAAGCTCTCCAAAGCCCCATTAGTTGTTACCAGAGCAGGTACTCCCATTGAAAGTTTTCTATCATGTTCTGGTAAAATTCTGTAAATTTCTCCATAACTTCCTCTTCCAGTAACAACAGTCACCAGGACAAATCTCCACAGTGGGGACACTGCAATAAAAACTGGCTGAGGTTCTAACCCAGTATTGCTCAACCTTTTTTCAGTCAAGGCACCCTTTAAATTTATGAACAGTCTTGAGGCACACCAATCTAAAAAGTAAAACAATATTCTAATAGTTTTACATAATAAATCAAAACACATAGGACCCCCAACGTTAGAGGGGATTTATTCTTCAAAATCGAATTTACTTTTGCACACTGGTAGTGACTAGTATGCCAATGTTTCTCTTCTCCCTTATTTTTTCTCCATCACTCAGCTAATGTGACCCCAGTGCTGACAGAGAGGGGTAGGGGAGGGTCATTGGTTGTAAGGACTCTGGCAGCTAGAAGGTTGCAATGAAAACCTGTGGCTTTGTGTAACTAAAAGGCAGGCTTCATCCCTCTGCTGGCTTGTATACAATTTTGGGGAAATTTTAGGCATTTTTCTAAGGCACCCTGGTTGAAAAAGTCAGTTCTAACCTTGCCACACTAACTATAAAAAAAAAAAGATTCAAAGGTTTGGCTTCGTACCGCTTTGTGTGAGCTGTGCCAGGACAAGGTCATCCAGTGCAAAGATGCCAAACTGCTACCCCCCCCCCCCCCCGTTCATGATGTAAAAGCTTAGGGGATCCTACAGGCAGCAGTCTCTCGCTTGTCTAAATCACTGCCTTGCAACAGAAGGAAGGCGCCCCCATCCTACAGTAAGCCTATAGCACTCAGGGTAACCGCCCTTCCTGCCCACCCCTTAGCCCATCTCTGCATGAGCATAGCCAGGTGTATTAGAGGCTTTTTCTTGCCTGTTTGTACACACCAATGCAACTTGCAGTACAATAGCAGAATTGTGCATTTTGTGGTCCTATGGACCTTTAAATGTGAGCGCCTGAAAAACATGCATAAACGTGTTTTTCAAGTATTTTTACAAGCTCCTATTAAAGAGTCTATAGGTGGAATTAACAAGGAGTGGAGCAAGCACAGGCTCGCACCACTCTTCTAAACATAAAACTTGGAGCAGAAGCTGCTTCCTGATTAACAAAAAGGGGTGCACCTCTCCCACCGCCCATAGAAGCGATCCTGCGGCGAACCTGCCACTGGGACCACTTTTATGTGAAAGAGGACCACCAACCGAGTAAGAAAATACCGGAGTTATGGCAGCTATCTGCTGCCATAACACCTGTATTTAACGTCAAAATACTGATGTAAAACTGCAGCGGGCAGTCCGGGTGGTTAATTAGGGGCAGATCTGCGATCGTTTCTATTTCACTCTGAAATAGAAACTGGTGGGTAGACCTGAAACAGGTCTCTCTGCTTAGGTAATATGGTGCAAGCCACTCCCAGGGGTGGATAAAAATCAATGATTTGCTTAAAAAAAAAAAAAAAAAAAAAAAAAAAAATCAGATTTTTTCAATTACATTTTTTTTTATTTTTACCAAAATTTATTAAAATAAAATGCTTTTGGAGTAAAAATCTATCAGTTCACTGTTTAAGATACAGTAATAATTTAGTTTATTCCTCATGAAATGGAGCTTAGTTATGTAGCATGAGGCTGTATATTCTACAATATTTACATTTTTTTGCTAAACTCAGTGAATCCAAGCTCTGCAAGCTGAGATAACATGCACTGCAATGATGCATTCACACAATTTCATAGTAGCCATGAGATAAGTTTAGGAATATTCCTTTATCCCATTGTTTTACAAATCTATGTACACTACAAACTGTATGATTGACTCTTGTAGGATTCTGATATCGCTGTTTTACTAACCTGACCGCTTAATATTCTAAATAGGAATATTAAAGATTCTAACTACCAGCAAGAAGTCGTCCTTATATTTAAAGAGCACCTATCATTTGAGATCCATCATGGCAGTGCCCGTTAGCGGGCATCCACTCACATGCTGCCGCCACGTCCCTCACCTTGTTCTGTCACTGCCGCATTTCCCAGCGTCCAATGAAGTTTCGAAATGCCCAACAAGCAAAATCCCATCAATTTCAATGGCCCCTGTTCACATCTGAGTGTTTTGTCACCTGAAGCAAAATGCCTAAAGCCCAAAAAAGTACACGAGGTTCTTTTTTGGCAGATTACAAGCATTTTTGTTAGAGGTCAATGCCTTCCTCCAGACACCTGCAAAAAAACACCTAAAAGAAAAGGCCCAAAAAAAATTAAAAAACCCCGATAAAAGCCCAACCCCCCCCCAAAAAAAATCCCTGAAAAAAGCCCCCCCCCCCCCCCCCAAAAGAAAAAAAAAAAAAAAAAAAAAAAACACCTGAAAAAAAATCCCCCATAAAAACCTGAAAATAGCGCCCCCCCCCCCCAAAAAAAAAGCCTGAAAAAAGCCCAAAAAAACCCGCCTGAAAACAATACGCTCAGGTGTGAATGAGACACAGAAGTGTTCACACAACAAGCAACACACTGCGAAGTACGGCATTCTTCACCTTGATAATTGTCGCGCTTCGGGAACCATGTGACCAAACGTGTATGTATGAATGGGGGCTTAGATATACACTACAGGGATATAAAACTTCACCTAGAAAGTTGACAATCATTTTCAGATACACATTTCGCAATATTCTAGCAGCCCAGTCACAGAAAAAAGTACCTGCTGGCAAACGGCGACTTAAAAAAAACATATCTAGCATATACAATAACTACAAAAGTCATATTGTAATTTATATCTTATTAAAAATGTCCTCCCCATTTCAAATCTGCGGAGCTGTAAATTTCTGTTAAATGCAAAATGGCAGCCTGATAATAAAAGGAGCGCCCCCCCCAGAAATGGGGGGCTCACTGATTTTCCCAGAATTCTGCACTAAGATACAAGTCAGATTTTTAGGCATCCCCTGCAACAAAAATGTCATTTTTGGTCAGACACCCCCAAAAGGTAAATAACCGCAGGTGCAGCAGCTGGTTGATAATTATGAAACCACTCCCATTAGATTCACTTCCCACATGGACACAGAGAAACAAACCGCTATTTCTTTAGAATAACAAAAAGGAAGGAATCTGCAACAAAGTTTGTTATAATCCGTGCAATGTACAGAGATCACTCAGAGGGGAAATGTTGTTTCTCAAGAGAGGGTTAGTCATGGTTCACATATATGTGATGCGGGAACCCTGCAAATCCACTGCGGGTTCCCGCATTGCATTCAACTCGCAGGCAGTTCACACTGCCATATGCAAATTGCTGGGGGGTGTCAATACAAAGTTAACGACACCCCCAGATCAGTTCGCATATCGCACTGCGAACTGTCAGTTCGGACATGAATCAAATCGCATAGGTGTGAACAGGGCTGTTAGAAATCATGGGGCCCCGTATAGCCTACTCGGCAGGGCAGGGCTTTTGTAAACACAGCTGACCGGTCTGCTCTCATAAAATGATCACAAAGGCCGCCTGTGAACCTTCTATATAGGATCACAGGTCTCTATGATCATTTCACAAGCCCCTCCCCCATACAGTTAGAAAACACCCCCCCAAGGCTCACACTTAACCCTTTGATCACCCCTAGGTTAACCCCTTCCCTGCAAATGTCATTACAGTAACAGTGCATATTTTTAGCACTGATTACTGTAGTAATGTCACTAGTCCCCCCTCCCCCCCCCCCCCAAAAAAAAAAATGTCAGTTAGGGGTCAGATCTGTCCGCCGCAATGTCGCAGTCTGGGGAAAAAAAAAAAAAAAAAAAATCGCTGCCATTACTAGTGAAAAAAATAAAAATATATTAATGGCATAAATCTTTACCCTAGTTTGTAGACGCAATAACTTTTGCGCAAACTAATCAAATACAGATAACTAATCAATCACATATTGGGATTTTTTTTACCAAAAATATGTAGCAGAATACAAATTGACCTAAAGAGATGAAAAAAAAAAATTGACACTTTTTTTTTTTTTCTTTAATTGGGAATATATATATATATTTATTTTTTTTTCCCTTTTTTTGGGAAAAATTTTGCCCCAGAATTTACGCTTTATTTTTGTTTATAGCGCAAAAAATAAATATTGCACAGGTGATCAAATACCACCAAAAGAAAGCTCTGTTCTGGGGAAAAAAGGACATTCATTTTAATTGGGTACAGCGTCGCACGACCGTGCAATTGTCCGTTAAAGTAACGCAGTGCCGAATCGTAAAAATGGCCTGGTCATTAAGGGAGGAAATCCTTCCGGTCTAGAACTGGTTAAAAATTGCGTGAAACTTATCGCCCAAAAAGGAGCAGGAGCTTCTTCTGGTCAACAAACCGGCATAGGGCAGCCCACTGAAGTGCATAGGGGATGCCCTATGTGGAACACACAGAATCGCGTGAGAAACACCCACACAAAATTGCACGCGGGACTGCGAGTTCCCACTATGCAAA
Source organism: Pelophylax lessonae (assembly GCF_965119305.1). Classification (NCBI taxonomy): domain Eukaryota; kingdom Metazoa; phylum Chordata; class Amphibia; order Anura; family Ranidae; genus Pelophylax; species Pelophylax lessonae. The sequence continues at coordinate 35,281,182 of NC_138772.1, forward strand.
GTGTGAATGGGGCCTTAGATCTCATAGAAGCCTTCATCGGTTAACATTGTTCAAAAAGTCATTTTCAATCACCTGCATCTTTCATTGTATATAGACAAACCATTTTGTTTGGTTTTGGACAGGGTAATGAGTTTTAAAACTCTCAATCTCAGAATATGCTCTGGATACACTTTAAATATCTGGTGATCTTGTCATGAAATTCTTTGCTCAGGCACTTCCTGTTATAGGGTGACAACACTCTGTTAATGTCTCCCAATTGCACTCCTAAGTGGTCACCCTGTCTCATGGGCTTCTGAAAGAGACTAATGACTGCCTCCGCACACACTGAAATCGGATGGTCCACTGATGGCATAATAAGCAAAACTGCCCCCAAAAAATGCCATTGCTGGGGTGAATGTAGGCAGGAATTGGCTGCAGGAGATCAGAAGCCCTGGAGATGCAATAAAGGCTTACACAGACTCATTGAAACTCTAAGGGGTTATTTCCACTTTAAAGGGTAAGGAACTGATATTTCAGAATGTGGCACACAGTTAATTGAATGGTTTCCTATATCTCTCTGCCGGTGAGATATCCGATCTCAGGTTCCCCGGCCTGTGGACCTCAGTCAGGTCCTGTAGGATTCTTTCCTTGAAAATTTCCAAAGAACCTGAATCACTGCCAATCGTGAGATCAGAAAGTAAATATATAATGGTGACATTTGAGAGAACAACTTCACTACTTTGCATACACAAAGAGTAGGACAGTCTCTACCCACTGCATACAGAATGTAATTGTATCCTGCCATCAATGATTAGATCTAGGTAAAATAAGTTTTGAACCTGTAACCATTTTTCTAGGTAAATATATTTGTAAAAGTGCTATTGACATGAAATTTTCACCACATGTCGGTAACAACCCATGCAATCCATACATACAAAGACACCGAAACAATAAGTTCAGAAATAAAGTGTGTAATAAAATGGAATGACACAGAAAAAAGTATTGAACACGCTATTGAAATGTATTTAATACTTGGTACAAAATCCTTTGTTGGTAATGAGAGCTTCAAGACGCCTCCTGTATGGAGAAACCAGTCACATGCGTTGCTCAGGTGTGATTTTGGCCCATTCTTCCACACAGTCTTCAAATCTTAAAGATTCCGTGGGCCTCTTCTATGAATTCTGATCTTTAGTTCTTTCCATGGATTTTCTATTGGATTTAAGTCATGCGATTGGCTGGGCCAATCTAGCAGCTTTATTTTCTTTCTTTGAAACCAATTGAGAGTTTCCTTGGCTCTGTGTTTGGGATCATTGTGTTACCGAAATGTCCACCCTCGCTTCATTTTCATCATCCTGGTAGATGGCAGCAGATTTTTATGTCTTGGTACATTTTTCCATTCATCTTTCCTTCAATGATATGAAGTTTTCCAGTACCGTATGCTGAAAAACAGCCCCACCCCATGATGTTCCCACCTCCAAACTTCACTGTTGGTATGGGGGTGTTTTTGGGGTGATGTGCCATTTGACCTCCAATCATGGTGTGTATTATGGCACCCAAAGAGTTCAATTTTGGTGTCATCTGACCAGACTATATTCTCCCAGTATTTCACAGGCTTGTCTAAATGATGTGCAGCAAACTTTAAATGAGCTTCAACATTATAGTTTGAACTGGATGGACCGATGTCTTTTTTCAACCTCACAAACTATGTAACTATGCAACATACTTTTTCTTCAACAGAGTCTTACGTGGTGAGCGTGCATACAGGACATGGCGGGTGAGTGCATGACTATTTTTTTTTCTTTTAGGTCCGGTTCACATTTATGCAAGTGCGGGAAGGCTGCGAATCCGCAGCCTGTTCCTGCATCGCACACGCACCCCCGGCAGTTCACACTGCCATATGCAATACGCTGGGGGTGTCAATGTAATCTTAACGACACCCCCAGTTTGATCGCATATCGCAGTGCGATCGTGCAGTTCGCACAGGATCGGATCGCACAAGTGTGAACCGCTGTGCGATCCGATCCTGATGCGGCTTCCAAAAAGGGTCCTGTGCGTGTTTGCTGCGGCTGCGGTGCGAATTTAGCCATACAAAGTGTATGGCTAAACTCGCACCGCACTGCCGATCGCATGTAATGAAGGAGCAGTGCGCTCCGACATTACATGCGAACCCGGCACTCGCACAAGTGTGAACCGGGGCTTAAACAATTGTACCTGCTAATTCCAGGTCTTTCTGAAGCTCTCCACAAGTGGTCCTTGGCTCTTGGACAACTCTTCTGAAAATTATTTTCACTCCTCTGTCAGAAATTGTGCGAAGAGCACCTGGGAGTGGCCGGTTGTTGGTGAAATTAAGAATACGGCCCCAACAGTGCTCACTGGAACATTCAGAAGTTTAGAAATCCTTCCGTTACCAATGCCATCAGTATGTTTTGCAACAATGACGTTGCAAAGGTCTTGAGAGAGTTCTTTGCTTATACCCATCATGAGACGTTTCTTGTGTGACACCTTGGTAATAGGCCATGAGTTCAGACTGAACCAGCTGATATTAATCTGCACTGACAAGGAGTAGGATTGCTTTTTATTTACTGATAGATTTCAGCTGGTGTCTTGGCTTTCCATGACTTTTTGCACCTCACTTTCTTCACGTGTGCAATACTTTTTCCCTGTGTCATTCCATTTCATTACACATAACCTCATTTCTGAACGGATTGGTTTTGATTTCTTTGTATCCATCAATTGCATAAGTTGTTACCGACATATGGTGAAAATTTCACGTCAATAGCACCTTTAGAAATATATTTATCTAGAAAAATGGTGACGTGTTCAATACTTATTTTACCCGCTGTAAATGAAAATAGGATACATAATTCCTAAGTATGGACTGTCTGATAAAAGGGATGCTTTAATAAATAGCATCCATAGGGACTAAAATGTTCTTCGATGGGATGAGGTATAGATCGCGACATCACCACCACACCTCTCCACCTTGTCCAATCAGAGAAAAATTTGCACACATTGAGATAATGCAAAAGCATTTCCTTAACTGCTTGCCGACCGCCGCAAGTAGATTTACTGCGGCGGTCAGCCCCTCACAGGCAAAGTGACGTATATTTACGTCACTAGCCTGCGAGGCTCTGGGGAGCGAGTGCGTGCCGCTGCGGGCGCGGTCACGGGACCCCCGCGCGTGTGACCGGCGGACCCGATGTCCGCCGCTCACTCTGCGATCGTCGTGTGTAAACAAGCTGCCTATCATTCTCCCCTGTGTAGAAACACTGATCATACGGTTCTACTATGTAGGACCGTTGATCAGTTTAACTACAGCTCAAGCCACAGCCAATCAAAGTTAGAATCACGCCCCTAGGGACACACACAGCCCCTCCCTCTCAAGTTAACCCCTTCACTGCCAGTGTATTTTTACAGTAACAGTGCATATATATAGCACTGATTACTGTGGAAATGTCACTGGTAACCCCAAAAGTGTCAAAAATATCAGTCAAGGGTCCGATCTGTCCGCCGCAATGTCGCAAAAAAAAAAAAAAAAAAAAAAAAAAAACGCAGATCGCCGCCATTACGCGTTAAAAAAAAAAAAACAAAAAATGACAAAAATCTTTCCCTTTGTTAGTAAACGCAATAACTTTTGTGCAAACCAATCAAAATACGCTTTTTGCATTTGTTTTTACCAAACATATGTAGCATAAAACAAATTGTCCGAAAAGGTTAAAAAATTTTGATTTTTACTTTTTTTTGGGGGGAATTTCATATAAAAAAAAATGTGAAAAATATTGTTATTTTTGCAAAATTGACGCTCTTTTTTTGTTTATAGCGCATGATCAAAAAAATTGCACAGGTGATCAAATACCACCAAAAGAAAGCTCTGTTTGTGGGAAAAAAAGGACGTCAAATTTGTTTAGGTACAGCGTCGCACGACCGCGCAATTGTCTGTTAAAGTCACGCAGTGCCGAATCGCAAAATACCCCCTGGTCTTTTAGCAGCCAAATCCTCCGAGGCTTAAGTGGTTAAAGGCGCCTGTGCAAAGCAAGTGACCTCCTGTGTTCTCTAAGCAGGAGAACAGCTGCTGAGCACAGGACCCGGAAGCTAGTGGACAGTGCTAGAGTAGCAGGGTCTACTACAGAGATCTCCAGCTTACATGAGGATCTGACAGGTAAGGCACATACATACTGACATTGGACCAAGATGGACCTGGAATACCTGGTATTCAGCTTTAAGTGACCTACTGTGGGAGCAGTGATTTGTATTCCTAGTGGCAGCAACATGGACAACCAGAGTATATTTTTGGATAAACTATCCGTATGCAAGTTTATGTAGACGATCCTGAGATATAGGGTTCTTTAGTGTAGTACGTCCTGGCCACACTAGTAGTACGTCGTGGCTACTCCATGCCCCATCTAGTAGTACGTCGTGGCTACTCCATGCCCCATCTAGTAGTACGTCGTGGCTACTCCATGCCCCATCTAGTAGTACGTCGTGGCTACTCCATGCCCCATCTAGTAGTACGTCGTGGCTACTCCATGCCCCATCTAGTAGTACGTCGTGGCTACTCCATGCCCCATCTAGTAGTACGTCGTGTCTACTCCATGCCCCATCTAGTAGTACGTCGTGTCTACTCCATGCCCCATCTAGTAGTACGTCGTGTCTACTCCATGCCCCATCTAGTAGTACGTCGTGTCTACTCCATGCCCCATCTAGTAGTACGTCGTGTCTACTCCATGCCCCATCTAGTAGTACGTCGTGTCTACTCCATGCCCCATCTAGTAGTACGTCGTGTCTACTCCATGCCCCATCTAGTAGTACGTCGTGTCTACTCCATGCCCCATCTAGTAGTACGTCGTGTCTACTCCATGCCCCATCTAGTAGTACGTCGTGTCTACTCCATGCCCCATCTAGTAGTACGTCGTGGCTACTCCATGCCCCATCTAGTAGTACGTCGTGGCTACTCCATGCCCCATCTAGTAGTACGTCGTGGCTACTCCATGCCCCATCTAGTAGTACGTCGTCAATTGGTGAGGTCAGGAGGTCCGAAATTAAAGTAGAGTGTATGATGCCTGTAGGGGTACCATAGGGCCTAAAGTTTAGGGAGTGTGTCAAACACTTCTGACCAGAATCAGCTGGCTGCTGAACGTGACCACTAGATGCAGTATATGGGGAGGAAAGTGCCCACAGAATGTCAGTGAATATCCCAGTACATAATCAGTTATTCTGGAAGGTAAAAAAATACCACTGAGTTTATTGCAAAAGTATTGCATCAACATAACTTTTATTTTTGCCCAGATGTGTGTCATACTGTCATTATCCTCCAAGTCTATTGGCTATATCTAGGTATAAGAGAGGGTGTTGCTGGGCTGGGGCAGAGAGCATACTGTGATAAAAAAAAAAAAAAGTGTTGACGGGGCTGGCACTTCTGTTTGAACAGACAATTTTGGGATGAAATCCTGTAAACCAGGGGGTCTCCAAACTATGGCCCTCCAGTTGTTTAGGAACTACAATTTCCATCATTCCTAGTCATGTCTGTAAATGTCAGAGTTTTACAATGCCTCATGGGATGTGTAGTTCTGCAACAACTGGAGGGCCATAGTTTAGAGACCCCTGCAGTAAACAAACATTTTAGATGATTAAGGTCCCTTTCACAGCGGGGGATCGATCCGCCGATCCCCCACTGAGCAGGAGGATGACAGCTGTGAGACACAGCTGTCAGTTCCCCATGCATCTCTATGGGGGAAATCGGATGGGAACGGACCGTCGGTCTGTTCTCATCCGATCCCATCCACTGGACGGATGGAAAATAGGGTTTCCATCCATCCAGATTTGACGGATTGGATGTCAGCGGACATGTCTCCGCTGACATCAGATGCCCCATAGGGATGCATGGGGGGACCGTTCAGATCCGCCAAAAAAACGGACAGGCGGATCTGAACGGTCCGCCTGTGTGAAAGAGTGCTTTAATCTGGAAAATTTTGGCTGTCATGGAAAAAATCTTTTATTTGGGAAAAAAAAAAAAAAGTTTTCTGTATTTTTTCTATAAATGTTGTTGTGATATCTTAAGCGTATGTTATTTTATTTGAGGGTGGTATCCTTCAACTAATATACTTCAAGGTATGCTTTTTGACAAAGCATTGAGTATTTATAGGGTTCAATTTTTACCCCTCTTTATACCGCAGTAAAATTTGTCAGAGGTTCTAATCCTTTCCCACGGTTTTCAAAACAAAGAAATTAAAAAGTTTTGGCTTTGGATACAATTGAATACCACCCTTCACAACCGGGGATCCTCCAGAGGTTGCTAGGGGTTCCTTGAGAAGAGAACAGTGACTGCGGATGTAGGGGGCCACCTCTACCCTGGCCTGCCGACGTAGGGGGCCACCTCCACCCTGGCCTGCCGACGTAGGGGGGCCACCTCCACCCTGACCTGCCGACGTAGGGGGGCCACCTCCACCCTGGCCTGCCGACGTAGGGGGGCCACCTCCACCCTGGCCTGCCGACGTAGGGGGGCCACCTCCACCCTGGCCTGCCGACGTAGGGGGGCCACCTCCACCCTGGCCTGCCGACAAAAAGGGGCCACCTCCACCCTGGCCTGCCGACAAAAAGGGGCCACCTCTACCCTGGCCTGCCGACAAAAAAGGGGCCACCTCTACCCTGGCCTGCCGACAAAAAAGGGGCCACCTCTACCCTGGCCTGCCGACAAAAAAGGGGCCACCTCTACCCTGGCCTGCCGACAAAAAGGGGCCACCTCTACCCTGGCCTGCCGACAAAAAGGGGCCACCTCTACCCTGGCCTGCCGACAAAAAGGGGCCACCTCTACCCTGGCCTGCCGACAAAAAGGGGCCACCTCTACCCTGGCCTGCCGACAAAAAGGGGCCACCTGTACCCTGGCCTGCCGACAAAAAGGGGCCACCTCTACCCCGGCCTGCCGACAAAAAGGGGCCACCTCCACCTTGGCCTGCCAACAAAAAGGGGCATGTCTATATCCTACTGATCATGCCAATTTACCATGAGATGTAGGTCTAATCATTTTAGAGGGGCTTTTAGATGTACTAAACAAGTTACAAGAGAGGTAGCAACAAATACAAGAGATACATTTCAGATTTTTGACAGCACACCGATTGTAGTGTAAATTACCAAATACAGGAAGCTAATCCCAAAGGCATGCAATCATTGGCATGCAACCCAACAGCAACTTACTACCTAGTGCTTAAGACACAAGAACGATGGGCTAAAATGTCTAAGTATGAAGGTGATTGAATTCCATGTATTTTGTGGAAATTTCCACACAGGATTGTTACTTGAATATGTTGTAGGCAGATCAGGCAGTTGTCAGCAAAGGGGTTAAATCTAATGGTCACACTCACGTGGATCTGAGTCCTAACCCAACAACAACATAATGCCTGTGTCCTGCATGCAAGGACATCCTGAATAAGTACATTTGGGACGAAGAGGCTCAGTAAGCTCTGTGGCCCTACAGCCCTGGGGCCCCAGGTTCAGCTCCCAGCAAGAGCACATCTACATGAGTAGGCTTTGCTTGGGTTTGTGTATTCCTTTGTGATCTGACCTCTTCCCAGATTTCAAAAAACATATTGGTAGCCTAATTAGCTTCTCTCCCGCTTCTGTGCCCTTGATTGCTCTGGAACATTCGGTTTACTGCTATAGGCAAGGCACGACATATCTCCTACTCCATCTATGAATTGCTGTGTTTGTTTTGCTGTAAAACATATGTACTTGTCTTTATAAAGTTTTATATATCTGTATTTGTCACCTTTCACACATTTTGTCACCTTTGCACACTGAACTATACAAAACATTGATACATAAAAAAAAAAAAAAATTATAAAAAAGAGAAATTAGATTGTAAGCTCTTTTGGGCAAGATCTGATTAAGGCTCCTTTTATACATTCCGGTCCATCGGCGGACTCCGTTTGTCTCAACGGGGGATCGATCCGCCGATCCCCGCTGAGCAGGCGGGTGGCAGCTGTGTCTCCACGCTGTGTGCAGAGATGAAGCTGTCAGGTCCCCATTCTTCTCTATGGGGGAATCGGATGGAAACGGACCGTCTGTCCGTTCTCATCCAATCTGATCCACTGGGCAGATGGAAAATAGGGTTTCCATCCATCCAGATTTGACGGATCGGATGGCAGTGGACATGTCTCCGCTGACATCCGATGCCCCATAGAGATGCATGGAGCATCCGTTGAGATCCGCCTGAAAAACTGACAGGTGGATCTGAACGGTCCACAAGTGTGAAAGGGGCCTAAGCCCCGGTTCACATTTGTGCGGCTGCGGAGATCACATGTAATTCGGAGCGCACTGCTCCTTCATTACATGCGATAACCTGTGCGGATGTGAATTCAGCCATACACTTTGTATGGCTGAAATTCGCACTGCACCAAAGACACACAGGAGACATTTTTTCAGCAGCATCAGGATCGGATCGGATCGCACAGTGGTTCACACTTGTGCGATCCGATCCTTTGCGAACTGTGAGATCGCACTGCGATATGCGATCAAACTGGGGGTGTCGTTAACATTTAATTGACACCCCCTGCGTATCACATATGGCAGTGTGAACTGCCTCTTGTGCGGATGCGATGCGGGAATTCGCAGCCTTCCTGCATCGCACAAGTGTGAACCGGCCCTTAAGGTTCAGTGGTATCTTATCTAGATCACTTTGTAGAACATTATGAGAAACCATAATGAGGCTGCTGTATATAGGTGCTGTAAATATCTCCTAAACTTGCACCGTTTAGGAGATATTTACTTCGCATGCAGCCGATGACGTCATCCGCGCATGCACTCTGAAGAAATGGCCGCCCGTGCCGTTTCTTCAGAGCCCTGTGCTGTGACCGGCGGCTCCCGTGCGCATGCGTGGGAGTGACGTCACGCGCTCGGGCCAGTAATACACCTGGAGTCCGCAGACCCGGAAAGGAAGATGGGCGAAAATGGATGCGGCCGGCAGTGGGGACAACGCGGGCTTCATTGCCGGTAAGTGTCACATAATGTGCTAGTATGCGATGCATACTTGCACATTATGCATTTACTTTGCAGGGGAAGAAAAAAAGAAAAAGAAAAAGAAAAAAAAAAAAGGAAGAGTTTACTTCCTCTTTAAATGCCCAGTAGGCAAGTGGTTAAAAGAGAAATTAGATCATAAGCTCTTTTGGAGCAGTACATGACTGGAAGTTCAGCATTCTCTGTATTGGTCATCCTTATTGTAGAGCACTATGAGACACAATAGCAATTTATACACGATCAATGAAACAACCTGTAACAATGTTACAGTAAATAGATTGTAAGCTCCTTCAGGGCAGGAACTGATATGAGGCTCAGAGATACTGGCATTATTCACCCTTATCTAGATCACTTTGTACATCATTACAAGACACAATAAATAATATTACGATATAATAAAAATAATTTTTCATAAAGGAGAAATGAGATCATAAGTGCTTTCTCATCAGAAAATTACTGAAAGTTCAGCATTCTCTGTATTTGTCCTATTTATTGTAGGGCACTATAAAAAACAATAGCAATTTATACACTATCAATGAAAAACTGTAACAATGTTACAGTGAATAGATTGTAAGCTCCTTCAGGGCATATTTGTTACGAGGCTCAGAGATGCTTGTATTAGCGCGCCCCCCCCCCCCCCCCCCCTATCCATTTCAATTTGTACAATATAACAAGAAACAATCGCGCTATATAAATTATTACGATATAAAAATAATTTTCATAAAAGAGAAACTAGATTGTAAGCTCTTCCGGGGCAGGAAGTAACTGGAAGTTTAGCATTCTCTGTATGTGTCATTCTTATTATAGGATGCTATAAGACACATTAGCAATCAGTAAATATAATAACATTATAGTAAATAGATTGTAAGCTCCTTTGGGGCATAATTTGATAAGAGGCTCAGAGATATAGGGATAGGTCACCCTTATTTACTGTATGGCACTTTATACATAGTTACACAAGAAACAAATGCGAGTATGTACAAAGTGCCATACAGTAGAAACAAAAAGAAACAAATGATATCAAATTATGATAAAATAAAAATATTTTTTTAAAGTAAAAATTAGATTGTAAGCTCCCTTGGGGCAGGGATTTATAAAAGGCTAAGAGATACTTGAATTTGGGATATGTCACCCTTATCTACTGTATAGCACTTTGTACATACTCACAACAAACAATAGCACTATCGAATGAGGATATAAAATAAAAATTATAATAGAAAAAAATTAGATTGTAAGCTCCCTTGGGGCAGGAATTTATAAAAGGCTAAGAGATACTTGAATTTGGGATATGTCACCCTTATCTACTGTATAGCACTTTGTACATACTCACAAGAAACAATAGCACTCTATCAAAATAATATAAAATAAACTATTTTTAATGGAAAAATTAGATTGTAAGCTCCCTTGGGGGCAGGAATTAATAAGAGGCTCAGAGATACTTGGATTTGAGATATGCCACCCTGATTTATAACAATTTGTACATACTCACAAGAAACAATGGCACTCTATCAAAATTATAATATAAAAAAACTATTTCTAATATGAAAATTAGATTGTAAGCTCCCTTGGGGCAAGAATTGATAAGAGGCTCAGATATTTGGAATTGGGATAAGCCACCCATATATACTGTATAGCACTTTGTACATACTCACAAGAAACAAACAGCACTCTATCAAATTAGAATATAAAATAAACTATTTTTAATAGAAAAATTAGATTGTAAGCTCCCTTGGGGCATGAATTGATAAGAGGCCCAGAGATACTTGGATTTGTGATAGGTCACCCTTATCTACTGTATAGCACTTAGTGCTATTGTTTCTTGTGAGTATGTACAATCAAATGATATAAAATAAAAATAGAAAAATTAGATTGTAAGCTCCCTTGGGGCAGGAATTAATAAGAGGCTCAGAGATACTTGGATTTGAGATATGCCACCCTGATCTATATCAATTTGTACAGCATCACAAGAAACAATAGCACTGTATCAAATTAAGATATCAAATAATTATTTTCAATAGAAAAATTCAATTGTCAGCTCGTTTGAAGTGGGAATTGGCATGAGCTTCAATATTCTCTCTTGACCACCGTAAAATCCAACAGAACTTTTTATATATATATATATATATATATATATATATATATATATATATATATATATATATATATATATATATATATATATATATATATATATATATCTCACACACACACACAATAGTATTTACTAAACATTCTATGGTTTTAAAATAGTAAACAAACAGAATAATAATACAAGAATTCTATTTTGATTCACAACTACAACTATAGAATACATATAATGGATGAATAGCAATGGATGGCGCCCCCTTATTGCTAGGGTGATCCTGAATAATATATCATTCTAATAAGAGCTCCTTGTGAAGGATAACCCTTCTCCTCTGCCAGAGCTGATCTAAAAATACAAGGCTGGTAAGAGTATCCTTTTTATAGAGCAGGATATTGATCTGAGCCTTTCTGCTGCTGCAATGCAATCCAATCCAATCCAATCCAGGGAGCAGATGAATGGGGACTGGAGCATGGCAGGTGCTCTGTGCAGCCCCCACCCAGCCATCCAGCCAGCCCTGACTAAGCATTGCAGCAGCAGCATGCTCAGGTGAAGATCTGACTACTTACAATGTAGAGCAGGTTCAGCACACATAGGGAGTTCTTGGAGCAGGTGAAGCCTCCACACACCATGCTGGCAGCTCTTAGTGTCCCTTTCTGGTGATGTCCTGGGCCAGGCAGAGGCAGCAAAAGGGTCTAAAAGGCTGGGAGAGGCGACAGCTGTGACTGATGTCTCCCCACCTCTCTTCTTAGGTGGAAATAGGCAGCAGGAGGGAGGAGGCTGAGCCTTTCTCTTACATATAGATGTATGGAGCAGACTGCATAGCGCCCTCTAGTGGCCATTCCTGGAAATGCATGTCAGGAAGTTGGACTTCCTAAAAATGTATCTAAAACCAAGAAGAAAAATAAATAATGTAATACAATGTACTATACCAGTCCTTAGGCTGAATTCACACCATGCCATTCATTCTTCTTTTTCTTCATAAACCCAAAAGCTAATATTTATTATATTGCAGCTTACCAATTCTTAGATGTGATGGCTGCATTAGTTTCCTTTTTTAGACTTTCTTTCTTTTACTTTCACCTGATGATCTGGGCAGTGAGTTTTTTTTTCCCAGCAAAACAAGCTGTCCTGCCGATGTAGCAGTTATAGTGTTGAGACAAACCATTTACCACTGACAGGGGTGTTTACAATATTCAGCCTTTATTCATATATCTCCCTTCTAGATTGTAAACTCTAATTGTCCAATGTCCAATTCCTCCTGTATTGAATTGCATTGTCTACCCTCATATTGTAAAGCGCTGCACAAACTGTTGGCGCTATGTAAATCCTGTAAAATAATAATAATAATTGTATATATATATATATAAAAATCCTATAAAATAATAATAATTATATATATATATATATATATATATATATATATATATATATATATATATATATATATATATATATATAAACATTTATTTATTTATTTATTTATTTCAGATACTTATATAGTACTGTCAATTTACGCAGCGCTTTACATATACATTGTACATTCACATCAGTCCCTACCCTCAAGGAGCTTACAATCTAAGGTCCCAAAATCATTCATGCTTACATACCAGGGCCAATTTAGACAGGAGCCAATTAACCTACCAGCATGTCTTTGGAGTGGGGGAGGAAACCGGAGTATTTATCCCCAAAGGTAAAAAAAAACAACAAAAAACAGTTTGCTGTAACTGGTTATAAAGTGTTGGCTGGAGTTTTGCTTCAATTTGTTAGTATATTTAAATCTGCAAGGACATCTAACACTGCCCTCCCGCCCAGACTGACAATGCTGCTGTCCAAAGGTGCCCCCTGTGCTCCTTCATCCAGAGTGGAGGCACTCTATTACAGGAGGTGTGGTACTGGGCAGATCACCAGGTGAAACTAGAAGGAAGACGGCTTAAAAAAAAAAGAAAACTAATGTAGCCACCACATCTAATGATTGTCAAACTGCAATATCTATAATAATAAAACGCAAGTGTCCCTGCGTCCGTCCCTGTGTCCGTGGATTGCGCTACTGCGCATGTGCACCACGGACAGCCATTGGGATTGGGACGCAGAGAACACTGGGCGGCGCTGGGTGGGCGTGTATTCGAGCAGATCCCCGCCCACCTTTCAACATCCGCCGGCCCTGGCTGGGGGTGGCGTTCCGATCTGTGGAGACTGCCACCCCCCGAAGTGCGGAGACTGCGGCCGGCCCGCGGCCTTTAGGAGAGGCCAGGGATTGGGCCTGCACGGGGCGCCCAGGATGACGGACACCCTGAGGAGGCGCCGGGAGGACTGAGGAGACGCGGGAAGCCGGGACTGAATGGAAGAGAAGCTGCCGTGACCGTGAGGTAAGTGCACGGGGGGGGGGGGGGGGCGCTGGCATCTCTGCATTGATTGGGGGCATTGCTGTGGGCACTCTGCGATTGGGGGCATCGCTGTGGGCACTCTGCGATTGGGGGCATCGCTGTGGGTACTCTGCGATTGGAGGCATCACTGTGGGCACTCTGCGATTTGGGGCATCGATGTGGGCACTCTGCGATTGGGGGCATCGCTGTGGGCACTCTGCGATTGGGGGCATCGCTGTGGGCACTCTGCGATTGGAGGCATCGCTGTGGGCACTCTGCGATTTGGGGCATCGCTGTGGGCACTCTGCGATTGGGGGCATCGCTGTCGGCACTCTGCGATTGGGGGCATCGCTGTGGGCACTCTGCGATTGGGGGAATCGCTGTGGGCACTCTGCGATTGGGGGCATTGCTGTGGGCACTCTGCGATGGGGGGCATCGCTGTGGGCACTCTGTGATTGGGGGCATCGCTGTGGGCACTCTGCGTTTGGGGGCATCGCTGTGGGCACTCTGCGATTGGGGGCATCGCTGTGGGCACTCTGCATTGACGCCCCCCCCCCAATTGCTCAGTCTAAAGGTTTGCGCTCAGAAAATGTTTTACTTGCTCAGCAAGGTAAAAACTTAGAGGGAACATTGGCAGAATAGGTAGGGAATTTTGATAACATCGTAAGGGCTGAGGCACAAGTCCTACTGCGCATGAGCAGGTGCATGCGCACCAACGGATCGGGCAGCGCCATCTCTTATAACAAACATACATCCCATCTCCATGGCACACACTGCGCCGATCGGACAATCCTATTCCCTACTCACACGCGCACGCCCACTATCTCATTGTCAGGTCGGCGCAGTGTGGGGCATGGGGATCGGATTGTCGGGTCGGTGCAGTGCCGGGTCAGCGCAGTGTGTGCCAAGGAGATTGGATGTATGTTTGTTATAAGAGATCCCGCTGCCCGACCCGTTGATGCGCATGCGCCGGTGCATGCACATTAGGACTTTTGTCTGACACCTTACGATGCTATCATAATTCCCTACCTATTCTGCGCATGCCCAATAGGACGTGTGACGCAGGTACAAGCTGCTGCATGATGAATCCACAGCTGATCTCAATCGGAAATGATGTAGATAGGGAAATCTGATGGGGTAGGGAAATCTGAAACACCGGGCGAAACTGTTGAAGCGGCGGGTGTGCGCGAGCACGCGGCGGGTGTGCGCTCGCGCGGACTTACTGCTAAGCGGCAGCGGGTGTTACAAGTGGCGGCGGGCGAGCGATGTCACGCGAGAGACGCTTGGTCAGCTCTGTGCGTGTCCTCGATGTTGCTAGGGCAACAGGGACGCTATGCGCAGAGCTGGCTACGTCATGCGGCTCTCGCGTTGTTAGAAAAAAAGAACGAGATAAGCGAGAGCCGCTCAGTCAGCTCTGCGCATGTCCTCAACATTGCTAGGGCAACAGGGACGCAGAGGTAACAGAGGCTCTCGCTTAACTGGAACAAGTCTGTTTTTACAAATGTTTGACCACATATGTTCTAGCGCCAGTTAATTTAACAGGCTTAATGTCTAGTATTACATATTTGATTTTCGGTTTAACCACTTCAGGATCACTTGCAGGCACTGTACTGTGGATGGGTGTCTCCTGTACATCACTGGCCTCTTCCGGGTACAGGGGATGTAAACCCCCCCCCCCCCCCCCCCCCACGCGCACCCACTGTGTTTACACACACAATGGGATTTTGTCAGCAGGTCCCAAGTAATGATTCCTGGCTGGGACCTGCTGATCGGCTGTGTCCAATTACAACCCAGAGCTCTGTGTTGTGTGCCTCTGTACAGAGGGAAGAATATCAATAATAACATAACAATATGTTTCTTCTCCCAGCCAGTGTCATTAGAACAGTGACAGTGTGTAGTATGATTACTGATCACTGTATTAGTGTTGTGATGTTAGTGTCAGTTAGTCAGTTCCCACCCAGTGTCAGTTAGTGTCAGATAGTGTCAGTTAGTTTCAGTTAGTGTCAGATTTCTGGTTGCACTATCACACTCCCACTATAAGTCACTGATCACCGCCATTACTAGTAGAGATCGACCGATTATTGGCAAAGCCGTTATATCGAGGGCCGATCTGCACTTTCCCCTATATGGGAATCGGCCACCAAGGTGACCGGTATTGCCGATATTTCGGGAAAGTGCTTGTACCAGAGTGATGCCTGCAGCGCCGATCGCTGTGTATTCAGGGCTCGGGAGTGACAGTGAGTCTCTCACATCCTTCCTGTCTGCTTTAAACAGTTCCTCCTCCTCCGCGGTGGAAGCAGTCTGGCGGCCGGCCCCGGGTGTCACCCTGATCTTCCCTGACACACTGACACCCCCCTAATGTGTGGCACCCGGGGCGGGCCGCCCCCCGCCCCCCCTATTGGTACGCCACTGTGCGCATGCGCACATGGGCAAGAACGGTCGCAAAGATTCATGTGCCAGTGTGCACGCGCGGGCACCAAAGCAAACGCAATGCGTGAAAAATGCTGGCACCCAGTGGTCTATTTAAAGTCAGCAGCATCAGCCACTAGTTGCTGGATGATCTTCAGTTTCCCTGTGTGTTCCTGAGTTTCTGTTCCTGCTATTATTGGATTTCCTGTTACCGACCCGTGCTTGCCTTTGACTTGTCTTTTCTCCATTCCTGGCCTTGTTCCAGTGACTCCGCTTCTGCATGCTGATCCGTATATGACCCCGGTTGACTTGCTGCCTTACTCCTGGCTGATATTCTGTGCATGACTTCTGACCTTTCTCCTGACTCTGCTCCTGGGTCTCCCTTTTGCTAGGTCTCACCTGGTACTCCTGCCCAGCAAGGCACCCTGCTCGTCAGCCACCATCCAGCGGACATCACCTCATCATCTCAGCCTGTCGCAGCTTCTCTGAGCATAGCATTTGCTGTTACCACATTCAGGGGTGCTCTGCACTTAGTCGCAAGGAAAGCCCTTTTAGCACTTCGGTCTCCGACCAGGTCCGTGACAGTGGGTGAGAGAGAGGGGGGGGGCGGAAGAGGGAGTTGAGAAAGGGGGGTGAGATAGAGAGGATGATGAAAGGGGGGTAAGAGAGGGGTGAAATGGGGGGTTAGAGAGAGAGGGTAGGGCCATCTTACCGAATGGGTACACTGGGCAGTTGCTCGTGGGCTCCACTTGCCCGGGGGGCCCCACCTGCCCAGCGACCCAGCCCCAGCCAAGCATTAGTCCCAATTCCCGTGTGCATCCTGCCGCCGAACTTAGCAGGTGGCAAGCGCCTGTCGGCCTGCGCTGCTCTCAGGCCACTTGAGCCATGGAGGGGGAGCCCACAACTGCAGGAATGCCTGTCCGCCTCCACGGGAGCAGGCACACACAGGACAGTCGAGTCTGACTCCCGTCTGTGTGTGTGTTAACCGGACCCAGCCGCCCAACTTGAAAGCTGTCATTAGCCTGGCACTATTGTACCAATAAATATCGCCTTATCGATAATTTGCATTTTTATTCTCGTGGGTGATTGTGTAGGCAGAGCCCCAGTGCACTGCACTGCCCAGGGCCCTTTTATGCTCTTAAGATGGCACTGTCTGCAGTCTCTGACCATCTCCTGTATCATGTCTGCAGTCTCTGACCATCTCTTGTATCATGTCTGCAGTCTCTGACCATCTCTTGTATCATGTCTGCAGTCTCTGACCATCTCTTGTATCATGTCTGCAGTCTCTGACCATCTCTTGTATCATGTCTACAGTCTCTAAGGGGGAAAGGAGATAAGTGTGGGAGTGCCGCTGGGATGGGGGTCATGGGTGAAGTCAGATGTGTGTGGACTGTGGAAAGGAGACTATAAGATAAAACCAGAGCCACCAAGCTGGAGCCGACTGACTGAGCCCTGCACAGCGCACCTGAGAGGAGGTCAGTGACAGCATCGCCAGGCCAGTCTGAGTTAGGGTCAGTGATGCAAGGGGAGTGAATACAATATTGTAACGGGCACTGATATAAAGGGTCCCCCCCCTTACCTTAGTGTAATTGTTTGCAGGCTGGTGGTCTTTGGTCACCAGAGTCGCCCCTACATTCCCAGAGTTCCTGAGGTCCCCCTTTATTATTGCTCCACTTTTACCACTTTTAACTTGAATTTGCTCTTATATTAAGGTGAACAGATTTTTAAAATTAAATCCGGGGACATATTTATTTATTTATTTTTTATTGGCAAATGGCACAGGACTGCATAATACACAGAGCGCTAGGCACAGGACTGCATAATACACAGAGTGTTGGGCACAGGACTGCATAATACACAGAGTGCTGGGCACAGGATTACATAATACACAGAGTGCTGGGCACAGGACTGCATAATACACAGAGCGCTAGGCACAGGACTGCATAATACACAGAGTGCTGGGCACAGGACTGCATAATACACAGAGTGCTGGGCACAGGACTACATAATACACAGAGAGCTAGGCACAGGATTACATAATACACAGAGTGCTGGGCACAGGACTGCATAATACACAGAGCGCTGGGCACAGGACTGCATAATATACAGAGCGCTGGGCACAGGACTGCATAATACACAGAGCACTGGGCACAGGACTACATAATACACACAGAGCGCTGGGCACAGGACTGCATTATAAACAGAGCGCTGGGTACAGGACTGCATAATATACAGAGCGCTGGGCACAAGACTGCATAATACATAGAGCGCTGGGCACAGGAACTGCATAATACACAGAGCACTGGGCATAGGACTGCATAATACACAGAGCGCTGGGCACAGGACTGCATAATATACAGAGCGCTGGGCACAGGACTGCATAATATACAGAGCGCTGGGTACAGGACTGCATAATACACAGAGCGCTGGGCACAGGACTGCATTATAAACAGAGCGCTGGGTACAGGACTGCATAATATACAGAGCGCTGGGCACAAGACTGCATAATACATAGAGCGCTGGGCACAGGAACTGCATAATACACAGAGCACTTGGCATAGGACTGCATAATACACAGAGCACTGGGCACAGGACTACATAATACACACAGAGCGCTGGGCACAGGACTGCATTATAAACAGAGCGCTGGGTACAGGACTGCATAATATACAGAGCGCTGGGCACAAGACTGCATAATACATAGAGCGCTGGGCACAGGAACTGCATAATACGCAGAGCACTTGGCATAGGACTGCATAATACACAGAGCGCTGGGCACAGGACTGCATAATATACAGAGCGCTGGGCACAGGACTGCATAATACACAGAGATCTGGGTACAGGACTGCATAATACACAGAGCGCTGGGCACAGGACTGCCTAATACACAGAGCGCTGGGCACAGGACTGCATAATATACAGATCGCCGGGCACAGGACTGCATAATACACAGAGTGCTGGGCACAGGACTGCATAATACACAGAGCGCTGGGCACAGGAGTGCATAATATACAGAGCGCTGGGCACAGGACTACATAATACACAGAGCGCTGGGCACAGGACTAAAAAATACACAGAGCGCTGGGCACAGGACTACATAATACACAGAGCGCTGGGCACAGGACTGCATAATACACAGAGTGCTGGGAAAAGGACTACATAATACACAGAGCGCTGGGCACAGGACTACATAATACACAGAGCGCTGGGCACAGGACTACATAACACCTAGGAGGGTGTTAGGTATTGAGTGTAGAGTACAGAGATTTGCTATGAACAGAGGACACTTCTGCCCCCACATCCATAGCTCACCTCTGCACCCTTCTCTCACAGATTATCTCTACAGTCACCTCTTAGCCCTTCCCCCACAACAGCTAAACTTTCCATCTCCCCATACAGCTCCATCAGCTCTGACCCCTGCCCCCCACTGCCCTCACCTGTGTACCCTTTTTGGGCTAAAATACACAATTTTATAGCCCTTGCTTGCTGCATCTGTACATGTAGAATTCAAGCTGCTGTCATATTCTGCTATTCAAAAAACACCCATTTAGGGCAAAAAAAATAATTTTGCAGTGTTTGCTGCATGTGTTACTGTGAGATACACCCTTCAGATACTGTTGTTCTATTTTGCTACTCAAAAAACACCCATTTAGGGGGAAAATCTTAAATTGCGGCCTCGTCTGTATCTGTACGTGTGAGATACACCCTTTAGATACTGTTGTTCTATTCTGCTATTCAAAAAACACCCATTTAGGGCAAGATCCTAAATTTGAGAAATATGAGGAGAAGGTCAAATAAGGGACGTGGCCCCGGTCGTGGTGCTGCTGGTGCAGCTCCTGTTGCAAGGAGAGGACGTGGTCGATCTGTGCCAGCTACACGCACAAGTGAAACACCTTCCTCAGGTGCGAGTAGGCGACAGAACCTGCAGCAGTATTTGGTCTGGCCTAATGCGGCTCTACGAATGTTGAGACCAAAACAAGTACAAGCGATATTAGATTGGGTTGCTGACAGTGCCTCCAATGCCATCACATTGTCTCCCACCCAGTCTCCTGCTGAAAGATCAGAGTTGGCACCTTCAGCAGATGTCCATCAGTCTTTCACCTCACCCCCTTGCAAATCAGCCAAGCAGTCTGAGCCCCAAGTCATGCAGCAGTCTCTTTTGCTTTTTGATGACTCTGTTATCATGGTTTCCCAGGGCCATCCACCTAGCCCTGCCCCAGAAGTGGAAGAAATTGAGTGCACCGATGCCCAACCGCTTATGTTTGAAGATGAGTACATGGGAGGACCATCGCAGCACGTCTCGGATGATGACGAAACACAGGTGCCAACTGCTGTGGCTTTCGGAATTGTGCAGATGGACAGGGAGGGCAGGGGTAAAGACTGGGGGGGAAGAGGATGTTGAGGACGATGAGGTCCTCGACCCTACATGGAATGAAGGTCATGCAGGTGACCTGTGTAGTTCGGAGGAAGAGGCGGTGGTCGCACAGAGCCTCCAGCACAGCAAAAGAGGGAGCAGGGTGCAAAAGCGGAGCGGCCGTCCCCTAGACAGTATGCCTGCTACTGCCCAATGCAGCAAGGGACCAAGCACACCAAAGCCAGCTCCAAGGAGTTCCCCAGCATGGCAGTTCTTCAGACAATGTGCTGATGACAAGACACGAGTGGTTTTCACGCTGTGCAATCAGAGCCTGAAGCGAGGCATAAACGTTCTCAACCTGAGCACAACCTGCATGACTAGGCATTTAAGTGCAAAGCACGAGCTGCAGTGGAGTAGACACCTTCAAAACCAAGAAAGGTCTCTGGCTCCTCCTGCTTCTGTTGCACATATGCTGAAAGTATGGTCAATAATTCCAATGTGCGAAGGGATCAGGCCGGGTGAAACCAGAATTATTTTTATTGAAAAAGTTTCTGCAATGACAAGGAATAACCTTCAGTCTTGAGAGACACAGCACAGCAACTGCTATTCTGTTCATACATACTTTTACATATCTATATATATAACAATATCAACATTCTCATATACAGGAATAACGTCCGACTCCTCATAGAAAATAATAACCAATTAAACATGTGCTGATATGTTGTTACTCCTTCTGCATCACAGTGGTCTCATAGTACAATCTAATATAAGATATAAAAACATAACACTACAATAACCACATTCCTGGTACACTGTAGTCATGTGATGAAACAGTGTGAACCACTAACATTTGTACAGTGTGTTATTTATTTACACAGTAGTGACAGCAGCCTTTACTGATCACAGGGATGTAAATTAAATCAATTTTGCCCTGTTTATAGCCCTAAATATACTCCCTCTTACCTGCAATGACAAAGCATGACCTTTAGTCTGGTGGACAGCACAGCAACTGCTATTCTGTCCCCCAAGAACAAAAGGTCTAACTTTTAGTTCCTCCCATGCCTTGCTAGCAGTTGAACTTTGTGCTTTGTGCTGCCATCTACTGGTGGTTTAATAGATATGCCATGAAACTGAAATGTGATCTTTATTAGTTAGTTTTTTTTATGGGGTACCTGACATCCCTTACACTTCCTCTTCTGCTGCAGTCTCGGCCTCTTCATCCACCTCTGTAGTGACAGTGGCACCTGCCACCCTGCAAATAGAGGGTCAGCCAGCAACACCACCACCTGGGTCACCAACCATCTCCACAATGTCCCATGGAAGCATTCAGCTCTATCTCCCAAACACTGGAGCGGAAGAGGAAGTACCCCCCTACCCACCCGCGATCCCTGGCCCTGAATGGCAGCATTTCAAAATTCCTGATCTTTGAAATGCTGTCATTCCATCTGGTGGAGACGCAGAGTTTTAAAAGCCTTATGGCGGTGGCTGTCCCACAGTACATCGTGCCCAGCCGCCACTACTTTTCCAGGTGAGCCATCCCTTCCCTGCACAACCAAGTGGGGGACAAAATCAGGTGTGCACTGCGCAACGCCATCTGTGGCAAGGTCCACCTAACTATGGATACGTGGACCAGTAAGCACAGTCAGGGATGTTATATCTCCCTAACAGCACACTGGGTAAATGCAGTGGCGGCTAGGCCTGAGGCGGATAGCAATTTGGCGCATGTCCTTCCACCACCGAGGATTGCAGGGCGCTTCAGTTTGCCTCCTGTTCCTAACTCCTCCTACTCCACTTCCTCATCCTCTACCACCTCCTCATCCGGTCAGCGTAACACCTTCACCACCAACTTCAGCACAGCCAGGGGTAAACGACAGCAGGCAGTTTTAAAACTTGCCTGTTTGGGGGAAAAACCCCACACCATGCAGGAGTTGTGGAGGGGCATTGAACAGCAGACTGATGAGGGGTTGGTGCCAGTGAGCCTCAAACCTGGCCTGGTGGTGTGCGATAATGGGCGAAATCTCGTAGCAGCTCTAGGCATAGCCGGTTTGATGCACATCCCTTGCCTGGCGCATGTGCTGAATTTGGTGGTGCAGAGGTTCCTTAAAAATTACCCCGATATGTCAGAGCTGCTGCAGAAAGTGCGGGCCTTCTGTGCGCACTTTCAGCGTTCTCACCCTGCTGCTGCTCGCCTGTCAGCGCTGCAGCGTAACTTCAGCCTTTCCGCTCACCGCCTCATATGTGACGTGCCCACAAGGTGGAACTCCACCTTGCACATGCTGGAAAGACTGTGCGAGCAGCAGCAGGCCATAGTGGAGTTTCAGCTGCAGCACGCACGCGTGAGTCGCTCTGCGGAACAGCACCACTTCACCACCAATAACTGGGCCTCCATGCGACACCTGTGTGCCTTGTTGCGCTGTTTCGAGTACTCCACCAACATGGCCAGTGCCGGTGACGCCTCAGCGTTACTACCCCACTTCTATGCCTCCTTGAAAAATGGATTTGGGCGATGATGGAAGAGGATGTGGCACAGGAGGAGGAGGAGGAGGAAGAGGGATCATTCACAAGTGGCTCCAAGGGGGGGTTCCTGCACCCACAAACCCCAGTGTCAGGGATATCACATGCAGGCATCCAGCAAGGGTGATCAGATCAGTTGGCTGCACCAAGGAATCAGGACCGAGGTGGATAAAGGTGTAAATAAGTTTATTAAGCAAAATGACACACTCCAATACCAACACCAGTAGACCATAAACAAGTAAACAATATATAAATGATAACAGTACAAAACCCCAATAGAACCTAACAAACTATATACAAAAGGATGGAGCAAACAATAGCAGGACAGAACAGGGACAGGAGACAAGAAAAGCAGGGAGCCAGGTACAGGAAGCAGGGAACAGGACTCTGGATCAGAATACAGGTTTCAGGATGCAGGTTTAACCACTTAACGACCAGCCACGTAGACCTACGTCGGCTGACTTTAAGGGGTTATACCGGGATGAGGCATCATCCCGGTACCGTTGTTTAGAGCCGACGGTTGGCTTTCCGTCGGTAACGACCGATGCGGATCGGGAGCCGCTCGATCGTTACCCGGGGGGCGGGGGGACGTCCCCCCCCCTCCCGCCGCCTTCCGTGGCTTTGCTCGGGGCTCCCGTCCCACCGGGATCTCCGAGCACCCAGCCGGCACGTCCGCCGGCTGGATGGAGTCCCGATGAATGCCGGAAACGGCATCAATCGGGTCTACGATGACGTAACCCGGAGGCGGCGTCCATGACGTCACTTCCGGGTTACTGTGCTGCAAAAGGCCGCAGATTTGAAAAACGGCTGTATGCAAAAATGCCGTTTTCGGCGTTTTGCATACAGGGAAGTGTAGTGGAGGGGTTGAGGGTCTTTTAGACCCTCGATCCCTCCATAAAGTGTACCTGTCACTACATATTGGTGTCACAAGGGATGTTTACATTGCTTGTGACAGCAATAAAAGTGATCAGATTTTTTTTTTTTTTTAAAAAACCTGTAATAAAGTTAAAAAAAAAGAAAAAATAAATAGGAAAAAAAAATAAATAAATTTAGCCGCCCCGTCACCGTTAGCTCGCGCACAAAAAAAAACGTATACGCAAGTCGAGCCGCGAATGAAATCGCTGTTCAAACCACACATGTGAGGTATCGCCGCGATCGCCAGAGCGTGGGCAATAATATAAAAAAAAGAGCTACACTCTAACTCTAAACTGGTAACCGTTAAATAAATTTAAATCGTCGCAGATTGAGATCTCTATTGACCGTAGTTTGTCGCCATACCACGGGGGGGGGGGCACTTTTAAACCGTAACATGTTGGGTATCTATTTACTCGGCGTGACATCATCTTTCACAATATACAAAATACATGGGCTAACTTTACTGTTTAGTATTTTTTAAATGCAGTGAAATGTGATTTTTAGAAATCTTTTCCAAAAAAATGGCGTTTTAAAGACCGCTGCACAAATACCGCGTGACAAAAAATTTTGCAATGACCGACATTTTATTCTCCAGAGTCTTTGCTAAAAAAATATATATAATGTTTGGGGGTTCTAAGTAGTTTTCTAGGAAAAAATACTGGTTTTAACTTGTAAACAAAAAGTGTCCGAAATAGGGCTGGGGGTAAAGTGGTTAAGGATCAGGCTCAGACAGGGACACGGCTAGCAGAGAAAATACTGAAGCCCTGAGCCTCAGTGAAGGGCGGGCTTATATTCCCTCAGCAGTCCTCCTCAGGTGCAGCTTAATTAAAAGTACAGTCCAGCTGCTGGGAGACACACGCTGGTGGGCCCTGGAACTGCATCCCATGTTCCAGTAACAACAGTGCCAAAAGCAGGAGACCCACGTAATGACACTGATCTTGACAGCCAGGTACACAATTGTCCCCAGCAAGGGCACAGTTCTGGAGGATGCAGAGGTGGAGAATGAGGAGGAGGAGATGGAGGAGGAGGAACCATGTTCACACCAGGGTGGCACCCAGGCCAGCTCATGGCCATCACTGGTGCGTGGTTGGGGGGATACAGAGGACACAGACGATACACCTCCCACAGAGGACAGCTTTTCGTTGCCTCTGGGCAGCCTGGCACACATTACATGCTGCAGTGTCTCCGCAACGACCCCTGAGTTTCCCACATTATAACTTGTGCTGATTACTGGGTGGCTATCCTGCTGGATCCCCGTTACAAGGACAATGTACCGTCCTTAATTCCCTCACTAGAGCGTGATCGTAAGATGCGTGAGTACAAGCGCACGCTGGTAGACGCAATGCTGCTGGCGGCATTCCCACCTGACAGCGGGGGCACAGTGGAAGCACAAGGCCAAGGCAGAGGAGGAGAAAGAGGTAGCCAACGCAGCCAGGGCACCGCCAGCACCTCAGAAGGCAGGGTTAGCATGGCCGAAATGTGGAAAAGCTTTGTCAGCACGCCGCAACAACCAGCACCACCAGCTGATATGGAACGTCGTAACAGGAGGCAGCATTTCACCAACATGGTGGAGCAGTATGTTTGCACACGCCTAGACGTACTGAATGACGGATCTGCCCCCTTCAACTTCTGGGTCTCCAAATTGGGCACATGGCCTGAGCTTGCTCTTTATGCCTTGGAGGTGCTGGCGTGCCCTGCAGCCAGTGTATTATCTGAACGGGTATTTAGCACGGCTGGGGGCGTTATCACAGACCAGCGCAGCCGCCTGTCCAGAGCCAATGTGGACAAGCTCACGTTCATTAAAATGAACCAGGCATGGATCCCACAGGACTTGTCCGTACCTTGTGCAGAATAGACATGTATACCGGCCTTACCCAGCCATTGTTGTATTTTTGATCTTTCTCACTCTTTTGGGGTGTACCCTAATTTAAAAAAAATAAAATTAAAAACCAGTGTTGGCTACCTCGTCCTCCCCCACCGCCGCTGCTTCCACCTACACCGCCACATCCACCGCCATCTCAGCCTCCTACTCCATATGGACCTACATCAAGATTATTATTTTTTATTTTTATGTATTTTATGTTATTTTAAATTATTTACCTATCCACATTTGTTTGCAGAACACTTACCATGCTCTTAACAACATTTTGCAGCCCTCTAGCCCTTTCCATTACTTTTTTTTTAGAGCCATTTTAGTGCTCAAAAGTTTGGGTCCCCATTGACTTCAATGGGGTTCTGGGTCAAATTCAGCTTAAGTTCTGGTGCCGAACTCAAACTTTTTTGCGAAGTTCGGGCCGAATCCATCGAACCCGAACATCCAGGTGTCCGCTCAACTCTAGTCAGGAATACTCTTATGCAAACTGGCATAGTTACTGAAAGATCCACTTTAAATGCCGAGACTGTATGGGATCTCTCACTTGCAAATGGTAGCCCTCGTCTGAACCTACCTTGAAGAATATATTACCCCAACATTTCATATTCCTGATATGTGTCTTTTGTACTATGCTGTAAATGAAGAAATCTTTCAGAAATAGAAGTGGTAATAGTTTATTTTTATCAATTAACAAATGGAAATTTTGATAGGCACTGATGAGGCTGCATTTAATGGGCACCGGTAGGCTGCATTTGATGGCAACTGATAAGCTGCATTTGGTTGACACTGATAAGCTGCATTTGATGGTAACTGGTAGGCTGCATTTGATGGGCACTGATAAGCTGCATTTGATGGACACTGGTGAGGCTGCATTTGATGGGCACTGATAAGCTGCATTTGATGGGCTCTGATAAGCTGCATTTGATGGACACTGGTGAGGCTGCATTTGATAGGCACTGGTGAGGCTGCATTTAATGGGCACTGGTGAGGCTGAATTTGATGGGCACTGATGAGGCTGCATTTGATGGGTACTGGTGAGGCTGCATTTGATGGGCACTGGTGAGGCTGCATTTGATGGGCACTGATGAGGCTGCATTTGATGGGCACTGATGAGGCTGCTTTTGATGGGTACTGGTAGGCTGCATTTGATGGGCACTGTTGAGGCTGCATTTGATGGGTACTGGTAGGCTGCATTTGATGGGCACTGATGAGGCTGCATTTGATAGGTATTGGTAGGCTGCATTAACAACATGGAAAGAAAATGAACAGAGGAGAAATCCAAATCAAATCAATATTTAGCGTGATCCTCCTTTGCCTTCAAACCAGCATCGAATCTTCTAGGTACACTTACTGTACACACAGTTGTTGAAGGAACTCGGCAGGTAGGTTGTTCTATGTACATCTTGGAGAACTAAGCACAGATCTTTTGTGGATGTCGGCTGCCTCAAATCCTTCTGTCTCTGCATGTAATCCCAGACAGACTCCATTATGTTGAGATCAGGGCTCTGACATGACACTTCCAGAACTCCTTGTTCTTCTTTACACTGAAGATAGTTCTTAATGACATTGGCTGTATATTTGGGGTTGCTGCCGTGCTGCAGAATACATTTGGGGCCAATCACATGCCTCCCTGATGGTATGGCATGATGGAGAAGTATCTGCCAGTATTTCTCAGCATTGAGGACACCATTGATCCTGACCAAATCTCCAACTCCATTTGTAGAAATTTAGCCCCAGACTTGTAAGGAACCTCCACCATGTTTCACAGATGGCTGCAGACACTCATTATACTTCTCCAGTCCTTTCCCAACAAACTGCCTCCTGCTACAGCCAAATATTTCACATTTTGACTCATCAGTCCAGGGCACCTGCTGCCATTTTTTGCACCCCAGTTCCTACGTTTCCTTGCATAGTTGAGTCTCTTAGCCTTGTTTTCATGTCAGAGGTGTGGCTTTTTATCCACAATTCTTCAATGAAGGCCACTTCTGGCCAGGCTTTTCCGGACAGGAGATGGGTGTGTACCTGAGTCCCACTGGTTTCTGCCAGTTCTATGCTGATGTCACTGCTGGACATCTTCCGATGTGGAAGGTAAGTAAGCATGATGTGTATTTCATGTGCTGCATTAAGTTTATTTTGCCGACCACTGCGTCTACGGTCCGCAACGTTGCCCATTTCTTTGTTTCTTCACAAGAGCTTGAGCAGCTCATCTTGAAACCCCAGTCTGCTTTGAAATCTTTGCCTGGGAGAGACCTTGCTGATGCAGCATAACTACCTTGTGTCTTGTTGCTGTGCTCAGTCTTGCCATGGTGTTCGACCTGTGGCATGAAACTGTCTTCCACAACCTCACCTTAGTAGCAGAGTTTGGCTGTTCCTCACCCGGTTTAAAACCTCCTACACAGCTGTATCAGTTAATGACTGTGTTTCAACCTACATATGAAATTGATGATCATTAGCACCTGCTTGGTATAATTGGTTAATCATTCACCCAACTCTAATCCTGCAAAATTCCTGACTTTGTGCAAGTGTACAAAGTGTGCAAGTGTATGAATTCATGACGGTTTAAAGTCAAAAAGTAGTCACATCAAATATTGATTGGATTTCGATTTTTCTTCTGTTCACTCACTTTGAATTTTGTAAATTGAAAAATAGAAATAAATAATTAAAATATATATTTTTGAAAGCATTCTTACTATACAGCATTTCTTCACACCTGCCTAAAATGATTGTACAGTATTGTACTTGTGTTAAAACGTATCCTGTTCTTTATTCTTTTCTGTTTGTGTGAAATGTCTTGTGATCCTGCCAGTCTCCCTGCTTTCCTATTTCAAACTGACTACCGAAGGCATGAGAGCAAATCCATCCCAGCGTGGTCAGTTTTTTGGCTGTGCTGAGAGCACAGCCTGCCTGTCCTCCAAGGATCAGACTTGTGCTGGCACTCCCCCTGCTCAGCAATTTACTGGAAAGATCAGTTTATTTCAGTTTCTCTACGCCCATCTCTATGAGTCCCTTTTGCAGCTAAAATGAGAGATTATGTGATCACTTATTAAAAAAGAAAAAAAAGGTATTTATCCACTTACAGACCGCCCGCCTGTATTGTACTGCAGATGCGTGGCCCGTACTGGCACGTCGCTGCCTGATTCTGAATTTAGGGCGCACGCATGTGCACCCACCTACCCATCAACACCCACTGTGATTGTACAAAGCGGGAATAGAGATGTGCAGAACGAAAACATTTGTTTCATTTTATTTCCGATTGATTCATTGGGTTCATAATTTTGTTTTGTTTTGTTGCATTCATAATGAAATTGATTTTGTTTTGCTTAGTTTTTTTATTTTCGACTGGATTCAATTTTTTTCCAATGGTTTTGAAGAATAGCTGGTTCTATTCTATTCATAATTTGAATTTTAGAAGACGGCTATATTCTTTCTATTCTATTTTGTTTTATTTTTTTTTTAAATTTGAATTTCAGAATATGGCTATATTCTTTCTATTTTGTTCTATGCTAGTCTATTTTATTTAAAATTCGAAATTCGGAAGACGACTATTTTATTCAAGATTCAAATTTTTCTATTCTATTCAATTATTTTATATCCTATTCTATTATTTTCTTTTCTATTATTTTATTTTCCATTCTATAGTATTCTATTCTGCAATTAAAATTGTATGGAGAGGGGTAGGCTATATGACAGATAAGTGGCACCGTCCCCTAAATAGTAGCAGGGAAAAAAAAGATATAATCCAGGTGTGATAGTGGAATGGAGAGGGAAATGGGGAGGGGAAAGAACAGGGGAAATATGTCTATCAGACCTGGACAGTGGAGATTTAAATGTGCCTCACAAATATTAGATATTATCCACATGTAATATAAAAAAAAATTTAAATTTTATTTAGATATACATACAATCCACTAAAATGGATACAATCACAGTTGACAGTACATATACATAACAGGTCAAATGACCTCAATGTGAATAATGTAATCTGCTGATGGATCAAAATTCTATTCTATTCAATTCTATACTATTCTATTCTTTTCCTTTCTATTCTTTTATTTTTATTCTATTCAATTTAATATATTCTATAAAGCAGCCAAAGTAGGAATCATCATCTTTTTTTCACTTTTATAAGTTACTTTATTTATTGTAATTGGTTTCAATTTAAAATTTGAATTAATTTTCCAATTTGAATTCATTTTCAAATTTCAAATCAAATAATATTTGTTTAGTTATAATTCTTTTCGGATTTGTTGAAATCTGTTACTATTGTGATTCAGAAATTCGGATACACATGAATCTCCAAATCACTGAGAGCCGGTTCACACTGGGGCGACTTGTCAGGCGACCTGTTCGCCTGACAAGTCGCCGCGGGTCGCCTGCCATAGATTAGCACAGGACCCGTTCTAATAGGAGCGACACAAGTCGTTCCGACTTAGAAAAAGGGTCCTGAGCTTCTTTGGGGCGACCTGGAGAGACCTGCATTGACTTCAATGATATGAAGTCCGTGCATGCCGCTCCGAGGTCGCGGTGCGAGCTGCGCACCGCGATTTCACAGGTCGCCCCGGCAAGTCGGGTCGCGCCTATGTGAACCGGCTCTAAAAGTTTCTTTTGTATTGCAACTAGTTGCACATGTCTTAAGTGGGAGTTTTTCAGCAGGTCATAGCTGGGATCTGCTGATTGGCTGTGTCCAGTCACAGCCCAGAGCCATGTGTTGACAGTCAATAGAGGGCTCTGTACAGAGAGAACGATCTCTTTGTTTCTTATCCCTGCAAAGGAGAGATATGTGGTAAAAGCAGCACACATCACACAAATTATTACATTGTTAGGCACACATTTAACTTCTTGATTACCCGAGATGTTAACCCCTTCCCAGTTGTGTCATTAGTAAAGTGACAGTGTATAGTATTATCACTAATCACTGTATTAGTGTTTCTGGTTAGTTCAGTTAGTGTCAGATTGCTTGCTGCACTATCGCAGTCCCAGTATAAGTCGCTGATCACCTCCATAATTAGTATAAAAATTCCAGTATATATACCATACTTTGTAGTAGCTATAACTTCCATGCAAACCAATCAATATACACTTTTTGGTATTTTGTTTTTTTACCAAAGACATGTAGCAGAATATATTTTGGCCTAAATTTATAAAGAGATTCATTTTTTTTATTTTTATTGGATATGTTTTATAGCACAAATTAAAAAATATTATTATTTTTTTTTTTAAAAGGTTAATCTTTTTTTTAATTACTGTATATAAAAAACAAAATTTTAAAAACTCAGAGGTGATCAAATACTACCAATCGCCAGTTAAAGTGTAGCTCCACTTTTGTTAAGAAAAAAAACATTCCCCTCTGGGTGATCTCTGTACATTGCAGGGATTGTAACAAACGTTGTTGTAGATTCCTAACTTTTGTTATTCTGAAGAAATCCCTGTTTGTTCCTCTGTGCTGAGTGGGTCTAATGGGAGTGGTTTCATAATTATCTATCAGCTGGAAATCTGCTGGCCCTGCATCCCTTTAGATGTGTTCCTATTGGGAGTATCTCACCAAAAATGACATTTGTGTTGCAGGGGATGCCAGAAATCTGACTTGTATCTTAGTGCAGACTTCTGGGAAAATTGGTGAGCCAATCACACAAGCAGGAAATGATGTTTCTGGGGGTGTGGTCAGTATACATTCTGTTTACAGAACAGCTCCAGACGGCCATATTGTATTGCATTTTCAGAAGATTACAACAGCTGCAGATTGAAAAGGAAAGGTCGTTTTTAATAACATTCAATTACAATATGATTTTTTTTTGCAATTGTATACGCTATATTGTTTTTTCTTCATTTGCTGTTTTTTTTTTTTCCCCACGAAAGTAGAGTTACCCTTTAAAGTAGCACAGTGGTAACTAGCAAAAAATGGCCTGGCTATGAAGAAGGTAAAACCTTTCCGGAGCTGAGATAAATAAAATGTTCTTATATCTATATACAAATGTTTGTTTGATTGGGTTGTGTTACAAGGTGACAGTTTACATATACTTTAACCTCTTCATACCCAACCCATAGCAAAAAAAAGATGGCAAGTCTTGACTTTCATCGTTCCGCGTGGACGTCATATGACGTCCTCCTGGATTGCACCTCGCGCGCAGCTGTGCGGCCCCCTGCAGGCACAATCTTTCACCGGTGGTGTCCACTGGACACCGACAATGACAGATCACTGTACCAACCTGCTATACCTCCAAAACAAAGCTGAATAAAAGGCTCTCAGAAGCTGCAGGTGCTGTAGGCAAGCGTTGTCATAGAATTCTATGGAGACTTTGAAGACGCTTTGAAGCACCATAAAAATGAAGTATAATTTTTGAAGCAAAGCAAACACAACATGTGATCAGGACTGTAAGATAACCATTTTATTTAGCAACAGGAGCTTTGATTGGCATTCAGATTGCTTTTAAAATTTGTGTCCAATGCCACATTTTGAAGCAAGTGTACACAAGCCTTATTTGAGTTACTGCACATATGTAGGCATTAGAGCCATACTAAACCCAAAAGCAAACAGTTATTTTAATGCAGCTTACCAATTTTTAGATGTGATGGCTGCATTTGTTTTCTTTTTAGGTTTCATTTCTTCTGTTTTGATCTGGTGATCTGGCCAACAAGTCTGTTTTTTTTCAAAAGCACAAGCTCTCCAGCAAAATGTATCAGTTTACATGATCGAGACAAACCACTTAATACTAGCAGGGGTGAATAAAAATATCATCAGTACTAGTGCCCCCATTGGAAGATTTCCCCCGCTACACATGTGCAGAATGAAAAAATATATATATTGTTTTCGTTATTTACATAAATTTGCTTAGTTTAATTTGTTTCTGAATTTGTTTCGTTTATTTGAATTCGTATCGATTTGAATTTTTAAAATCTCTATCAAACTCTATTCAAATTGCATTCAAATAGAATTTATTCTATTCAAAATTTAAATTTTTAGGAAGATGGTTATATTCTTGCTATTCCATTCTATTTTATTGTTTCCTATATTAATTTTTTAAATTTTCTTTTCTGTTCTTTCCTTTTCTATTATATTCTATTCAAATGTATTCTATTTGAAATGTAAGTTTTGGAAAACAGTTATATTTTTACTATTCTATTCTTTTCTATTGTAATAGTCTATTCTATTATTTTATTTTCTATTCTATGCAATTCAAATGTATTCTATTCAAAATTTGAAATTTCAGAAGATGGTTACATTGTTTCCATTTTTTTCCTATTCTATTCCTTTATTTTCTGTTCTATTTCATTGTATTCTGTTCTTTTATTTTCTATTCTATCCCATTTTTTTCTATTCTATTTTTTACCATTCTTTTATTTTGTGTTCTGTTTTGTTTTACTCTATTATATTCTACTCTTTTATTTTCTATTACTGTATATATTTTTCTATTCTATTCCTTTATTTTATATTCTATTTTATTCTTTTCAGAAGGTCGAATTTTGGATTTGGATTTATTTAAATTCATTACTATTGTAATTCAGAAATTCTGATACATCTAAATTTCGGAATAACGAAATATTTGTCTGAATTTCAATTCGGAACAAAAAAAAAAAACGCACGTGTCTATTCCCTCTATTCCTGTTCTGAAGTCAACTCAAAATTTGGGATTTTCTTTCACTTTCACTCTCAGTGAAAACGGTAAACAGGAGGACTGTGAATCGCCCCAAACGGGGACACAGACAGCAATGAAATCTTGACAGTTGTTAGGCTCCATTCACACCTGAACGTATCGTTTTCAGGCGTTTTTTTTTTGGGCTTTTTTCAGGCGTTTTTGTGCAGGTGTTTGGAGGCAGGCATTGATATCTAACAAAAACGCTTGTAATCTGCCAAAAAAGAAGCTCATGTACTTTTTTGAACTTCAGGCATTTTGCTTCAGGCAAAAAAACTTTCGGATGTGAACAGGGGCCATTGAAATGAATGGGATTTTGCTTGTTGGGCGTTTTGAGACTTCAGAGATGAGCGTTTTACCAGCTGAAATACGCTCAGGTGTGAACAGGGCCTTATATACCCTCTACACCAGTGGTCCTCAACTCCAGTCCTCAGGGCCCACTAACAGGCCAGATTTTAGGTATTACCTTGGGGAGATGCAGACTAGAATACTGCAATCACTGAGCAGCAAATTATATCACCTGGGATATATTTCAGTTATCTTGCAAACTTGGCCTTTTAGTGGGCCCTGAGGGCCAGGGTTGAGGACCACTGCTCTACACTATCCAAAATTAAGTTTTGCCTTTAGTTATACTTTAATTTTACCACAAGGTGGCGCTCTGTGTTAATTTAACAAGGATCTGCAACTCGCATTGAATCCTGCGCTGCTCCATCTACATACACTAATATATACATCGCCTCCTGGAAGTGAGTATCCCCATTTAAACCATACAGAAAATAAACACACACAGGATCTGACACGACTCGATGAATAATGTATGGAGTCGGCAATGTTTGTGTGAATTAGTCATGCGTGTGTGAATTATGCAGACCTCCGGTCATGTCTGGATGGCGCAGCGCGGTGGGATGGGGGTCTTATTTATGAAGATTATGCAAGAATCTGGCAGAGTTTATTTACCGACTTTATATTTACTGCTAGCAGCATCTGTCAGGATAGGTAGGGAGAGCAAACACATCCAGAAGGACCGCAGAGATCCTGGCGATGTAGCGTATAATTATGTAACAATGCTGTTCATTTTGGAAGGGAGGGCATACAGGGTTGACTGCGTTAGTGGATAAATCCGCAGATCAGAGACGAGCCAGATGAGTATATTAAACTTAACAACCTTGGTCTAAATGTGAAATTTGTACCACTTCTTTCTGGGTGTTTGGAGGATGCTGCCTAGTAAAAATGTTTATGCTTGTTAGTGTTGCAAATGCAAGTTTTTGACATATCGTTTAATTATCTATATAAAAAAAAAAATGTTGGACTAATGTCCCAAACATTCACCCATCTGTGACGAATTCTGACCGTATTTTGTGTAATGTGTTGATTTCCAATCATTCTTAGCACCATCTAGTGAGCATAATGTGGTATTTTTTCCAAAATACCTAAATTAAGAAAAATAGTGCAATATGGCCACTAGATGGGGCTGAAATGCATTTAAATCACTGTATTAAAGATAAACTTCACCCAAGAGGATGTATTTGTAGCTAATGATTTTTCATTATTTTTTTTATGGTGGGGAGGGGGGCAGGGGCTGAGGATCTGCAAAATACAATCAGAATTTGTCACAGTTGGGCAAATGCTTGTCATAATAATCCAACTCAATTTTTATATACACCGATCAGTCATAACTTTATGGCCACTGAGAGGTTAAGTGAATATTACCAATTATCTCGCTAAAATGGCATTTGAAAATCAGTGGGATACATTAGGCAGCAATTGAACAAACATGTTGTCCCTGAAGTTGATTTGTTAAAAGCAGAAAAAAAGTGGCCACGCTTGCTACTGTTGCAAATGCATCCGTTTTTGACATATGGTTTCATTATTAAAAAAATAAATGTTCGACTAATGTCCCAAGCATTCACCCATCCGTGAGGAATGCTAAACGTACTTTGTGTAATGCGTTGATTTCCGATGATTCTTGCACCATCTAGTGACCATAATGTGGTTTTTTTCCAAAATACTTAAATAAAAAAAATAAAAAAGTGCATCATTGCCACTAGATGGGGCTAACATGCATTCAAATCACTGTATTAACCACTTTAGCCCCGGAAGATTTGACCACTCAATGACCAGGCCCTATTTTGCGATTCGGCACTGCGTGATTTTAACGGACAATTGCGCGGTCGTGCAATGCTGTACCCAAACTGAATTGACGTAATTTTTTTCCCCTCAAACAGAGCTTTCTTTTGGTGGTATTTGATCACCTGTGCGATTTTTATTTTTTGCGCTATTAAAAGAAAAAGAGCGACAATTTTGAAAAACGAACAATATTTTTCACATTTTTTTAAATAAAATTCTCAAAAAAAAAAGTAAAAATCAAAATTTTTTTACATTTTAGGCCAATTTGTTTTCTGCTACGTATTTTTGATAAAAAAAATCGCAATAAGCGTATTTTGATTGGTTTGCGCAAAAGTTATTGCGTTTACTAACTACGGGAAAATTTATGTAATTTTTATTGTTTTTTTTTTTTTAACTAGTAATGGCGACGATCTGCCATTTTTTTTTTTTTGCGGGACTGCGACATTGTGGTGGACAGATCGGACCCCTAACTGACATTTTTGACACTTTTGGGGGGTACCAGTGACATTACTACAGTAATCAGTGCTATAAATATGCACTGTTACTATAAAAATGACACTGGCAGGGAAGGGGTTAACTTAACTGGTGACCAAGGGGTTAAGTGTTTCCCTAGGGGTGTCGCGTCTAACTCCCACAGACCCAGATACAGATTCACGGCCTATATGCCCAAATCAGCATTGACTGTTTCAACCCCCCCTCCTAGATACAGAGCAGATGTTATTATAAACAGCTCAAACAACCTGATGCTGGGGTCTCCTGCTATAATCTGTTTAAGGTGTTATGAGTTGAGTATCTTTGTCCCATCATGTGCCTCCTTGGGGTTGATTTCCAATTGTTAATTGAGTCACCTATCATTCCTGTCTGTCTGCTAATCCTTTTAGAGCAGGGATCTCCAAACTACGGCCCTCCAGCTGTTGCGGAACTACACAACCCATGAGGCATTGTAAAACTCTGACATTCACAGACATGACTAGGCATGATGGGAATTGTAGTTCCTGAACAACTGGAGGGTCATAGCTTGGAGATCCCTGTTTTAGAGACTTGGACAGCCCTAGGTCTTTCTTACTTACTGGGTCTGGGCACCTAGGCTTTTTTTAAGTGACTAGTGGTTGATTAGCCTACTGTTTATGGTATTGTGATCAAGCTCTTTCCTAATCTTGCATGGTATATATTCTGTGAGTTTACAATAAAGTCAGTTCCGGTTAGCACCTAAGCTAGGGTCATTTAGCTCTTGGGTGTTCAGCTATATTACCTGGTTCATGTTTTTAAACTGGAGGAAGCTGTATCTTGGCCAAAGCACCCACGCTGGGTGCTGAACGGTCCGTCACAGACCCCACATCATTTTTTAAGCAGGTTATATGGTCCTGGAACACATTTTTTTTACTTTAATGCAGGTGAGGTTTAGGCTTTTTAACCACCTTGAAAAAAAAAAAAAAGTTTTAACAAAAGTGCCAAAAATGGCTAATTTACTTTTCCTTGCAAGCTTCCTTTATTTTGTAAATAATGCAAAGGGGATCCCCTGATCCCCATACCAGACCCTCATCCTCCTTGATGTACATTTTTACTGTTGCACTTTAACCACTTCTGGACCGGAAGGATTTGCTCCCTTAACGACCAGGCCATATTTTGCGATTCGGCACTGCATTATTTTAACGGA
Source organism: Pelophylax lessonae (assembly GCF_965119305.1). Classification (NCBI taxonomy): domain Eukaryota; kingdom Metazoa; phylum Chordata; class Amphibia; order Anura; family Ranidae; genus Pelophylax; species Pelophylax lessonae. Next base: position 35,318,102 of record NC_138772.1, read on the forward strand.
CAATCGCGCGGTCGTGCGACGCTGTACCTAAATAAAAGTGATGTTCTTTTTTTCCCCCACCAATAGAGTTTTCTTTTGGTGGTATTTGATCACCTGTGCGATTTTTATTTTTTGCACTATAAACTAAAAAAGAGCGACAATTCTGAAAAAAAAAACTATATTTTTCACATTCTGCTATATAACATTCTCAAAAAAAAAGTAAAAATCAAAATTTTTTTTAACATTTTAGGCCAATTTGTTTTCTGCTACATATTTTTGGTAAAAAAAAAAAAAAAAAATTGCAATAAGTGTATTTTGATTGGTTTGAGCAAAAGTTATCATGTCTACTAACTACGGGAAAGATTTATTTCATTTTTTATTGTTTTTTTTTGTTTTTTTTTTACATGTAATGGCGGCGATCTGCGATTTTTTTACGGGACATTGCGGCGGACAGACCGGACCCCCGACTGACATTTTTGACACTTTCGGGGGGACCAGTGACATTACTACAGTAATCAGTGCTAAAAATATGCAGTTACTGTAATAATGATAATGGCAGGGAAGGGGTTAACACTGTGGGTGATCAAGGGGTTAAATGTGAGCCTAGGGGAGGGATTCTAACTGTAGGGGGCGTGGCTTGTGAAATGGTCATAGAGACCTGTGATCCTATATAGAAGGATCACATGAGCTCTGTGATCATTCCAGGGAGAAGGACGGTCAGCTGTGTTTACAACAGCCGACCGTTCTTCTCTCTCAGCGGGGAGCGATCGCGGGTGTCAGGCGGCAATTGGAGCCGCCTGCCCCATGCATCAGCCCCCGCTGACGAGCGGGGGCAGAAGCGTACCGCCAGCGGCGCGCACTCGCCCCCTAGCTGCAGGCATGCGACCGACGTATACCTACGTCGGTTTGCGCAGGAGTGGCTACCTGCTGCAGTATACCTGCGGTGGGTGGTCGGCAATCGGTTAAGCAATATGTGTTATTTTTATTGCTGTGAACAGGTTAAATTATTGAATGCTTGTTCGGTTAATTATAATCTAATTGTGGAAGCACAATGAAGCTAATTGAAAACTGCCTTCTATGTTGACTCTTGCTATCTGTACAAAATAAACCCTAATGGTCAGGGCTGGGACAAGGGGTGGTTTCCCTGGGCGCAATGGTTTATTGCAGGGATGGCGGGGGGGGGCGCCTTGACCCTAAACCTAAGGGAAGGGGGGGGCGCAGTCTGGCATCCTTGCCCTGAGCGCTGGATGACCTTGTCCCGGGACTGCCAATTGTCAACCCTGTAGGAGTGTGGGACATGCTCCTCCATCTTTAGTATCCATTTTGTATATCTATGTGTTTAAACTCCATTTAAGACATAGATTTCTGCACGTATCTCGCAATTGACACATTATAGCATGTTCTAATTATACTATCTGTTTCCTGTAGAATACTGTCGCCTTCTAGTTCTTCTTTCTGTGGATGAGATCAGAAATGTCTAAGCTTTCATTATTAAAGAGGTTGTAAACCCTCGAAACTTTTTATTTTTCTGCAACCTGAAAGAGAAACCCATAACGAGCTAGTATGCATTGCATACTAGCTCATTATGAAATACTTACCTACGCACGAGCCCCCGCCGTGCCGCCCGCTCACCTGTATGACGGGCGACATTGTCCAGTCGCCCGTCTTCCGGGATCGCGGCATCCGGCCATCTGATTGGCCGGAGCCGCGGTGACGTCACTCCCGCGCACGCGCTCGGGAGCCGACGGTCACGGCACGGGGCTCTAAAGAAACGGCACCAGTGGCCGTTCCTTCAGAGCACATGCGCCAGTGACGTCACAGGCTGCATGTAAGGTAAATATCTCCTAAACGGTACATGTTTAGGAGATATTTACAGTACCTATAGGTAAGCCTTAATATAGGCTTACCTATAGGTTAAAGTGTCAGAGGAGGGTTTACTTCCTCTTTAACCAATAGAATCTACTGAATAAGTTAATGTCCGTAAATGGAGTGTGTTTCCTATAGCTTGAAATTTATTAGTTTATATCCCCTTATAAGGAATGTACCCTAGGCCAATCCCTTTTGATGATGCATGTACAGTGGGTACGGAAAGTATTCAGACCCCCTTAAATTTTTCACTCTTTGTTATATTGCAGCCATTTGCTAAAATCATTTAAGTTCATTCTTCTTCCTCATGAATGTACACATAGCACCCCATACTGACAGAAAAACACAGAATTGTTGACATTGTTGCAGATTTATTAAAAAAGAAAAACTGAAATATCACATGGTCCTAAGTATTCAGACCCTTTGCTGTGACACTCATATATTTAACTCAGGTGCTTTCCATTTCTTCTGATCATCCTTGAGATGGTTCTACACCTTCATTTGAGTCCAGCTGTGTTTGATTATACTGATTGGACTTGATTAGGAAAGCCACACACCTGTCTATATAAGACCTTCCAGATCACAATGCATGTCAGAGCAAATGAGAATCATGAGGTCAAAGGAACTGCCTGAAGAGCTCAGAGACAGAATTGTGGCAAGGCACAGATCTGGCCAAGGTTACAAAAAGATTTCTGCTGCACTTAAGGTTCCTAAGAGCACAGTGGCCTCCATAATCCTCAAATGGAAGACGTTTGGGACGACCAGAGCTGGCCGTCCGGCCAAACTGAGCTATCGGGGGGAGAAGAGCCTTGGTGAGAGAGGTAAAGAAGAATCCAAAGATCACTGTGGCTGAGCTCCAGAGATGCAGTCAGGAGATGGGAGAAAGTTGTAGAAAGTCAACCATCACTGCAGCCCTCCACCAGTCGGGGCTTTATGGCAGAGTGGCCCGACGGAAGCCTCTCCTCAGTGTAAGACACATGAAAGCCCGCATGGAGTTTGCTAAAAAACACCTGAAGGACTCCAAAATGGTGAGAAATAAGATTCTCTGGTCTGATGAGACCAAAATAGAACTTTTTGGCCTTAATTCTAAGCAGTATGTGTGGAGAAAAACAGGCACTGCTCATCACCTGTCCAATACACCAACAGTGAAGCATGGCCAGGGCAATAACTGCACAGCATGAAGCAGATATCCTACAGAATGACCTGGACAAAATTACGGAGTGGGCAACGACATGGCAAATGAGGTTTAATGTGGAGAAGTGTAAGGTTTTGCACTTGGGGACCAAAAACATAAAAACACAATACACGTTAGGAGGGGAACCCTTGGGGGAATCAAAAATGGAGAAAGATCTGGGAGTCTTAGCGGATGATAGATTAGGCAACAGCATGCAATGCCAAGCGGCAGCTTCCAAAGCCAACAGAATATTAGCATGCATAAAGAAAGGGATGTATTCCAGAGATAAGACTATAATCCTTCCACTTTATAAAACTCTGGTCCGACCGCATCTGGAGTATTCTGTCCAGTTCTGGTCGCCAGTCCTCAGGAGGGATGTGTTGGAGCTGGAGAAAGTCCAGAGAAGGGCAACTAATCTGATTAGGGGGTTGGAGGACCTTACCTATGAAGAGCGGCTGCAATCGCTCGATTTATTTTCCCTGGAGAAAAGACGTCTGAGAGGGGACATGATAGCAATTTATAAATATCTTAATGGGGATCTCAGCTTAGAAGAAAAGCTGTTCATTCGAAGGAATTGCATGAGGACTCGAGGACATACAATGCGATTAGAGGAGAAGCGTTTTAACCTCAGGCAACGTGGGGGGTTCTTTACTGTTAGGGCTACAAGATTGTGGAATTGTCTACCACAAGAGGTGGTTTCTGCGGGTAGTATGGTGACTTTCAAAAGACTCTTAGACTTACATCTCAAGGATCAGGAGATTGAGGGCTATGTTAGATGATTACAGTCACACACACCTACACAGGTTGAACTGGATGGACTATTGTCTTTATTCAACCTCACCTACTATGTAACTATGGTGGTGGCAGCATCATGCTGTGGGGGTGTTTTTCAGCTGCAGGGACAGGACGACTGGTTGCAATCGAGGGAAAGATGAATGCGGCCAAGTACAGGGATATCCTGGACAAAAACCTTCTCCAGAGTGCTCTGGACCTCAGACTGGGCCGAAGGTTTACCTTCCAACAAGACAATGACACTAAGCACACAGCTAAAATAACGAAGGAGTGGCTTCACAACAACTCCGTGACAGTTCTTGAATGGCCCAGCCAGAGCCCTGACTTAAACCCAATTGAGCATCTCTGGAGAGACCTAAAAATGGCTGTCCACCAACGTTTACCATCCAACCTGACAGAACTGGAGAGGATCTGCAAGGAGGAATGGCAGAGGATCCCCAAATCCAGGTGTGAAAGACTTGTTGCATCTTTCCCAAAAAGACTCCTGGCTGTATTAGATCAAAAGGGGGCTTCTACTAAATACTGAGCAAAGGGTCTGAATACTTAGGACCATGTGATATTTCAGTTTTTCTTTTTTAATAAATCTGCAACAATGTCAACAATTCTGTGTTTTTCTGTCAGTATGGGGTGCTATGTGTACATTCATGAGGAAGAAGAATGAACCTAAATGATTTTAGCAAATGGCTGCAATATAACAAAGAGTGAAAAATTTAAGGGGGTCTGAATACTTTCCGTACCCACTGTATATATAGTTTTGAAACATAATAAACCGGCGAGTAAGCCTTTGTATGAGACTCTGACTAGTTGATTTATTTCAGAGGCAGAGGTTTCCTCCCGGAGACTCGGCCCTTACACAGAACCGATTAGACTTGACTTTAGTCATGAACTATTAAGAGGTGGGATTGAGCCAATCACCTTCAAACCCCAAGAGACAGAGAAAGCAAGGCTACCGTCATTACACCATGTATAGTTTCAAATTATCTAGGTAAGGGGGAAGCCATCTTTGACCCCCCCCCCCCCCATATTATTGGTGAGAGAGAAACAGACTGGTGATTTGTAGCCATAGACCCATGTGATCTCTGCTGCCTGGACTGGAAGATGCAGGACATACCAGATTGCCACTCATGGCTAGAACAAGCAGAATTCTATGTACACTACTGATACATGCAATTATGAATTTTAAGACCAGGTCCACTTTAACATGTTTTGCTAGCTGCAAGTAAAGCCTGTAAATAAAATGTGGGACAGGAGTGTGAGAACCTATGAGCAGCTGAATCCTCTCACCAAGGCTGCTTTAATTGGGGGGGTAAATAGGGATAAAAAGACAGTCCCACATATAAGTGTCCAAACTCCTACAAAGAACGGGGAGGGGAGGGGGTTCTACGGACATCCTGCAGTGTGTCTGGGCCTCCCTCTCTGGAACCTGGGAGCAGTCATTATTTGGTCATTATCTGAGCAGCTTATCATATGTGACGCTGGGTATGTACATAAATCCTCTCCCATTGTATTGAACAGATGTCAGCAAGTTAGGTGTGGTTTCATGGTCTCCCCTTAGCCTGAATGCACCTGATCAGGGCCATCTTAAATACTGAGGCAAACATTTTTTTGGGCCCACCCAAATTCACTTATCAACTGTTTGCAAGCAGTGGGGGCTCAAGAGGCAGCTGCTTTGGGCCCCACAACAATGACTGGGCCTGTGGGCAGCTTCCCCTTTTGCCCTGTGTGAAAGACGGCCCTGCACCTGATGTACCCAGAAGATGTGTCCAGTCAGATATGGAGACTGAAGCCCTGAAGAAGCGGCCTGTACCACGAAACATGTAGGCAAGCTCCACGCTACATCTGACTGCTCCTCTCCTATTTGATTTTATATAAGTGGGCTCTTTGATGCCCTATGTGTTGCTTCCTGTTTTTAGCAACTCTTTTGCATTATTAGATCATTTTTCTATATCCGTGTATATTGTGATGTGATGTGTATTCAGAGACCACCGTTCAAAGCCCACTTTTCGTGTACCTTTAGGTTTTCAAATATCAGGTTGGTTCTTAGGTTGAGCCCCTGCCCTATACCAGATCACCTATACTTTCTGAATCATATCACCTCATCACAAACTGTCAAATGACTCAATAGTTTTTTAACCCTAAATCTAAACTTAGTTTAACCACTTTACCACCGGAGGATTTTGCTGTCTTACGTCCAGGCCACTTTTTGCGATTCGGCGCTGTGCGACTTTAACTGACAATTGCGCGGTCGTGCGATGCCATACCCAAACGAAATTTACGTCCTTTTTTCCCCACAAACAAAGCTTTCTTTTGGTGGTATTTGGTCACCTGTGCGATTTTTATTTTTTGCGCTATAAACAAAAAAAGAGCGTTTATTTTGAAAAAATAACAATATTTTTAACATTTTTTTATATGAAATTCCCCCCCAAAAAAATGTAAAAATCTAATTTTTTTTAAATTTTTGGCCAATTTGTTTTCTGCTACCTATGTTTGGTAAAAAAAAATCACGATAAGCGTATTTTGATTAGTTTGTGCAAAAGTTATTGCGTTTACTAACTAAGGGAAAGATTTCTGTCATTTTTGGTGTTTTTTTTTTTAACGCGTAATGGCGGCAATCTGCGATTTTTTTTGCAGGACTGCGACATTGCGGCGGACAGATCGGACCCTTGACTGACATTTTTGACACTTTTGGGGGTACCAGTGACATTACTGCAGTAATCAGTGCTATCAATATGCACTGTTACTGTAAAAATGACACTGGCAGGGAAGGGGTTAATTTTATTGGAGAGGGAGGGGTTAATGTATGCCTGGTGCTTACTAACGTGTGGGGGGGGAGGTGACTGAGTGACACAGGGACAGATCGCATGTTCAGCTATGCTGAACACTCCGATCTGTCCCTGCCATTCACTTAGGAGATCCGCCCGCTCTGTTTACACAAGCGGGCAGATCTCCTCACTCGATTCTCCGACGATCGGGGAAGAGCAGCGGTGATCGCCTGACGCTCCTCCCCTGGCCCGACTCCCGCTGTGACTGAATACAGCGGGAACGCCACCTACAGGGGGAGGAGTCCAGCGACGTAGGTCTACGTCACTGGACGATAATGAGCCACATTGCTGCAGTAGAAGCAATGTGAGCGGTGGGAAAGTGGTTAAAATGGACCTGTTAAGGTTAAAGTCAGGCGCCAGGATTTACATGATCATCTCTGTGCTTGCATCTCCGCCTAGGAAGTGGACAGCGACTTAGGCTTTGCCTAGGCTGAAATGATGTCATCAGTCTGCTGCAGGCAGGAGGAAGCATTTCCTCAGTCTCCTCTCCCACAATGATCAGACTGTACGTTGTAACTTTGTAGTAAGAGAGGCTGAACAGGAAATGCACAGGCACCAGGATTTCCATGACAGTCATCTCCAATCTGCATTCTCAGTCCGGAAAGTAGACAATGACCTAGGATGATGCCTGAACGAAGATGGCACCATTCTTCTGGAAAGAAAAGCAAATGGCATTGCCAAGGGGAGTACTGTGATCTCTGTGAAAGGCAGTCAACACCTGGAAGTGTTACACAACAGAATGCATTCACTTATGAACTAATATATCTGGTGCCATTATACTGAAACAGACCTGTTACCTACAGTGCACAATAGCTGAAGCTTAAGGCGATCGTAAATAATCACTTTGTAAAAAAAACATTCAGTTTACCCCTTCATGCCAACGTAACACACACATATATGCGGTCTCGCTGCACTGGGCTTTTTTACATGGGGCCACATACATACATTTCTCCCTTTGTGCTGGGAGCGCGCCGCATGGCATGCTCCCAGCACAGAGACCGAGAGATTCCTCTGGTCAGTTACAGTGAAGCCAGTGGTGTATTTTGGTTTTGTGCTACCCTAGACAAGACTAAAATTGGGCGCCCCCCCCCCATCTAAATTTGTCCCACCCCTTCCTGTTTGGGATACACCCCTTTATCTGTTATTATTATTGAAGCCCTGAGTTCTCCTCGCAGGCAGGCAGACTGGTGGACGGCCCCCTGACCCCCCATTTATTATTCACTGCCCCTCCATCACCCCATGTATTATATATACACTGACCCTCCACATATATTATATATACGATGACCCCTATGTGTTATATATATATATACACACACACACACACACTGATCCCCCACCCATCACCCCATGTATTATATATACACTGACCCCCCATATATTATATATACATTGACCCCTATGTGTTATATATACACTGATCCCCCCCATCACCCCATGTATTATATATACACTAACCCCCATATATTATATATACACTGACCCCTGTGTGTTATATATACATTGACCCCTATGTGTTATATATACACTGATCCCCCACCATCACCCCATGTATTATATATACACTGACCCCCATATATTATATATACATTGACCCCTATGTGTTATATATACACTGATCCCCCCCCTATCACCCCATGTATTATATATACACTAACCCCCATATATTATATATACACTGACCCCCCATATATTATATATACACTGACCCCCCATATATTATATATACATTGACCCCTATGTGTTATATATACACTGATCCCCCCATGTATTATATATACACTGACCCCCCATATATTATATATACATTGACCCCTATGTGTTATATATACACTGATCCCCCCCCTATCACCCCATGTATTATATATACACTAACCCCCATATATTATATATACACTGACCCCCCATATATTATATATACATTGACCCCTATGTGTTATATATACACTGATCCCCCCCATGTATTATATATACACTGACCCCCCGTATATTATATATACATTGACCCCTATGTGTTATATATACACTGATCCCCCCCCCCCTATCACCCCATGTATTATATATACACTGACCCCCATATATTATATATACACTGACCCCCCCATGTATGATATGGGGCTTTTTGGGGGCACCAGACAAATATTACTCCCGACCCAGTCCACCCTTTTAAGACCCAGGGGCATCTTTTGGTGACGCCCCCCCTGGAAAGTGCCACCCTAGGCCTGGGCCTTGTCGGCCTAGGCCAAGATACAGCGTTATGTGAAGCCCGCCACTGTGGTTTTTTTTTTTTTCTCCCCCCTTTCTGTGAACGGAGCAGCAGGATTCAATGTATCTTTCTTGAAAAAAAAAAAAGATAAAAATAATACCTAGACCAAGGTTTGATGTAGGTCAGTGCCAGGGTTAGTGTTTGGTTTAAGGGTCAAAGGTCAGGGTCAGTATATTTTGGACAGGATTTTTTTTTTTTTAAATTAGCGTCAGTGTGTTTTAGGTAGGACAAAAAAAAAAGCAAACTACTGCTTCTGGGCTGTACTATGGGTACAAACAACAGATAACATACACATATGTGGTATCGCAGCAGAATTTATTTTGCATTGTTCTTTGGCGGAAGGTTATGGTAGTAACAAGAAATATACAGCTAAAATTTAAAACAAAATTTATTTTTTTCTTTTTTTTTTTACTAATTTTGGGACAGTTTTCCTTTGATAATGAAAAAAAAAAAATTCTGGAGATATCAATAACTATTTCATACCAAATGAAAGCCAAATGTGTCCTGAAAAAAATAAATAAATAAAGATATAATCCACATGGATGCAAAAAGTAGTTATGATCATATATTGATATATATATGGTTTTACTAACATGTAAAAATTGAAAAACTGAGCTTAGGCATTTAGATTGGTTTTACTATTAGGTGTGAATTGGGTTAAATAGAAATGAAAGGCAAAACATTTTTGTATAGCCATAAAAAAAAAGTATTTGTAATGTTTTTTTTTTTAAATACGTGATCACATTCCCTCTGGTTTCAGCTGCATGAGAGCCCAGGGGAAGAGAAACAGCAGCACACTGAGCTGTGCAGGGAGGGTGTGTCAGGACAAGTCTGATAATTGGAGGAGAGCACACGGAGTTCCCAGCATAGCTAGAGAACTGACCACACTGTGCTCTCCTGCTTCGTGTGGTCTGTTTTAATAGGATAGCAGAGAAACTGGCAGGATCAACAGGGATTTCATACAAAAGGAGGAAATACAAAGAAAACAGGAGACTTTCCTCATACAAGCACATGGTACGGCAGCCACATATTAGGAATATGAACTGCCAGGGTAACAAATGCTTTAGGCCCCTTTCACACTATCCGTCTGTCCGGACGGATTCTGTTTTTCTCAGCGGGGGATCGATCCGCCGATCCCCCGCTGAGCAGAAGGATGACAGCTGTGTCTCCGCGCTGTGTGCGGAGACACAGCTCTCAGTTCCCTATGCATCTCTATGGGGGAAATCGGATGGGAACGGACCGTCGGTCCGTTCTCATCCGATCCGATCGACGGATGGAAAATAGGGTTTCCATCCGTCCAGATTTGACGGATCGGATCAGGTCGGATGTCAGCAGACATGTCTCCGCTGACATCCGACGCCCCATAGGAATGCATGGGGGGACCGCTCAGATCCACCAAAAAAACGAACAGGCGGATCAGAACGGTCCGCCTGTGTGAAAGGGGCCTTAAAGTTACACACACACACCTGAAAGAATCAGCTGAATAACTCCTCATCCACCCGTCTGCCTGCCATACTCATATGGGATAATGAACTTTATAGACCGGCATTTCCTCACTCACATGGATTAACCCCTTCGCTCCCAAGGGTAAAACAAATCCTAATGCCCAAGCACAATTTTGCAACTTTGACCTGTGCTAGTACAACTGTACACATCACAACTACTTTGCACATCCAGGTGGATTATACTGCGTTATTTTCATGACAAATTGGGTTTTCATCTGGTAATAAATGGTAATGGACGTCTCCTGATTTTTTTTTCTATTATCAAAAGGAAAACTGACCCAAAATAGTAAAAAAAAAAAGAAAAGAAAAATATTTTTAAAATGTATTTGTATATTTCTTGCTACTACCATAACCTTCCACTAAAGAACAACCCAAAATAAATTCTCCTACTCCTGTTGATTGTAGCAATCTCAGGTATGTGTATGTTATTTGTTGTTTGTACCTGTAGTAGAGTCAAGAAACAATGGTGCACTTTTTTTTTTTATACTACTTAACACACACTGACCCGAATTAACCGCTTTACCACCGGAGCATTTTGCTGTCTTACGTCTGGGCCACTTTTTGCGATTCGGCGCTGTGCGACTTTAACTGACAATTGCGCGGTCATGCAACGCCGTACCCAAACGAAATTTACGTCCTTTTTTTCCCACAAACAGAGCTTTCTTTTGGTGGTATTTGATCACCTGTGTGATTTTTACTTTTTGCGCTATAAACAAAAAAAGAGCGTTTATTTTGAAAAAATAACAATATTTTTAACATTTTTTTATATGAAATTCCCCCCAAAAAAGATGTAAAAACCAATTTTTTTTTAAATTTTTGGCCAATTTGTTTTCTGCTACCCATGTTTGGTAAAAAAAATCACAATAAGCGTATTTTGATTGGTTTGCGCAAAAGTTATTGCGTTTACTAACTAAGGGAAAGATTTCTGTCATTTTTGGTGTTTTTTTTTTTAACGAGTAATGGCGGTGATCTGCGTTTTTTTTTGCGGGACTGCGACATTGCGGCGGACAGATCGGACCCTTGACTGACATTTTTGACACTTTTGGGGGTACCGGTGACATTACTACAGTAATCAGTGCTATAAATATGCACTGTTACTGTAAAAATGGCACTGGCAGGGAAGGGGTTAATTTTATTGGAAAGGGAGGGGTTAATGTATGCCTGGTGCTTACTAACGTGTGGGGGGGAGGTGACTGTGTGACTCAAGGACAGATCGGATGTTCAGCTATGCTGAACACTGCAATCTGTCACTCCCTGTCACTTAGGAGATCCGCCCGCTCTGTTTACACAAGCGGGCGGATCTCCAAACTGGATTCCCCAACGATCGGGGCAGAGCAGCGGCGATCGCCGCCGCTCCTCCCCTGGTTCGACTCCCGCTGTGAATGAAAACAGCGGGAGCGGCCTCCGGCGGCGCGCGAGCGCCGCCTACAGGGGGAGGAGTCCAGCGACGTAGGTCTACGTCGCTGGACGATAACGAGCCACTGTGCCGCAGTAGCAGCACAGTGGCTCGTGGTAAAGTGGTTAAAAAAAAAAAAAAAAAAGTCTTGTCCAAAAAAAAATACGGAACCTGACCTTTGACCCAAACATTAACCCTGGCACTGACCTAGATTAAACCTTGATCTAGGTATTTTTCTGTATTTTTTTAATATTATTATATATAATTTTTAATTTATTTAAGTCATTTATTTATTTATTATTTTATTACACACACTGTTTTTTCTCAATCAGAGGCTATCACAGCGATCAGGTGACCTGGAATCGGGAGCTCCGAGTCCCGATCGTAAGTACGGGCTCGGCCCCGGGGCTCTTGGTGAGACCCCGTTCTCTGTGCTGGGAGCGCGCCACACGGCACAAAAGGAAATACGCAAATATGCGGCCCCATGGCAAGGCAAAAAGCCCAGTCCAGCAGGGCCAAATATTTGCATATGCTCAGTGCCAAGGGGTTACATTTGTTAAAAAAAAAAAAGAAAAAAATCAATATTTTATATAAAATATAAAACAAAACAAAGATATACAACATTAGTATAAAAACGAAAACCTTAAAAAAAATAAATAAAATGGTCCCCAAGCCAATTAAAATTTCCCTTTAAAAATACATCTCTGGACAAGTGTAAGATAAAAAGCATTTATTCCAAAAGGAAAAAAAAAAACATTATTTCATGTATCACATCCACAAGCGTCTATAGAGCTACAATCACAATCTAAAGTTCTGTACATAGGAGAGTCGGGATTGTGTAGGTCATCGTTGTTTGTAAATACTAATAAATAGGAGTCCATAGAGGAGCCTGCGTCTTGTCCTGATTGGTTGGCTCCTGACTAAATGGCTTTGCGGTAAATCAGAGACAGAGTGGAGGTAGAGTTCCGCCTGTAGAATCTAACGGCCAAGTACCGAACGCTCTTCCTACACACAAAGGGAGCCGCTAGCGGATGGCGCTTTTGCCAGATTCTATGTAGAAAGCCGCGCATCTCTGGAATGGCATTTCCCGAGGAGACGTCCGAAACAAACCCGCCTCTCAGTTCTCTTCCCCTTCAGATTCTGATTCTGGAATGGAAACAATGTATCAGTATTCCTACTTATTAGAATTAAAGAGAGACTTTGTCACCAACTTAAAAAAAAAATGCAGAAAAACCAATTAGTCCATTCACACCGGATAACGCAGGCACAGTTTTCAACGCATGACGATGCAATGACCTACGAAAGAATAATAAGGTGCATGGATGGCAGCACTTTAAAGCGGTGCAATGCATGGACATGTGCTGGTTTGTGGTGGGGGGGAAAAAAAGAAAAAAGTAGAGCAAGCCCTGCTTTTTTTGCAATGCAATACATGGTAATGCACGTCAGTGCAATGCACGGTAAAAACAGGAGGCCATCTCTGACATCACCATACCGCATCCCCACCTCATCCAATCAGAGAATGTCTTGCATTCATTGAGAAAAATGTAAAGGCATTCTATGAATTGCACTTGTGCTTGGGGGGTCACAACAAATCCTTGGGGGAGATTTACTAAAATAGGAGGGTGCGAAATCTGGTGCATCTCTGCATGGGGTAGCCAATCAGCTAACTTCAGCTTGTTCATTTAACCGCTTCCGGACCGCCCACCACTCCTGCGCGAAACAACGTAGACCTACGTCAGTTGTGCGCCTGCAGCTAGGGGGCGAGTGCGCCCTGCCGCCGGCGGGCTCCTGCCCCCACTCGACAGAGGGGACACCGATGCACGGGGCAGGCGGCTCCATATTGCCGCCTGACACCCGCGATCGCTCCCCGCTGAGAGAGAAGAACGGTCAGTCGTTGTAAACACAGCTGACCGTTCTTCTCCCTGGAATGATCACAGAGCGCCTGTGATCCTTCTTTATAGGATCACAGGTCTCTATGGTCATTTTACAAGCCCCTCCCCATACATTTAACCCATTGATCACCGATAATGTTAACCCCTTCCCTGCCAGTGTCATTATTACAGTCACAGTACATATTTTTAGCACTGATTACTGTAGTAATGTCACTAGTCCCTCCAACAGTGTAAAAAATGTCAGTTAGAGGTCCGATCTGTCCGCCGCAATGTCGCAGTCCCGCTAAAAATCGCAGATCGCCGCCATTACTAGTAAAAAAAAAACGATAAAAATGACATAAATCTTTCCTGTAGTTAGTAGAACTTTTGTGCAAACCAATCAAAATACGCTTACTGAAATTTTTTTTACCAAAAATATATAGCAGAAAAGACAAATTGGCCTAAAATGTTAAATGTTGATTTTAAAATTGGGGGGGGGGGGGGGGGATGTCGTATAGCAGAAAGTGAAGAATATTGTTTTTTTTTTTTCAGAATTGTCGCGCTTTTTTTCGTTTTATAGCGCCAAAAAAACTAAAAATCGAACAGGTGAGCAAATACCACCAAAAGAAAGCTCTATTTGTGGAAATAAAAGGACATACATTTTATTTGGGTACAGCGTCGCACAACCGCTCAATTGTCCGTTAAAGTAACGCAGTGCCGAATCGCAAAATATGGCCTTGTAATTAAGGGGGGAAATCTTCCAGCATTCTATGAATTGCACTTGTGCTGGGGGGGTTGGCGGTCACAACAACTCCTGGGGGGGATATTTACTAAAATTGGAGAGCGCAAAATCTGGTGCATCTCTGCATGGTAGCCAATCAGCTTCTAACTTCAGCTTGTTCATTTAGGCTTTGACAATAAAACCTGGAAGCGGATTGGTTTCTATGCAGAGATGCACCAGATTTTGCACCAGTTTTAGTGAATCAACTCCCTTGTATTCACTATGCAGCAACCACCCGGCACAGGACCCAGGAGAGAATGGCGATCATCGCAGTAGCGGTGACTACTACAGTGATTATCCACTTCCACAGGGATCCCACAGGTATGCTCTTGGGATACTTACATTGGTCCAAACAATACAAAAAGACCCTACCTGGAATTCAGCTTTAAAATGGAACCATAGGCAAAACTTTTATTTTTCCCCCTTTTGGATAGAGTAAAGGAGGGTTATAACCCGTCACATTTTTTTTCCCATAAGCAGAACAGGAAGTGAGAGGAAACCCCTGCAAATGGAGTCTAAAAATCTAAAAGTCATCCTGCTGCAAATGTGCCCGCGGGACCACTTTCATCTTACACACGGTGGCACACAATAAAAAAAAATACCTGTGGTATGGCAGCTCGCTGCTTCCATAACGCCCATATTAAAAAGTCAAAGTAATGACGTATTTTTACTCTGGGCTGGTCAGCAAGTTTTCAGGAACTCGGATCGCTGGATCGTGGGGGAGAAGAGGCTGTGAGCACCGGTCTAGCAGTGGAATATCGGGTACGTAAATCCAAGATCTAAATGAGCAATTAACATTTGCAGTGCAGGCAACCCCTCCCCCAAACAAAGAAATTAAACCTTCCCGGACTCAGGCTTTAAAGTGGTTGTAAACCTCAGACATGAAATATGAAAGAGCATATCCCCCTATAGCACATGTGTCAAACACAAGGACTGGGGGCCGAATCCGGGCCGCCAGGCAATTTCATGTGGCCCTCTGACCTCTCCTGCAGCTTCCGCCCCCCCCCCCTTCATCTCTGCCCCCCACCTGGTATCAGAAGTCCACGGCGAGGAGGAGAGATTTCCTCCACCAGATCCTGCGTCTCTCTGTGCAGCCGTACCAATCCTTCATCTCCACCTTCCCTGGTCTCAGCATTCAGCAGGCTCCAGCCCTTCTCTGGTACTCCTCCAGACCCTGCACTTTATGCCACCCAGTCCTGCCCACACAGGGCCGCTGATAGGGGGGACCAACAGCCCTCTTGTAGGGGGCCCAAGCACACAGGGGGACCCACACAGAGAGGGCGATTATTGATGGACAACAAATACAGAAATCTTCCTCCAGCACCTGAATCTGATCTGTCCCTCTCCCTGCTATCAGCTTTTATCTGTTGAGAAAGAGACAGTTGTCCCTCACTAATCCCCCTCCCTTGTGTGCCCCCCCCCCCTCCCAGCACTTATCTCTGCTCAGGAGTTTATTTGTAACTTTGTTTCTCTCTCTCTGTCTCTCTGATCACTGAGCTCCAACTGCCCAGCCTGGATATTTTTCTAATCTCATCTTCTTTTTTATGCATAGTTTTTTTTTTAGATTTAGGAAGAATTATGCGAGTTATGTTATATTTGTGTCTGCTAATAGTAATTTTGTTGGAATTTTAGCTAAATATATCTTTAATATTTTCTTGGGGGGCCCTGCCAGGTAGTCTGTACGGGGCCCGCGATTTCTAACAGCAGCCCTGTGTAGCCCACAGCTTCTTTTCCTGCAGCAGCATATAAAGGGGGTACACTGTGATGTAAGGGAGGGTGGGTGACTCCACTTTAATGAAAGGGGGCTCTTGACATCTGATGTAAGGGGTGGTGCAGTGCTCTGGCCATCTAGTCTTACAGATACAACCGGCCCTTTGAGGGTGACCATGATGCTGATGTGGCCCACGATGAAATGGAGTTTGACACCCCTGCTCTATAGTGTGTACTTGTCTCAATCCATAACACTAAGAGTCATTTCTGTCTGCTACCTCCTCCCTCTGCTATTAGCATCCATAACTTCTGACACCAAGGAGATAAATAGGTGATGGGGGAGGGAGAACCAGCACACAGCCTGTGATTGACAGCCTCAGCACTGCTCCTGTGTGCTCTCACTGAGCTCTGCAGAGTGTAATTTCAGCTCCCCCACCCTCCTGTTTTCTGAAAGTTTAGACAAGCTTTATAAATCCTGGACTTTGAATGGATGTAGAGAAGACTGCAGATAAACAGGTACAACTTATGTAGGAGGATTTGCCTCATCTCTGTGCATCACCTGAGGCCAGTCACTTCACTGGGTATATGGAAGGGATTAAAACCACTTCAAAATGGGCTGAGCCTTCTAGAACATTCCTCTTTCTGGGAAAACATGGAAGAGTGAGATGAAAATACATAGAAAGACGGGAGCAGCTTTTCATTACCTTCCTCTGCGTTTTGCAGCCACTCCACAAACTTCTTCATCTGGTCAAGAAAGACACTTTTACCCTTGGCCAGGTGCGCTTCCTTGTACCACTTCAATATGGCTTCTTCCCCCAGAACATCCGCTGTAAGACAGGACAAGGTTAAACTTATGAGGCTGCACCATAATGCTACATATTGGCAGGGCCGCTGATGGGGGGGGGGGGCATCAGTCCTCCTGTAGGGGGCCGGGCACACAGGGGGGCCCCAACAGCACAGGGAATCTGTGCGGTCGGGCAGCAGGCCAATTACAGCAGAAGTCCTGAGAAGCTCTCTTCAGCAGCTGAAAGCCAGTTTCTCCCCCCTCCTGCCAGCTTTCATCTGCTGCATGGAGAGGCACAGACACAGGGCAACATTCCTGTAATTACTTCTCCAACACCGATTCCCCCTCCCTGTTCTGCCTACTTCTGACCCCCCCCCTTCCCATGGTCGTTCTGTAACTCTGAACTCCAGACAAGCAACTGAACACGGAGATAAAATACACATTTGGGGATGTTTCATTATGGGGAACATTCACAAAACATTTGCATTTTCATAACCACTCCAATACCCGGAACTTCCCCCCCCCCTTCCTGCCCAGGCCAAATTTTCAGCTTTCAGCATTGTGACATTTTGACTGACAATTGCGCGGTCATGCAACACTCTACCCGTAAGAAAGGTTAAAAAAAAAAAATTCACACAAATGTAAAACTTTCTTTTGGTGGTATGCAATTATCACTGTTTTTTTTTTTTTTTTTTTTTTTGCTAAACAAAAGACCCAAAATTTTAAAACAAAAAAAAAAGTGTTTTTTTTTTTTTTCGTTTATAACATTTTTCAAATAATGTTTCTTCAAAAATTTTGCCCAAAATGTATTCTGCTACATTTTTTTTTTTGGTGAAAATAACCCAAATCAGTGTATATTATTTAGTCTGTAGGAAAGTTAAAGAGTCCACAATCTATGGCATACAGTGCCTTGCGGAAATATTCGGCCCCCTTGAACTTTGCGACCTTTTGCCACATTTCAGGCTTCAAATATAAAGATATAAACCTGTAATTTTTGGTGCAGAATCAACAAGTGGGACACAATCATGAAGTGGAACGAAATTTATTGGATATTTCAAACTTTTTTAACAAATAAAAAACTGAAAAATTGGGTGTGCAAAATTATTCAGCCCCCTTAAGTTAATACTTTGTAGCGCCACCTTTTGCTGCGATTACAGCTGTAAGTCGCTTGGGGTATGTCTCTATCAGTTTTGCACATCAAGAGACTGAAATTTTTGCCCATTCCTCCTTGCAAAACAGCTCGAGCTCAGTGAGGTTGGATGGAGAGCGTTTGTGAACAGCAGTTTTCAGTTCTTTCCACAGATTCTCGATTGGATTCAGGTCTGGACTTTGACTTGGCCATTCTTTTTTTTTTTTTCAAATTTAATTTTTATTAGAGGCAAAATGGGTTTACATTTCACATTATATCAGTCAGGAGAACTATTACACAAATAAAAATACATATTAAGAGGAGAAATATCTCCTTTCCCCTTCTACTTCCTAACTGAGGCAACATAATGTCTCCCTTTCTTTAGGGAGTGTCTTTTTTTTTATAATCATCCCATTACATCCTCCTCCCTTCTTTTTTTCCCCTTTTCACTTCCCCTCCTTTCCCTTCCCCTTGCCCCATATACTCCCCCCCCCCTCCTACCGAGGGAGAAATAAATAAAATAAATCAATAAATGAAAAAAAATTAATAAAAAAAAAAAAAAAAACAACCCTCCCCAACCCTCCTACCCCCCCCCCCCCTTCTCAAAACCAATGGCCTTCCTTTCAAACTTCACTGATATTCTCGAACTTTACTGCTACTTTATTCCCTGAGAGCCTTCCCCTCCTCAGAGAGGACAAATGCATTCCATCCTTCCCATATCTTCCTATATTTCTCTCTATTATAATTTGCTGTTAAAGTCAAGTCTTCCATCTTGTTTATTTCCTCCACTTTCTCTATCCAATCCCTTATAGAGAGTGGAATATTCTTTTTCCACCCTAAAGGGATACATATTCTTGCTGCATTTGTTAAGTGACTTATAATTGAGTTTTTGTATTTTTTAGTTGATATTGTTGATAGTTGTAACAAAAAGAATGCAGGGTCCAATGGGATCTCTACCTCCGTAAATTTCTGCATTATTCTTCTGGTTTCCTCCCAAAATCCTCTTATTTTGGGACAAGTCCAAAATATGTGTAACATTGTGCCCTGTTCCTCTCGACAGCGCCAGCACCGACCTGATGTATTAGAATAAATACTATTTAATCTCTGAGGGGTATAATACCAACGTGTTAAAATTTTATAGTTCGTTTCTTGTACTTTGGTGCATATAGAGGACTGAAAGGCCCGATCGATTATCTTTTGTCGCTGTTCAGAGGAGAAGGCACAATTAATTTCTTCTTCCCATCTACTTAAGTAGGACAGTTTAATCTGTTCCCTAGGGACCACCAGTAAATTATACATTTTAGATAAGGTATGAGCTAATGCTCCTGTTTCTGAGCAATATCTTTCAAAAATTGTCACCTGTCTTCCATATTTCTGGGGTTGTGGTAATGTATTAAGATAATGATGTACCTGTAGGGCACTCCAAAACGGAAGCCCGAAAGTATCTTCCTTATCCATCAACATCTCAAGTGTCGGCCACTTATTTCCTTTCAGGAAATGTGAGGCTTGAAAACAACCTCTTTCCTTTAATTCACCAAAAGGGCCTTTTTCCATTCCCATAGGGAACATTGGATTTCCCAAGATGGGAAACAAGGGGGACTCAAAGCTTTTTTCCAACCCCTTTATGTAAACTTGTGAGATTATCTTTAGTGTATTACCTATCAACGAATGGCTTTTCAGACTCCCAGATATGTCCTCATAACACCAAGCAGCTCTATTCAGAGAGACTGGCGTTTGAGATTGTTCCAAATCTGTCCATAATTTAGATTCCTTGTGTCTACACCAGTCTATTTGGCGACAAAAAATGTGAAGCTTGATAATATCTACGTATATCCGGTAAAGCCACACCACCGTATTTTTTTGGGAGGGTTAAAAATTTAACTGCCAATCTTGGTTTCTTTTTTGCCCAGACAAAGTTTATGAATACTGATTGAACTTGTTTGAAAAATTTAGCTGGAACATGGATAGGTAAAGCCTGAAAAAGGTATAAGAAGTTCTTAGACTTGGCCATTCTAACACCTGGATATGTTTATTTGTGAACCATTCCATTGTAGATTTTGCTTTATGTTTTGGATCATTGTCTTATTGGAAGACAAATCTCCGTCCCAGTCTCAGGTCTTTTGCAGACTCCATCAGGTTTTCTTCCAGAATGGTCCTGTATTTGGCTCCATCCATCTTCCCATCAATTTTAACCATCTTCCCTGTCCCTGCTGAAGAAAAGCAGGCCCAAACCATGATGCTGCCACCACCATGTTTGACAGTGGGGATGGTGTGTTCAGGGTGATGAGCTGTGTTGCTTTTACACCAAACATAACGTTTTGCTTTGTTGCCAAAAAGTTTGATTTTGGTTTCATCTGACCAGAGCACCTTCTTCCACATGTTTGGTGTCTCCCAGGTGGCTTGTGGCAAACTTTAAACGACACTTTTTATGGATATCCTTAAGAAATGGCTTTCTTCTTGCCACTCTTCCATAAAGGCCAGATTTGTGCAGTATACGACTGATTGTTGTCCTATGGACAGAGTCTCCCACCTCAGCTGTAGATCTCTGCAGTTCATCCAGAGTGATCATGGGCCTCTTGGCTGCATCTCTGATCAGTCTTCTCCTTGTATGAGCTGAAAGTTTAGAGGGACGGCCAGGTCTTCGTAGATTTTCAGTGGTCTGATACTCCTTCCAATTCAATATTATCGCTTGCACAGTGCTCCTTGGGGTGTTTAAAGCTTGGGAAATCTTTTTGTATCCAAATCCGGCTTTAAACTTCTCCACAACAGTATCTCAGACCTGCCTGGTGTGTTCCTTGTTCTTCATGATGCTCTCTGCGCTTTAAACGAACCTCTGAGACTATCACAGTGCAGGTGCATTTATACGGAGACTTGATTACACACAGGTGGATTCTATTTATCATCATTAGTCATTTAGGTCAACATTGGATCATTCAGAGATCCTCACTGAACTTCTGGAGAGAGTTTGCTGCACTGAAAGTAAAGGGGCTGAATAATTTTGCACGCCCAATTTTTCAATGTTTTATTTGTTAAAGTTTGAAATATCCAATAAATTTCGTTCCACTTCATGATTGTGTCCCACTTGTTGTTGATTCTTCACAAAAAATTACAGTTTTATATCTTTATGTTTAAAGCCTGAAATGTGGCAAAAGGTCGCAAAGTTCAAGTGGGCCGAATACTTTCGCAAGGCACTGTATATATCTGAAAATCAATCAATACAGATGTACTAACGAAGTTTTATTTCTTGAGGCCTGAAAACACTAGGATGGTACAAATCCCCTTATCCCCCTTTTTGGAAAGTAGACAACCCAAGGTATTTAGTAAGAGGCATGGCAAATTTTTTTTTTTTTTAGGATGTAATTTTTTTTTTTTTTAAACATACTGTCACCAGTGCAGTACAGCATCACCATATAATGGGTGTGACGGCAATCAGGGACACTGACTTGTGACAGTATGAAGAAGAAAAAAAAAAAAAAGCCCCCGTCCAATGGGGATATGTCGCATCCAACCTAGTGCAGAGTTAAGATTGGGTCGCGCTCACTGGCCAGACTGGGAAGACCGTAAGGATTTAGGATATCCAGTCCATCGCCCAGTCCGGCAATTGATTGTAGTTCTCAAAGGAACTGAGAATAAAAGAAGAAAAAAATCTGTTTAAAAAGGAAAAAAAAAATGCCAGGACCAGAGATCCCAGCAAGAAACTAGGACTGAAGACCTACAGCAGGAAGTAGGAGTATACCACCTTGGACTGCCCTATAGGCACAGTCAAACTTATTTCCGCCTAGTGTCCTACTCCTGTAGGGGGCAGCATAAACCCAAGGGTTAAGAAGATATGGAGATGTGTCCATCAATGAACGAAAGAGAAAATTTAATTTTCTATTTTATTACTTTTTTAGAATTTTTTTTTTTTTTTTTTAGCACACTGTGACCAGAGCAATACAATGTTACCAAACTAACACTGTACTACTCTGGGTAAAAGATCAGGATATTTTATTTTTGGCTTATTAATTTTATTTTACCAGACATTATGATAGTTTATATCAGTGAATTTTACTGGTATAAAGCAATGAATATAAATGGATATGGAATAGTTCATATTACCATCGCACACATTCCTGAGTATAGGAACATCTGTTACGGGTGCTGCAGCGATCACCAGCTGGACACTGGATATATCACAGATAAGTATACATGTTCGTCAACACACCATGGAACTTGCATAGGAATCCAGAAAAGCTTTTTATTGCAAAAGGATCACATCAGGATAAGTGCAATGTTTTGGAGGCACGCAGGACCCCTTCGTTGGGCATGTGAAGGGGTCATTCACATCATCACATGCCTGATGAAGGGTCCTGTGTGGCTCCGAAACGTTGCTCTTATCCTGATGTGATCCTTTCCCAAATTTTTCCGGACTGCTACACAAGATCCATGGTGCACTGGCGAACATGTATACTTCTAAATGGATATGGACATCTGGTGCCTTCTGGTGGCTATAAGGCACCTCTATGTATCATATGCCACATCCTGAAATGTTTTTAAAGGAACACTCAAAGAATAATGGATTTACGGCACGTAGTATAAAAATAAACCATTTATTCATCTACATTATAGCGGAGTTCCGGGCACAGAAAACATTTTTCAGTGAACATACCCCCGGGACAGTCAGGGCTAGTACATTCCACAATGGCTAGCCTCTGATCTGTCCCGGTTCGCACTTACCTGCAAGATGAAATACTCACTTATAAAATTTCTTCCACAGCGTTGCCATCTCTCTTGTGGGCAGCTGAAGCCGGCGCGGTCCTCTTCTGCGTCTTCTTCCGCGTCTTCTCCCAGAATGCGCCTGCACCGGCCCCTCTCATCACTTCCGGTGCGGAAGTGACGAGCGGGGCCGGTGCCGTCGCATTGATTCCTGGGAGTGATGACGTTCAGCTCCCAGGAATCATCGCGGAGCCGCGGCGCTGATCGAGGAAGTACACTGAGGTGAGTATTTTCGATCTTCAATTACAAGGTGAGTAAAAAAAAAAAAAGAACCTAACTATCCAATTCCTTTTCAGGTGATGGGGAACTAGCGGACGGGCACAACAAAAAAAAAAAAAGATCGATTTTGTGCCCGGATCTCCGCTTTAAAATAGTTTCTTCCATATAGTGTGATGGATTAGGTAAAATGTCTATTTTTCTATGTCTAGTTTTGTACATGTAAATATGCTTTTTTATTCCTTACTCAAAATGCCCGCTAGCAGCTCCCCATCCCATCTAGTGAAGCTTGTGTAACTAAGATGGCACCTCCATCCAGGACTACACCTGGATCCTGGAAGGAGTTTACCCTACATGGACATGACCAATCAGAAGCTTCAAGCAATCAGATAACGCTATGTTTATGACGTACTTGCCCACGACACTAGCCGCGCGCCTATATAACCCCACGTATAAAGTAGCAATAAAGTATCACTTACCTGAACATGTTTCAATGTGGTTCTTCTCGTGCATGCACCAGATTATATAGGCCAAATCAGGAAGGGGGCAGATACTCACCAGACGATTGGTTTGATCCAAAACAATAGTACATGAAAAACAATGAACAAGACATCTAAAATCACATTGGACAAGGAATAGCTCCCCTAGAGGCTATGGTACCATCTGTAATGCGGTTTCATACAGAATTTCTATGCCTACGCATACATAGATCCTCACGATTAGGGATATCACTTGTCCATGTATTCTGCTCAACATATTTCGGGACCATGAAGTCGCTTCTTCAGGAGCTTTATTACTTCAGACATTCACTTTAATCACGGAATCCAGAGCTGCAGTGTTGTCCCCCCAATCCCAGGAGAACCTCCCAGAGTGGCCCGCCATTGGCTCATATGCCAGAGTGTGGGGACACACAAGGTAAATTTTACACTAAAGGCTAGAGTTCCTATTCAAAGGATAATTGTTGAAGCCTGAGGACCAAAGAGCCTTAGTACATGGCTGGTGCATATAAGCCAGAGTTGGCAGGTTTTTAAGAGGGATACAGTCCAAAAGCAGATCAATCCCCTTATACTCCTATTTGGCAGATAGTAGTCTCTGAGGTGGCATCCTGCAGTCAGGTATCAGTATGCAGCTCCCTAGTCTCCAATCTCGTGGGGTAATGGGAACCAGTAAGAGGTAAAGGCACATGGGAGCGGACTCCCTCACAGCACCCATGTATCCCATTCAAAACCTGCCAACTCTGGCTTATATGCACCAGCTATGTACTAAGGCTCTTTGGTCCTTAGGCTTTAGCAATTACCCTATGGATAGGAACTCTAACCTTTAGTATAAAACGTACCTTATGTGTCCCCACACTCTGGCATATGAGCCAACGGCGGCCACTCAATGGGGTTCTCGTGGGATCGGGGGGACAACGCTGCAGCTCTGGTGTCCATGATTCAAGTGAATGTCTGATGTATTAAAGCTCCTGAAAAAGCAACTTTGCGAAACATGTTGAGCAGAATACATGGACAAGTGATATCCCCAATCTCGAGGATCTATGTATGCGTAGGCATTGAAATTCTGTATGAAACAGCATTACAGATGGTACCATAGCCTCAAGAGAAATCACTCTTAGTCCAATGTAATTTTAGATGTTATGTTCATTGTTTTTTACTATATGGAAGAAACTATTTTAATGTGGATGAATATATATATTTTTTTATCCAGGTGCTGTTAAAGTCCATTATTCCTTGACTATTCCTTTAAAAACACTGGTATAAAGCAACTATTTTTACTGGAAAAAAAAAAACTGATTGTGTAATTTGATTGGCCACAGCTAATCACATGGTACAGATGGGCTGTGATTAGCCTCTCTGTACCATGTGATCATTGTGACCAATCACAGCTAGCAACACAGTTGTACACAATGGATGGCATGAATGAAAGTCATCCATTGTTTACAATAGTCATGTGATCTGCTGTGATTGGTCACGGCGATCACATGGTACCAGCAGCAGCTGCGATCTGGGAATATGTCAAATGACGTCCACCTGGATCTACGAAAGTCCCGCCCAGGTATCATTTTGCTATAGGCTGGGCAGGAAGTAGTTAATGAATGCAAAGTATTCTCTGATTGGACGAGGTGCAGAGGCAGTCATAATCTCCACCTCCTCTAATCAGAGAGCAAAAGCATTCTTTAAATGGCACCGGTGCCCATCGAGCGACCTCATGTGTTCACAATGCAGCAGGACAGCTGCTTGGCAGAGGACCTGGAAGCTGGTGGAGATTACTGGAGTAGAGGTACCTATACAGAGATTTTCCGTTTACTCTGCGATTTTACAGGTAGGGCACATACATACTTACATTGATTCAAACCGGACCAATGTAACTATGCAAAACAATCCATACCTGGAATTCAGCTTTAGTGAATACAGAGCTGAATTAGTTTGTGCCTTCCATATCTTCCCAGAGTTCTACTTTAACTCCCTGTAATCAGCAGTTTCTGCAGTTTAGAGAAATGTTTGTGGAGGGGATAGAAGGACAATACTCAAAACACAACAGCCGACTACCTTTGTAGAAGAGGACAACAATCTTCTGAAAGGCTTTCATGAAGTGGATGTTGTCATAGCAGTACTCCTGGACCTTCTGAAGAAGTACAAGCTCCGAATGGCCTTGTGTGCTGAAAACGGCCAGCAGTGGTGCATATTGCTGCAAGACAAGAAGTTATATAAGCATCTATCTCATAATACACAGAGACCGCTGGTCTCATTCCTGTATTCTACAGTCCAGCAAACAAGTCTGCATACAAAAAGGAGGAAGTTTAGTTTTGGTCTGACATCCCATAGGAAGGCATAAAAATAAAAAAGTACAAAAACCAGCCTTTTGTCTTTGACCGCCTTCTGCTACACGTTTTTCATTCTCTGAACATCTCTTGTAGCATGCCCTTAGCCTCTGATCATCACCTGCTGCATGCCTTTAGCCTCTGGTCATCGCCTGCTGCATGCCCTCAGCCTCTGGCCATCGCCTGCTGCATGCCCTCAGCCTCTGGCCATCGCCTGCTGCATGCCCTCAGCCTCTGGCCATCGCCTGCTGCATGCCCTCAGCCTCTGGCCATCGACTTCTGCATGCCCTCAGCCTCTGGTCATCGCCTGCTGCATGCCCTTGTCCTATGATCATTTCTTGTAGCATGCCCTTAGTCTCTGCCCATCTCCTGCTGCATGCCCTTAGTATGTGGCCATCTCCCATTACATGTCCACAGTCTGACAGCTTGCTGTTGCTTCACAATCACTGATAGGACTATGTGGCGCACTTTTGGTGATGTCAGGGAAGCACTTGAGGCCTCCCAATAGCAAGAAAGTTTACAACTAGTAGCAAAAGTCCTGTTTCCCCAAGTCCCCCACCCCCCCATTTTGGAAGCCATATGCATTAAAGTTGACCATGGTTATGCGTCCCCCCCCCCCTCCTCCTCCTGAACCATACCAGGCCACATGCCCTCAACATGCAAGAGGGGCTCCCAAAGGGCCTCTTCCCCACAACCCTGGCCAGTATATATATATATATATATATATATATATATATATTTGCGAGTGGCTACAAAATTTTAACTAATAAATATGCTGTTCTGCTACACTTAGAAGGGCTCTCCCTCCCTTTTGTGCCACCATTGAATGTCCTGGCAGGGATTCTGGAACCTACCACTGAATGTCCTGGCAGGAATTCTGGAACCTACCACTGAATGTCCTGGCAGGAATTCTGGAACCTACCACTGAATGGCCTGGCAGGGATTCTGGGTGGCCTGGCAGGGATTCTGGGTGGCCTGGCAGGGATTCTGGGTGGCCTGGCAGGGATTCTGGGTGGCCTGGCAGGGATTCTGGGTGGCCTGGCAGGGATTCTAGGTGGCCTGGCAGGCAGGGATTCTGGATGGCCTGGCAGGAATTCTGGATGGCCTGGCAGGAATTCTGGATGGCCTGGCAGGGATTCTGGATGGCCTGGCAGGGATTCTGGAATGCCTGGCAGGGATTCTGGAAGGCCTGGCAGGGATTCTGGAAGGCCTGGCAGGGATTCTGGAAGGCCTGGCAGAGATTCTGGAAGGCCTGGCAGAGATTCTGGAAGGCCTGGCAGAGATTCTGGAAGGCCTAACAGAGATTCTGGAAGGCCTGGCAGATATTATGGAAGGCCTGGCAGGGATTCTGGAAGGCCTGGCAGGGATTCTGGAAAGCCTGGCAGGGATTCTGGAAAGCCTGGCAGGGATTCTGGAAAGCCTTGCCGGGGTTCTTAGAGTACCTTACCAAAGTCCCTGTCCCCCACTGTTTGCTGTCTTTTCTTTTTTTTTTTTTAAAGGTATTTTATTAGTGTTTGCTGTCTTTTCTACCCCTAAACCTTACATCATCATAGGACTGAGTAGTTAGGTAGGGGGTGGGGGGTCAGAAAAATAAACCACAGCATGTGGCAGGGGGGCACAGACATCCAACAATTCCAGAAATGTCAAATACTAAAGAGACTGGCAGAGGCTGAAGCACAAACGGGGAGATGGTTAGAGACACAGACCACCAATGGCTTTTCTGTTGCAGTAAACTGCCTTTTTGTTTTGTAGGACTAATCGGGCTGATTTATTGTACTTACACGTGTACAGCAATTATTGGTAGGGCTATCACAACAAACTGATATTACTGACATGCTGTATATTGCAGTGCTTGATCCAAAGACATATACAAACCCCCACCTTCAAATGCTTTAAAGCCTGCTCTGCAACCAGCTCTTCTTTCTTGTTCCACTCTACGGCATTCATTATGCAGGTCCACAGGAGCCCGATAACTGCATGTTCGGCTAATTCGTTCCGTTTCATTTCTTCTTTTAAGTAAAGCACTATCTACAAACAGCAAGACAGCCCAAGCAAATTATAGGCAAACCAACAGAAAAAAAAAATCAGGATGTTACAAAAGCTTATTAAGACTTTAAAGCTGACCTCCGGAATAAGCAAAAATTGTCTAAATACATTTGCAGCACCCTCCTAGTAATCAGTGGAGCAGTTGATTGTTTTGCGCTGATTAGGGCTCCACAGGCTGCACACTTAATTGCTTCTCCATGCTTTCTGGAAAGCTCCAGAACACAGGAGTTGCACAGGATAAGTGAGCAATCTGAATACTTTTAAGGTCCCAGCCAACCACTGGGGAGGCTTGCCCAGAAGGTGGCTGGAAAGAGCAAAAATAGCCTAGAGCTGAATCAGTCAGGGTTCCTGTTCCAGGAGGAGAGGCACACAGGCTACTTAGCAGACACCGGCCAAGAAGCTCAACGAGGTCCCAGCGGACATAAAGCTCAGGGGCCTATCCATTCAAAGGCATCTCTGAGGGTAAAGAGGGAATCTCACACAGGGATCAGTCTGGAGGGTACACTTTGCAAACATCTGCCTGATGCAGGAGGAAGACATGCAGCTATTTAAATAATAAGTTCACCTCTCTGAACATGAGACACCCATATTTAGGGTGTCACATGTTCAGCATCAGACCCCTCTCCCCCTGATCCCTCCCCCCCCCTACTCCTTGTGGCAGTGAGCGGGGATAACTTCAACTCCTCTGGGAAGGCTGTCCACAAGGTTTAGGAGTGTCTATGGGAATGTTTGACCATTCTTCCAGAAGCGCATTTGTGAGGTCAGGCACTGATGTTGGACAAAAAGATCTGGCTCGCAGTCTCCGCTCTAATTCATCGGAAAGGTGTTCTATCAGGTTTAGGTCAGGACTCTGTGCAGGCCAGTCAAGTTCCTCAGGACCGGTGCGCAGTCATGTCGGAACAGGAAGGGGCCATCCCCAAACTGTTTCCACAAAGTTGGGAGCATGAAATTGTCCAAAATGTCTTGGTATGCTGACGCCTTAAGAGTTCCCTTCACTGGAACTAAGGGGCCAAGCCCAACCCCTGAAAAACAACCCCACACCATAAACCCCCCTCCACCAAATGTTTTGGACCAGTGCACAAAGCAAGGTCCATAAATACATGGATGAATGAGTATGGGGTGGAGGAACTTGACTGGCCTGCACAGAGTCCTGACCTCAACCCGATAGAACACCTTTGGGATGAATTAGAGGAGAGACTGTGAGCCTGGCCTTCTCGTCAACATCAGTGCCTGACCAAATGCGCTTCTGGAAAAATGGTCAAACATTTCCATAGACACACTCCTAAACCTTGTGGACAGCCTTCTCAGAAGAGTTGAAGCTGTTATACCTGCAAAGGGTGGGCCAACTCAATATTGAACCCTACGGACTAAGACTGGGATGCCATTAAAGTTCATGTGTGTGTAAAGACATGCGTCCCAATACTTTTGACAATATAGTGTAGCTCATCTGGTAGGATTGTGGGAGGAAAACCTCTTTAAAATGATGGATATGACAAGCGGAGGTGCAGCTATCTTCAGCTGTCAGTTATCGGTGATTCAATTGGTAACAGAACGAGTACACAAACATCAGATTATTCCCTGACAGGAGAAGTAGTTTCTATACGCTGCGCGTTCCCGAGTCGCTAAGCGCTGAATCGGCTGACATTGTTTTCTCTTCCATCAATAATTCTTTCTCCTGTGAACAAAGGTTTTCGGTTCTCTTAATCTTTGTGTCGTTACGTCTCGGGTTAATTGCATCTACGCTTATTACTATGACAACTGTTTTCAGGATATACGGCTCTTCTCGGATAGAAGCCTGCTCTCTTACTGATCAAAACACTCAATCAGCATTTGGATTTATGTGTAGCTTTGTGTAGATGGAAATAAGACACAGAGCGACCCCAAGATCAGAAAAAGAAAGCAGAGAAGAGAAGACCTATGCCTCGTACACACGCAACGATTATTGTCCGTGAATTTTTGGCCAACGTCCGATCGGCCGATTTTCGGCTTGTTAGTATGATGCTTCCGACAACAAACTCCGACTTTTCGGCCGAAAAAAATCTGGTGTGCAGGCTATAAAATTTTTGTTGGCCGTCACCACAACGGCCGATTTTCCGTCAGTCAGTACAGATTTCGGCAGACAAAAATCTGATGAGCAAGACTGGGCATGCTCAGAGATTAAAAAACACACGGAAAGTAAACCAGAACATGACATCACTTCTGAAGTAGATTTTTGTTGGCCGAGAAAATTCGTGTGCAATCTAGAGCACATTTCAACCAACACAACAACACTGGACAAAAGTCGGCCGATCGGTCGGCCGATAATTGTTGTGTGTGTACGATGCTTAAGGAGGCCTGCCCATGCAGTGCTGGGACAAGCTCCTCTAGCATCCAAGGCAAAAGACCAAAGTGTACCCCCCCCTCCCCTTACCATGAAGTGTGAACTACTTCAGCGGCATATGCTGAAGTTCCAGGGACGGGACAAGAGATGGGCAGAAAAGGCAGCTGCCCTGGGCACTGTGGTATCATATGAGGTGGGGAGTGGGGGGGGGGGCGCGCTGTGAGGGGATTGAAGGGGATTTGTGTTGGGGGGGAATTTGAGGGCAGCAGGGGGTAAAATTTGGGGTGGGTGGTGTTAGGAGCGGTGGTTTAGGGGGATTTGTGTTGTACGGGGGAGAGGGTGAGAGTATTTGTGCTAGGAGGAAGGGTATTGGGGGGGGGGGGTGTGGGGTTGTGCTGGAAGAGGTGATATGGTAGAGAAGGGCGAGGAATTGTTCTTTGGGGGGGGGATTTGTACTGGTAGGAATGACTAGGGGGTATTTGTGCTAGAAGGGGAGATGTAGGGTGAGGAATCTGCTAGGAGCCAGGATGAAGGAGGAGGATACTGTGCTGGGGGGGGGGAATTTGTGCTGGAGGGGAGAGGAGATGTACTTGGAGGGGAAATTTGAGGGGTAGAAGATTTGTGCTAAGACGGTGTGTTTTTTTTTTTTTTTTTTTTGGGGGGGGGGGGATTTGTGCTGGGGTATTTCG
Source organism: Pelophylax lessonae (assembly GCF_965119305.1). Lineage (NCBI taxonomy): Eukaryota > Metazoa > Chordata > Amphibia > Anura > Ranidae > Pelophylax > Pelophylax lessonae. The sequence continues at coordinate 35,349,024 of NC_138772.1, forward strand.
GGGATGGGGGGTAAAGATTTGTGCTGGGAAGGGGAATTTGGAGTGTATGGGGGGGCTGGGAGAGGATACGTACTGAGGGGAAATTTGAGGGTTGGGGATTTGTACTGCAACCTACCTAAAGTGCCCAGCAATGCAAGGTGTTGAGTGCTCAGAGACATGGCCAAAGTAAGGAAGGCTGAATCCCGACCACCACTGAACAAGACACATAAGTTGAAATGTCAAGACTGGGCCAAGAAATATCAGATTTTTCAAAGTTTGGACTAATGAGATGAGAATTACTCTTGACAGACCAGATGGATGGGCCTGTGGCTGAATCAGTAACTGACACAGAGCTCCACTTCCACTCAGACACCAGCAAGAGGGAGGTGGGGTACTGGCATGGGCTCGTATTATTTAAGATGAACTAGTTGGACCTTTTCGGGTTGAAGGTGGACTCAAAATAAACTCCCAAACCTACTACCAATTTTTAGAAGACATTTTCTTCATGCAGTGGTACAGGAAAAAGGCTTCATCTTTCAAGACCACCATAATATCTTTGCAGGACAATGCTCCATGGCATGCATCGAAGTGCTCCACTGCGTGGCTAGCCAGTAAAAGCCTTAAAGATGAAAGAATAATGACATGGTCCCCTTCCTCACCTGACCTAATCCCTATTGAGAACTTGTGGGCCCTTCGTAAACGGGAGATTTATGGTGAAGGAAAACAGTAAACCTCTCAGTCTGAACAGTGTCTGGAAGGCTGTGGTTGCTGCTGCACAAAAAAGTTTATCGTCAACAGATCAAGAAACTGACAGATTCCATGAATGGAAGGCTTATGACGCTTAGTGAGATGGGAAAATTTTCATTTTTCATTTAGTTACATATTCTTTCTGCACTCTAATAGTTGCTAATAATTGTGCGCACACAGATATTCTCCTGAAAAAGCCAAAACCTCCCTTTGGCTTTCTATAATAATCAGGTTTAAAGGTTTATTAACATTTTGGATTGACCGAGGGTGCTGTATAATAATTCCTCAAAAATACAACTTCCCTCATAACTGCACACAGTGTAGTTGAAGGTAAATCTAAAGGTGATTGAAAAGTAAAAGTGTATAATGTATGGCCAGCTTAAGCAGGCTTGTCCATGCCTTCCCATTAGCATCCAAGGCCCAAGGCCAAAGTGCATCTCCTTTCCTTCCCATAAACTGTGAACTATTTCAGTAGCATGGGTTTAAAGAGTAGTATGGCCAAAGCTTTGGTCCTACTTCTTATGTGGGTGCACTCCTGTGACCCTAAATTAGTCAATAGAAGGCTAAAGCCAGCTGTTGGCTGACATCAGTGGCGTAGCGTGGGGGGTGCAGGGGGGGCCGGCTGCACCGGGCGCAACATCTGGGGGGGCGCCTCCGCAGTGTCACTCTGTCTGTCTGACTCTGACATACACAGTTCACACACTGTCTGCGGCTGCCTCCATCTTTAGGCTGGGAAAAGTCCAGCGCGGCCGCCCTATGGCTGAAAATGGCGGGTCGGGGCGGGGCTGGACTGTGCCTCACCTGTCCATTGGTGTAGGGTGGGGTGGCGTTGCAAGCCAAGCCTCGCCTATGCTGTCTCACGCTGGTCATTCTGCATTGAAAGGGGGCACGCTGGTCATTCTGCATTGAAAGGGGGCACGCTGGTCTCTCTGCGTGGAAAGGGGGCACGCTGGTCTCTCTGCATTGAAAGGGGGCATGCTGGTCACTCTGCATTGAAAGGGGGCACGCTGGTCACGCTGCATTGAAAGGGGGCACACTATACCTTGATTACTGAAGGCCCCTTTCACACTTTTGTGACCTCAAAGTCAGGTTAGGGGGCGCAAATTACTTGCCTTGCCCCGGGTGCTGACAACCCACGCTACGCCACTGGCTGACATCACAGACCTGCTCCAGACTATAAGAGGATCAGCGAAAATGTAGGCCCCTTCCACATGGACCATGCAATCAGGTCCACCTATCACTTTTTCAGATAGACCTCATCAGAGGATCCATGAATACCTATGGAAAGGTGGGTGTAGACAGAATTGTGTGTTTACACCCACTTGCCTCCGGGTTTGATCTAGTCCGGAACAAAAAAAAAACTAAAAGTGGATCCGTCTTCTTCTATTTAAGCAGATAGGATGGGAGGGTAGTTGGGTGTAAATGGACGGCAAAGTCAGTGTACTCCCGATCCCCTATAGAGTAGAGTAGGCTCTATCCATGAAGGGGGGTAAATAGGGTGCATCTGGCTGTCAACAGTGTTGCTCATCTTAGTTTAAAAAAGTAATTAGTTACAGTTACAAATTACTTCTCCCAAAAAGTAAGTGAGTTACTGACTCAGTTACCACATAGAAAAAGTAATTAGTTACTCAGCAAAGTAACTGTGACTTTTTTTTTTAATATTCTATAATGCAATTACGTTCTATAACATCTTTAATAGCAAAGATGTTTATATTAACTGATTGAAGAATAAAAACACTATATACAGTATTTTAGAACATTTGGTATTTATTTTAACCGAACTCAATAGATTGCAGCCTGCCATAGATATGAATGATATGCATAGAAACATATAAAAAATAAATATTGAAACGTGGTGACGTGGGTGTGGCACACTGGTGGTGTGTGGCTGCCTGGCTGGTGGTGGCGTGACACACTGGTGGTGACGTGGGTGGCACACTGGTGATGGCGTGGCACACTGGTGGTGATGTGGGTGTGGCACACTGGTGGTGACGTGGGTGTGGCACACTGGTGGTGGGTGGCTGCCTGGCTGGTGGTGGCGTGGCACACTGGTGGTGGCGTGGGCGCTTGGCACACTGGTGGTGACGTGGGCGGCACACTGGTGATGGCGTAGCACACTGGTGGTGACGTGGGTGTGGCACACTGGTGATGGGTGGCTGCCTGGCTGGTGGTGGCGTGGGCGCTTGGCACACTGGTGGTGACGTGGGCGGCACACTGGTGATGGCGTAGCACACTGGTGGTGACGTGGGTGTGGCACACTGGTGATGGGTGGCTGCCTGGCTGGTGGTGGCGTGGGCGCTTGGCACACTGGTGGTGACGTGGGCAGCACACTTGTGATGGCGTAGCACACTGGTGGTGACGTGGGTGTGGTACACTGGTGGTGGGTGGCTGCCTGGCTGGTGGTGGCGTGGCACACTGGTGGTGGAGTGGGTGCTTGGCACACTGGTGGTGATGTGGGCGGCACACTGGTGGTGGGCGGCTGCCTGGCTGGTGGTGGCGTGGCACACTGGTGGTGGCGTGGGCACTTGGCACACTTGTGGTGACGTGGCACACTGGTGGTGGTGTGGTGGGTGGCTGGTGGGGGTCTGAGTCCTGACTCCTGAGTTTTTTTTTTTTTCTTACCTACTGTGCTGGGCTTGCTGGTGGTGGTGTGGCCTCTGGCCTGGCAGGCACACTGTTGTCCGGGTGAGGTCCCTCTGGCTCCTGCAGGCCTCATGCGTAGGACTGTCGTTGGTGGACTGGTGGTGGTGGACTTCCTGCTGGCTGGCTGCTGCCCAGTGCCCTACTGCCCTGTGGTGGTGGAGGTGGTGGACTGGTGGTGGAGTCTCCTCCTGGCCTGGGCTGGACTATATAGTTTATGACTGGTGGTGGTCTCTGGTCTCAGTGGTCTCTAAGTATAGTAAGTTAACTGTGTATACTATTGGTTGGCACTTGGCAGGCTGCAGGCACTGGCAGTGGCAGACTGGCACAGCACTGTGGGTGGACGGCAACGGCTGGGTCGGATCTATGCCCTCTGTCCTCCTCTTGCTCTTGGCGCGCTGTTCTGCTGCTGCCGTGCGGTCGTGCCTGTGAGACAGTGTGTGTCGGACCGGCGTCGCGTGACGTCACGTGACTCACTCGATGAGTCAGAGTCTCCTCCTCTTCTCTCTCCAGGACCGCGGACAGCGGTCATAGTCTGGAGAGGGGGAATACAATTACATCTACTGCCATCTAGTGGCGGTAGATGTAATTGCGGTAACGGAGCCGGAAGTAGCGGCAGCGCCGTTACTTGGAGAAAATGAGTAATCTGATAGATTACTCGTTACCATGAAAAGTAACTGCGTTAAGTAACGCCGTTTACTTAAACGCAGTTACTTCCAACACTGGCTGTCAAGTGGTTAAGGAGACGATATTGACTTCACAGAGCAAACATATCCCTGCCAAGCTAACAAATCTGCACATTATACAGGGGCCCCCGCTGGTGGTCATATCCTTACTGCTTGATCCTTGAACTCCGCACCGCAAGACACATAGATCTCTACCGGCAAACAGACCCGTGCATAGCGCATGAAGTGTTCTCCGGCAGAGAAGTCTATGTAGAGCCAACCCATCTACACAGCTGAGGGAAGGTTTTCACGGCCAGTAGTCTTTCCTCAATGCCGGCTCGCCCGCACACACTCTAATGAGCGTATTGCAAGCAAACCGACAACAGGAGCCATAATGACAAGCTAAATAAAACACATCCTGAAAAATGTCCACACTAGTCCTAATAAAATTTCCATAACCCATAGGTGTTCGCAGCCTATTGCATAAGGGTGTAAACTCCAGAGCACAAACACACATGCATGTAGATCAGAAAAGATTGGTGTCAGTAGGGCAGTGGACAATGTCAGATTTTTATTATTTTTTTAATTTTTACAATATTTTTTACAAGCCCCATTATGGGGCTTTAGTGAAATATCCGGGGTCTAAGCATGACTCCCTTTTGAAACTGAGAAAGAAACGGAGGGCAAAGATTCCCAAGTTCCGTTCTCTGCAGCTTGCAGTAAACAGTTTACTATGCTTCAGATAAGAATGAAGACAGGAGCCATTGGTACAGATCACTCACTGTGTTGATTCAGAAAAGGAAGGCCAGTTAATAAAATATTTACCAGCCCCTTCTTTGCTCCTCAGAGGAGAGGAGGGAAGCTGGCAGCACTGCAGAGGGGAGACAGAAAGTAGGGGGAATCGGCACCGTACAGGGTGATTAGGGTATGCCCAGGCACACCTGAAACACCCTGTACTATTAAGTACAAGTTGGTCTATGAAACATGTGCTCACTCACCTCTTTGACTGGACATTCTTGAGATAATCTCTCCTGCAGTTCTTTTTGCAGCTCTTTGCGGGTTCCAAGAGACTGCTGGACTCTCAGAAAGTCAGAGAGCTCCTTGAGGTCTGCATCAGTGAAATACTTGGCAAAATGCTCCACTGTCTGCCGATTGGCTGGGAACAGTTCCTGTGAATAAATCAGAGGATTGTAACACATGGATCATCATAGTTCAGTACAATACCGTTTTGCCTGAAATTTTCCTGTCCCAAATCCAGACGTAAAAAAGAAATCTCTGCAAAGTGGGGGGGAATCTCTTAGACCAGGGTTCCATGGTACCCTGGGAGGAGTCATCAGGTTTCTAGGGGTTCCTGAGCAATGAGGAGTAACCAACAATAAATGGATTTTTGTAAAATCTTACCGTAAAATCCTTTTCTCTTAAGCTCATTGACAGACGCAGTCCTCTTGATTAATATCAAATTGGGTTATGCTGCCCTCTACAGGAGTAGGACTAGGCAGAAGGAAAAACGTTCTGGCCACACCTTAGGGGCAGTCCCAGAGGGTATATCCTCTCTCCCTCTGCTACAGGATGTCAGTTATGTCACAAAGCAGTGTCAGAGAATTTTAACCCAACCCAACTCAAAAGTAGAGGGGCGGGTACTGCATCTGTCAATGAGCTTAAGAGAAAAGGATTTTACGGTAAGATTTTACAAAAATCCATTTTTCTCTGTCGCTCATTTACAGACGCAGTCCTCTTGATTAATATCAAATTGGGACGTCCCAAAGCAGTGCCACAAATGAGGGGTGGGATAACAGAAATCAAAATCCAATCTAGAAGGCCCAACTGGTGCCGACTAGAAGTCTTAAAGGCTCATCAAACCAAAGGATGAGACTCGACTGAAAACCCAACAGAAACAAACCCTCGAGGTAGACCAACGGTCTCCTCAAATTGCGGCCTGCAAAACCTTGCGGCCAAAAGAGGCATCCGACGATGCCATCACATCAACTTTATAAAATTTTGTAAAGGTATGAACCAATGACCAGGTAGCCGCCTTGCAAACCTGGACCACTGACGCCTGATGGCGGAAGGCCCGAGTGTAGTGCGCCTTTACAGGGAACGGAGGATTCCGACCCTTAATAGAATAAGCCTGTACCACCGTCTGTCTGATCCATTTGGAGATAGTCGCGGCAGATGCAGGCAACCCCTTTTTGGGGCCATCCGTGATCACAAAAAGTGAATCCGTTTTACGAAACGAGTCCGTAGTCTTCAGGTATACCCTGATTGCCCGAACCACATCCAAGGAATGTAACGCACACTCCCGAGGATGACTGGGCTTAGGACACAAGGAAGGTAGTACAATATCTTCTTTCAGATGAAACTCTGAAACCACCTTAGGAAGGAAGGATGGATTCGGACGAAGAACTACCTTATCCCTATGAACCACCAGATATGGGGAACGACAGGATAATGCGGCCAGTTCTGACACCCTGCGTGCAGAAGTAATGGCCACCAAGAAGGCCACCTTCTGGGATAATGTAAGCAAGGGAATCTCCCTGATATTTTCTAAGGGAGGTTTCTGAAGAACCGACAACACCAAATTAAGATCCCAGGGCGGTAAGGGCGCGCGCGCTGGCGGAGCCAAGTGCCGCACCCCCTGGATGAAATTCCGCACCAAGGAATGGGTAGCCAAAGGTTTCTAAAAGAAAATTGCTAACGCTGAAACCTGACCCTTGACAGTACTCAAGGCCAGCTTCTGCTCAACCCCCTGTTGCAGAAAAGCCAAGATTCGGGTCACCGAATAGGCACGTGGAGGAAATCCAAGGGATTCACACCACCCAATATAAGACCTCCATGTGCGATGATAGACTTTTCTGGAAGTCGCTTTCCTTGCTTTAATTAAAGTAGGAATAACTGAAGTTGACAATCCCTTGTCCTTCAGCACCTGAGTCTCAATAGCCAGGCCGTTAAAGCCAGCGATTGTAAAGCAAGATGGAAGATCGGTCCCTGAGACCGCAGATCCTCCCTGAGAGGAAGTCTCCCAGGAGCGTCCGCGACCAGCCTGACCAAGTCGGCGTACCCGGGTTGACGAGGTCATTCCGGAGCTACCAGGATAACTGGAATTCCCTCCACCTCTATCCTGCGCAGAAGTTTCGGCAGCAACTTGAGAGGAGGGAAGACATACAGTAGCTGATACTGTCCCCACGGGGTGACCAGCGCGTCTGCTGCGTCCGATCGAGGATCTCGGGGGCGGGCTACAAACCTCCGCACCTTCCTGTTGAGCCGAGCTGCCAACAGATCCACCTCCAGGGTGACCCAATGAAGGCACAGCTGGTGAAAAACCTCTGGATGAAGAATACTGGCCACTTCTATGGCCGCCAGGGCACTCTAGGTGTCCCCTTGGTGATTGACATGAGCTACGGCTGTGGCCTTGTCTGACTGGATCCAAACCGGGCTGCCCTGGAGCTGCTCGGTTCAGTAAATCAGACAAAGTCTGATCGCTCTCAGTTCCAATACATTTGTCTGTAACCTGGATTCTATCGGAAGAAATGATTTCCCCTAGTTGAGCATCGGAGCCCGAAGCCACCAGACCAGAGACTCCCTGGTCCGCTCGCTCAACCGGATCCGATTGTCCAGAGAATTGGGATTCCGATTCCATTAGAAAAGAATCTCCTTTCGGAGAGTTCGGGCATGAGACTGGGCATACGGTACTGCTTCTAAGAAGGCCACCATCAGTCCCAGGATCCTCATGCAAGTCTGAAGGGAAGACCAGTTGACGGATAGTAACATCCGAATCGTTCACTGAATCTTCCAGCTCCTGGTGGAAACTAGGAATGATCCTTGGGAAAAGTGAAAAAAACGTTCTGCTCAAGGAACGGGAACTACGGCTCCCTGTTGCATCAAGTCCATTACTGCCCCCCGCAAAGCTTTTAAGCGATCCGGGGATAGTCGAATGTTTGAAGGGAAGAATCGCACCGGTGAAAGTGATCGAAACTCGATCTTGTATCCCGACCGTATGACCTCGCGAACCCCTTTGTTCGGGATTCTGGAAAGCCATGGATCCGGAAACCGGTGAAGACGTCCCCCACCCCAGAGATGGGTGGGGGCGCACCTTCAGGCTGTATTGGTCTTATCTTCAGGTTTGGCTGAGCCGAACCCTTGTTTACCCGACCAGCGCCCTTTGAAACCCCCTGCAGGGGCTTTGGAGGGCTTTGCCTTATCGCCCGCCCCAGCAGAACGAACAAACTTTTTATGAGCGGAAAAGGAAGGTCCTCGCCTGTTACGAGGTCCTTTACCCTTAGCAGTCTGTGGTAAAAAAGTGCTCTTGCCCCCAGTGAGATCCTTTATAATCTCATCCAAGGTGGCCCCAAAACAGGCGATCCCCTTGAAAAAGGGAGATTTGCCAAAGCTTTTTTGGAACCTTGATCCGCCGACCAGCACTTTAACCACAACACGCGTCTGAGGACTACTGCTGAAACAGATGCACGCCCTAGCAAGGGAGTGGCGTCCAGGGCGGCGTCACAGATGAACTGTCAATGTTTGTGAGACTAAACCAATGGCCACCACTGGCCTAACTGTTGACCCATCAGGGAAAAAATGGAGCGGGATTCCGCTTCCACTTTTCGATCCACCGGATCCCTAAAGGACGGAGCGTCCTCCAATGGGATAACAGTGGCTTTGTTTAGTCTGGAAATCGGTGGGTCCACCACTGGTGGTACCGTCCATTTTTTAAGGAGGGATTCCTCAAACGGATAGCGCCTAGCAATGCGTTTGGAAATAGCAGGGGTTCGTTTCGGACGATCCCATTCTTCTTTAATTAGATTACCAAAACATTTGGGCAAGGGAAAAACCTTCGCCATTTTGGTAGGCTTGCTGGTACCAAAGGGAATTTCAGTGTCAGCTACCTCTGTCGGTGTAACCTCAAGGCTTAAGGTTTCCCGGACAGACATGACCAGTGCGTCCACCAACGCTTCTTCTTGCGCTATGGCGGAGGCAGAAACGTCCTCCTCACTATCTGAGGAGACCGTACCTGAGATAGCAGCCCCAGAAGAGGGGCCTGCAGCTGCAGTGACAAGCTCAGAATCCGTATCTGAAGTGTCAGATGAAATAGGGGTAGGCGGGGGTCGCTTTCTTGCCCCCCGTCCCTGACAGGCTACCTCCACCCGGGATACCAAAGACTCCAAAACTGCTGATAATGCATCAATCACAAGTGGGGCACTGGAGGGTCCTGCGGCCACCTCGAGGGGATCAGGTGGGGATACATGTGTGGCAGGGTCCATGATTAATCCCAGACACTTGCCAGCAAACAAAAAATAATTGTAAAGAAAAAAACTTTTTTTTTTTTTTTACCTTTTGTAATCCCCCAGCGCAACAGCGCCCCTCAGTGTTACCTGCTTTGGACCCCACAGAGAGAGAGAGAGACCCCAAGGCTCACCACCTGATGCACAGAAGTTTCTATCAACCTGCTCTCAGCGCTGTCTTCTTACAGACAGGAAGTCCTTTGGATCCTTTTCCCGGGTCAAAGGAGGCGGCTTCGCCCCTTTACACGCCTTCCGGCGCCTCCCAAGCTACTCCTCGAGGTAGCTGGTCACTTCCAAAATGGCCGCCCCTATTGCTGGAGACACGAGGCTACACCAAGATGGCGGCCCCTGTGGAAAGATGGCAGCGGCCTGCTGCGGCCTGCGGAAGGTAGTTTATCGGCCTGTGCGGCCTGCAGGAGGTGTGCGGCCTGCGGGAGGATGGCGGTAGTCCAGGCACAGGCATCGGCCTGTATTGCAACCTTATGTATAAGGTAGGATCTATCACCTTCTTACATTGCCAGCCACTGACTTCAGTCATGGTCCCTTATAGTGCCCCTCATACAGTGACTCCGATAGTCAGCTCCCAAACCAAGCCTTCTGGTTTTTATTCACTAAATCACCCTCTAGAGGGGGATCTGTGACACCTGTTATAGGATAGAGGGGGGATCCAGGATCATGAGGGTCCGATCATCCCAGGGAGGGGCCCGCGTCCACCCACAAACCCATCAGGGGGAGAGAGGGAACATATTACTCACCATACCGGAGCAGGCGGGCGCCAACTCCTGACAGAACCCCTCTCCACCGCAGTGGGGGGGCTGTCGACCAATACGGACGCCGTGACTCAGTTTCCAACTGGTCGTCGGCGTCCCGGCGAGACGTTTAACTCGCAGGGTCAGTCCCCGTCCAGTGGGACTATGTCGCGGCCGACCCAGCGCGGAGCTAGGGCCTGCACGCGCTCGTAGGCTGACTGGGGTGACCACTGGATCTCAATATCCAGCCCGTCGCCCAGTTTCAGCATACTTGCTTGAAGATCTCACAGGAACAACTAGAGGAAAAAAAGCTGCCTAAAAAATTTTTTTTCTAAGAAATCTTGCCAGGACCAAAGATCCCAGCAAGGAACTTAGGTCCTTACTCCTGACTAGACAGAAAAAAACTGACATCCTGTAGCAGAGGGAGAGAGGATATACCCTCTGGGACTGCCCCTAAGGTGTGGCCAGAACGTTTTTCCTTCTGCCTAGTTCTACTCCTGTAGAGGGCAGCATAACCCAATTTGATATTAATCAAGAGGACTGCGTCTGTCAATGAGCAACAGAGAAAATAGGATTTTTGTACTCACCGTAAAATCATTGACAGACACAGCTCTATAATTTTCAACAAAGGGGTTATGCTGCCCAACACAAAAACTTAGCTACGTCCTGTAGGCTGTCCTCAGCTAGCAAAACTTCCGTCTGCTTAGAGATGCTCTGTTTTGTAACAAGCAGTAACAGAAGCATAAAAACTCCTTAGAGGGGTGGGTGCTGTACAGGATGAAGAGGGTAGTCTCTCAGGTGAGACAAAGCACTTCGGTGCAGGTCAGATCCACCATCCAGAAAATGTCTCAAAACCAAGGAAAATGGACCACACTCAGGAGTAGATGAAATCAGAACTGTCCTTTATTCCTCATGAATACATCCATACAGACAGTGCATCAAAGACATGCAATAGGTTGACACGTTTCACGATACAGAGGATCGCTTACTCATAACCACACCTGGGTGCTGTGTCTGTCAATGAACTCAGAGAAAATTATTCTATGGTGACTACAAAAAATCCTATTTTCTCCTCCGTTCATTGACAGACACAGCCTTTTCCACAGACTTTTCTTCACCATAGGGACGTCCCAAAGGAGTGCCGAACGTGAGGGGTGGGAATAACATACCCAAGGATAAACATGAGCCAATCCAGGTAATAGTAGCTCAAATAGAACAGGAGCGCAACCTGAAATACACCCTTAAGAGGGAAAAACAGACCCTCTAAATTGCACCCCGCAAAAACTTTACGGCTAAAGGAGGCAAAAGCAGGTGCCAAAACATCCATGTTGTAAAACTTCGAAAAAGTATGCACAGACAACCAAGTGGCCGCCATGTACACCTGCGCCACTGACGCCTGATGACAGAAGGCCCAAGAAGCACCAAGTGCCTGAGTAGAATGTGCCATCACAGGGAAAGGGGGGAACTGGACCCGTAAGTGAATAAGCCTGGGTCACGGTCTGTCTGAGCCATCTGGAAAAGGTAGCAGAGGAAGCAGTAATCCCCTTCCGCGGCCCATCCGTAATCACAAAGATGGACTCAGTGGCCACCAAATAGCTCGAACATCATCCAGAGTATAAAAGGCATATACCCTGGGATGAGGCGGCCTGAGACACAAGGACGGCAGCACAATTTCCTTGTTCAAATGGAAATCAAAGATAACCCTTGGAAGGAATGACGGTGTGGTCACAGGACCACCTTATTCCAGTGAACCACCAGATAGAAAGAACTACAAGGCAAAGCACCCTGTGAGCAGAGATGATAGCCACCAAAAAGACCACCTTTTGTGACAGCATAAGGAAAGGGATCTCCCGTATGTTTTCAAAAGGGAGATTTTGAAGAACCAACAGAACTAGGTTCAAATCCCATGGTGACAGATGAGAACTTACAGGCACACCCCAATGAATGGGAAGCCAAAGGTCAAGGCCAGTTCCTGATTCAGCCCCGTTGAAGAAAGGCTAGAATCCGAGCCACCGAAAAGGAACGAGGATGGACTCAGAGAACCGCTCACCAGGAAATGTACGCCTTCCACAACCGATGATAAAGCTTTCGAGATGTAGATTTCCTCGCCTTCAACATGTTGAATCACTGAGCCAGGCAAGCCCCTGTCCTTTAGCCCCTGGCCCTCTACAGCTAGGCCGTCAAAGCCAGCGACTGTAAAAAAGGGTGGAATATCATCCCTGAGAGGAAGCCTCCAGGGGATGTTAGCAACTAGTCGCACCAGGTCGGCGTACCAAGACTAGCAAGGCTTGTCCAGTAGGGCTGCGCATCTTCACTTACCTCACGATTCGATGCGATTACGATTACTAGGGTCGCGATTCGATACGATTCGATTCCGCGATGCATCACGATGCATCACGATTACTATGGGGACCCTTTTCTAAAGGGGGATCTATGGGGACCCTGCTCTAAAGGGGGAACTATGGGGACCCTTCTCTAAAGGGGGATCTATGGGGACCCTGCTCTAAAGGAGATCTATGGGGAGCCTGGGCCTGCCCTAAAGTGGATCCAGGGGAACTGAGCTCTAAAGGGGGATCTATGGGGACCCTGCTCTAAAGGGGGGATCTATGGAATAGATCCCCTTTAGTGCAGAGTCACCATAGATCCCCTTTAGAGCAGGCCAGCATCCCCAGAGATCCCCTTTTAGTAGAGCAGGTCCCCCCATAGATCCCCCTTTAGTAGAGCAGGTCCCCTCATAGATCCCCCTTTAGAGCAGGCCACATCAGGTTAGAAGAGTTACCTGATGCTAGTTGTAGTACCGTAGGCCCTGGTAAGGAGGAATGCTGGGCTCTGTAGTCCCCCTAGTTGTAGTATAGCAGGCTCTGGTAAGGAGGAATGCTGGGCTCTGTAGTCCCCCTAGTTGTAGTATAACAGGCTCTGGTAAGGAGGAATGCTGGGCTCTGTACAGAGCTACAGAGCCCAGCATTCCTCCTTACCAGGGCCTACTGTACTACAACTAGGGGGGCTACAGAGCCAGCCCAGCATTCCTCCTTACCAGGGCCCACTGTACTACAACTAGGGGGACTACAGAGCACAGCATTCCTCCTTACCAGGGCCCAGGGTCCACACAATCCACCCTGGAGCCCAGGGACTGTAATTCTGATTTGAATTGATGCATGCAAGACATCATGTCTGCGTGCATGGAGGATTTTAGGGTATATAGCATGTCCTTGATGAGAGACACAGAGACAGGCTGTCTGATCCCCTGATGGAAATGCTGCAAAGGGATCCATTACACGCTGGGAGGCAGGCATCATGGCAGGGGGGGCTGAGAAGCAAGCATACCTGGGAACTGTGGAGGTCTGTGCGGGGAGGCCGTCCTGGGCCTGTTCTTTGCCAGACTCCGAGAAGAGGGTGACAGAGGAGGCGATGTTAGTGTCAGTGGACGCATTAAAGACCCCCCAGCATTAGTGTCAGAGGCTGTATTAATAACCCCCAGCACAGGTGTCAGTATTATTAACCCCCTCTCCCACATTGGTGGTCAGTGGCATTGAAAATTAACCCCTTCCATGACCCCCTAATGTGGGGGGAGGGAGTAATAATACTACATTACCACAAATGCAGAAGGGGGGAAGGTGGGTTAAAATGTCACTGCGGAGTCGGACAGTGCAAGGTGGGGGATGCGGGGAACTGACACTGACTCCCCCATCCCCCACCTGCATCAGGGATAACACTGGCAATAAGGGAAAAGCTGAGCTTACCTCGCAGGCTCACACACATCACATGCTCCTGGTCGGCTGCTCTCTCCGAGTGCCGGCGGGTGGCCGGGCAGGTGGGCAGGCAGACAGGTGGGCAAACAGGCGGGTGGCCGGACGGGCAGACAGGCAGGCGAGTGGCCAGTTAGGCGGGCAGGCAGGCTCGTGAGCGGGCAGCAGGGGTTTCAGGCGGGTGATATCTCAAAAGCTGGCCGCATCCCCGGCCCACCCACACAACGAGTAGCATATGAGATCCTCTCCCTCAGTGTGCTTCCCCTATCCGCCCCCTCACCTGGCTCTGCTGCTCTCCCAGTTCTCGTCATCTTCCGCCGTCACATCTCCGGCTGGGAAAGCCGCGGCCGCCACAAACCTTACTGGGGCCAGAGCACTGATAGCTGAGCTCCGCTCTCCTCTCCCGCGAGGCCCAGCCGCCGCCGCCACTCTCATCACGCACCAGCGCCGCCATGACAATCTGTACTGACAGACAACTCCCCCCGCCCCCGGAAATGACGTCATTAAGTAATCGATTTTGCAGTCACCCTGAATCGATGCAGAATCGCGAAGGGTCGCAACGCGATGCATCGATTCGCCGATTATATTCAGCAGCCCTATTGTCCAGAGCCACCAGAATGACCAGAATCCCTTCGTCCTCAATCCTGTGTAGAAGTCACGAAAGAAGCTGGAGCAAAGGAAGGCGTAAATCAGATGGTACCAGCTCCATGGAGCCACCAGAACATCTGTGGTGTCTGCCAGAGGATCTCGCGACCTGGCCATGAGCCACGGCCCCTTCTCGTGGAGCTGGGACACCAACAAAGCCACCTCAGGGTTGCTCCATCGCAGACATATCTAAAGTCCATTTCCCCTGGTCCAACGCCTGATGACTGAGATAATCCGCCTGCCAATTTTCCACCCTGGAAAAGTGCACGGCGGAGAGGGCAAGAACGATCTGCCCACTGGAGAAAGCTGGACACCTCCAGGGCTGCTAACACACTCCTTGTGCCACCCTGGTGATTCACAAAGCCACAGCTGTGGTGTTGTCTGACTGAATCCGCACTGGGAGCCGCTGAAGTCACTCCACCCAATGATCCAGGCAAAGCCTTATCGCTGGAAGTTCCAAGACAGATGGGCAATCTGGACTCTTCCAGCGTCCAACAGCCCTAGGTTGAGTTCAGCCCCAGGGCCCCTCCCCACCAGGACAGGTTGGCATCTGTCGTGACCACTGTCCAATACAAGGGGAGAATGGGAGGGCAGCCACCAGACCACAGAACTCTGTCGCCTGGCTCAGATAAACCACATTGTCCAGCGACTTGGGACACTTATCCCATTTGACCAGAATCTCCTTTTGAAGGAGTCTCGTGTAGTGCCAACAGAACCACCTCGAAGGTGGTGGACACCATCAGGCCCCAACACTCGCATACACGCCCAAAGGGATGCCACTTGTGGGCTAACAACAGTTGAATCGCAGAAAGCAACTCTTGCAACATTCCCAGAGGAAGGAACACTCTGGCTAGAGCTGAATCCAGAGTCAGCCAGAAATAATCCAATCTCCTGGTCAGAACCAGGGCAGACTTCAGAAATTCAGAAGCCCCCTGATCTCCCGCAAATTCTGGAAAGTAATTTCGATATTGGCCATCAGAGCCGATGGAGACTCTGCTCGCAAGAGGTTGTCGTCCAGGTATCCCAGCACAGCAATCCCCTGCTGGCGCAGCAACATGAAGACCGGGGGCAACAGTTTCATGAGGAACCGAGGAACCGAGGACCGGAGGACCGGAGGCTAGACCAAAGGGTAACGCCACAAACTGATAGTGCTCCTTCTCAGAGCAAAGCAGAGGAAAGGCTGATGCCGGGTGAAAAAAGGAATGTGCAGGTAGGCATCCTTGATGTCTAAAGAAGCCAGTGAACCCCCTTGACGCAGGGACGCCACCATCGTCCAAAAGGACGTCATGAATTATTGCACCTGCACAAAACGGTTCAGGGCCTTGAGGTCCAGAATAGGACAAACTTGCCCTCCTTCCTAGGAACCATGAAAGGGTATGAATAAAACCCCAAAAATAAGCATACGTGATATAATATTAAAGTGCCAATAGTGCCAATGAATAAATATAATATAATTCCATGAGCACTCATTCACAAGGGGGTGCACGGCTGGCTGTCCACTGTGACACTCTTGTCACTTTTCTCTGGGAGCACAGATCACTTTAGGATTGCATTCCGGACTTTGTTTATTTACTGGTTTTAGCACGGCTATACACTTTTTTACACTGGACTTTTATATCTATTTATCTTTTTCTCTTCCATGGAATTATATTATATTTATTCATTGGCACTTTAATATTATATCATGTATGCTTATTTTTGGTTTTTAATGTTTTAATGCATATTGAATATGTCACTTTATATTTGCGCAACACTATTTATTTATTTCAATTAATTACACTATTATGAGAAGTGGAGTGTCTGCGGCAAATAATCTATTGATTTAGAACCTCAGGGTCGCTCGCAGGATCTATTTCCTTTTCTATGAATAAACCCCCCCCCCCCCCCAGCAAAGGTTCCGAAACTGGAACCAGGACGATCCCGACCTGGGACAACAAGTCCTGCCATGCCCACAATGGAGCTTGCAGCCAAGCCGGGGGTAGGTGCACATTGGACGGAAAGAACCTTTCCGGAGGACAAGAAACGGAATTCCATCTTGGAATTGAAACAATCACCTCATGGACCCACTGGTCACTGAACCAGGGAGGTCCACGACCCTGGAACCAGCGAAGACATCTCCCAACCCCAGACACGGATGGGGGCAAACCGTCATGCCAAACGGGTCTTGTCAGCAGGTCTGGAGAAGCTTGCTCCCTGATTGCCAGACCAAGGCCACTAGAAACCTCTCAAAGAGGTTGAAGGGCTTGGAACTTTTTCTGAAGTCCCTGAGGGAATAAAAAACTTTTCGTGGGCTGAAATCATCCAGGGTAGCCCCGAAAAGGCGCTCGCCCTGAAAAGGCAATTCAGTCAGATCCTTCTTGGAGGTGTGACCTGCATACCAACACTTCAGCCACAAAACACACCTAAGCACCACTGCTGAGGCGGATAGCTTAAAGACTCACAGGAACCAGATCCAAAGATGAATCGCAGACAAACTGAAGACCCTGGACCACCTGGTCTGCCAGTTCGCCATAGGCGAGGGGAAACCGGTCCCCTCATGGTCAGACGCAAAAGCATCGCCCACCCCGTCCATGTCTGAGACACCCAATTGGAGGCCAAAACATGCCCCAATAGATCACCAGCCATAGTAAACATTTAACGGGCCTTAGAGATTCTGCCCATCTGTCAGCTGGAGTCCTAAAAGCTTGGGATTCTACCACTGGAAACATGGTCGCCTTAGTGAACCTGGAAAATAGGGGCACCCACCACCAGTGGGAGCGTCCATTGCTTCAGAATCGACTCCTCAAGGGATACCGGACAGCAAAGCATTTTGAGACCATCAAGGGTCGTATCAGACGTACCCAGCACTTACAGACAGACACAATTGTCAAAATAAGCTGGATAAAGAGAAAACCGAAGAGAACCCGGGAGGAAAGACCAACCACCCAGGGCTTACCCACACCCCACATAGAAACCAGGAAAGGAGAGGAGGGGTCCCTTACTTACCAATCCAGAGAAGCGTGCGGGTAACACTCCCAAGACAGAAACCTCCTCGCCCCCGAAGTGGGGGAGCTGTTGGCCAGATGGAACGTTTCTACTCAGGCCGAGACCTGGTCGTATGCGAGACGTTTAACTCGTGGGGCTATGCTGCAGCAGACCGAGCGCGGAGCTACAGTCTGCACGCTCTCACTGGCCGGGCTGAGGGGACCACTGGAACTCCAATAGTTCAGGCCGTCGCTCAGCCTGGCAGTTGCTAAAAGATCTCCACAGGAAAAAAAACAGTATCCGCAAACAAACAGCAAAAAAAAAAATAGATGAAAAAAAATCCAGGACCCAGGGCCCGGCAGGGAGACTAGGTCCTACTCCTGAACTAGGCAAACAAAAAACTTAGTATCTCTAGGCATAGAGGGGGGTTATGCGAGCTGAGGACGGCCCACAGGGTGTAGCCAAGATTTTGTGTCGTCTGTCTCGTCCTACTCCTGTAGAGGGCAGCATAACCCCTATGGTGAAGAATATGGAGCTGTGTCTGTCAATGAACGGAAGAGAAAACCAAACTACATCTATCTTTTTAGCTGTGTTTAAAGGGTTAGTTTTCCCACTGGTCAACAATGTAAGATTGTCATTCTCCTACTAACCATTATTATAAGGGAATCCTACTCCCATTGGCCACCCAATGTATGCGACCACTACACCAACCACAAAGCACCTTTCCATTAACCACCATTGTAAAGGGCACTAAAGTTTTCACAGCAACTGATCTTTTTTTGGCCATTATTCTAGCTGTAAGCCATAATCATCAAAATTAATGAGAAATGCTTGAAATATATCACTCAGTGTGTAACGCATCTATATAAAATATACAGTATCTGACAAAAGTGAGTACACCGCTCACATTTTTGTAAATATTTTAATATATCTGCTCATGTGACAACACTGAAGAAATTACACTTTGCTACAATGTAAAGTAGTGAGTGTACAGCTTGTATAACAGTGTAAATTTGCTGTCCCCTCAAAATAACTCAACACACAGCCATTAATGTCTAAACCGCTGGCAACAAAAGAGAGTAAACACCTAAATGAAAATGTCCAAATTGGGCCCAATTAGCCATTTTCCCTCCCCCAGTGTCATGTGACTCAGTGTTACAAGGTCTCAAGTGTGAATGTGGAGCAGGTGTGTTAAAAATGGATTTTTGTAAAAATCTTACCGTAAAATCCTTTTCTCTTAAGCTCATTGACAGACGCAGTCTTCTTGATTAATATCAAATAGGGTTATGCTGCCCTCTACAGGAGTAGGACTAGGCAGAAGGAAAACGTTCTGGCCACACCTTAGGGGCAGTCCCAGAGGGTATATCCTCTCTCTCTCTGCTCCAGGAAGTCAGTTATGTCACAAAGCAGTGTTAGAGAATTTAACCCAACCCAACTTAAAAACAGAGGGCGGGTACTGCGTCTGTCAATGAGCTTAAGAGAAAAGGATTTTACAGTAAGATTTTACAAAAATCCATTTTTCTCTGTCGCTCATTGACAGACGCAGTCTTCTTAATTAATATCAAATAGGGACGTCCCAAAGCAGTGCCACAAATGAGGGGTGGGATAACAGAAATCAAATTTTAAATCCAGAAGGCCCAACCGGTGCCGACTAGAAGTCTTAAAGGCTCATCAAACCCAAGGATGAGACTCAACTGAAAATCCAACTGAAAAAAACCCTCGAGGTAGACCAACGGTCTCCTCAAATTGCGGCCTGCAGAACCTTGCGGCCAAAAAGAGGCATCCGCCGATGCCATCACATCAACTTTATAAAATCTTGTAAAGGTATGAACCGACGACCAGGTAGCCGCCTTGCAAACCTGGACCACTGACGCCTGATGGCGGAAGGCCCAGGAAGCACTAAGCGCCCGAGTGGAGTGCGCCTTAACAGGGAACGGATGATTCCGACCCTTAATCGAATAAGCCTGTACCACCGTCTGTCTGATCCATTTGGAGATAGTCGTGGCAGATGCAGGCAACCCCTTTTTGGGGCCATCCGTGATCACAAAAAGTGAATCCGTTTTACGAAACAAGTCCGTAGTCTTCAGGTAACCCTGATTGCCCGAACCACATCCAAGGAATGTAACGCACACTCCCGAGGATGACTGGGCTTAGAACATAGGGAAGGTAATACAATGCCCTCATTCAGATGAAACTCTGAAACCACTTTAGGAAGGAAGGATGGATTCGGACGAAGAACCACCTTATCTCTATGAACCACCAGATATGGGGAACGACAGGATAATGCGGCCAGTTCTGACACCCTGCGTGCAGAAGTGATAGCCACCAAGAAGGCCACCTTCTGGGATAACATAAGCAAGGGAATCTCCCTAATATCTTCAAAGGGAGGTTTCTGAAGAACCGACAACACTAAATTAAGATCCCAGGGTGGTAAGGATGCGCGCACTGGTGGAGCCAGGTTTCGCACCCCCTGGATGAAATTCCTCACCAAGGAATGAGTGGCCAAAGGTTTCTGAAGGAAGATTGCTAATGCTGAAACCTGACCCTTGATAGTGCTCAAGGACAATTTCTGCTCAACTCCCTGTTGCAGAAAGGCCAAGATTCGGGTCACCGAATAGGTACGTGGGGGAAATCCAAGAGATTCACACCACGCAATATAAGACCTCCATGTGCGATAATAGACTTTGCTGGAAGTCGCTTTCCTTGCTTTAATTAGAGTAGGAATAACTGAAGCTGACAAACTCTTGTCCTTCAGTACCTGAGTCTCAATGGCCAGGCCGTTGAAGCCAGCTATTGTAAAGCAAGATGGAAGATCCATCCGTGAGACAGCAGATCCTCCTTGAGAAGAAGTCTCCAAGGAGCGTCCACGACTAGCCTCACCAAGTCGACGTCCCAGGCTCGACGAGGTCCGTCCGGAGTTACCAGGATAACTGGAATTCCCTCCACCACTATTCTGCGAGGAAGTTCCCGCAGAAACTTGAGAGGATGGAAAGCATACCGTAGCTTATACTGCCCCAACAGGGCGATCAGCGCGCCTTTTGCATCCACTAGAGGATCGCGGGCGCGTGCTACAAACCTCCGCACCTTCCTGTTGAGCCGAGATGCCAACAGATCCACATCCAGGGTGCCCCAATGAAGGCACAGCTGGTGAAATACCCCTGGATGAAGGGACCCTACCTCTTAATCCAGAGTCTGATGGATGAGATAATCTGGCTGCCAATCCTCTAGGTGATTGACCTAAGCCACAGCCGTGGCATTGTCCAACTGGATCCGAACCGGGCTGCCCTGGAGCTGCTCGGTCCAGTAAATCAGACACAGTCTGATCATTCTCAGTTCCCACACATTTATTGGAAACCTGGATACTATCGGAAGGAGTGACTTCCCCTGGGTGAGCATTGGAGACCGAAGCCACCAGACCAGAGACTCCCTGGTCCGCTCGCTCAACCGGATCCGATTGTTCAGGGAATCGGGATGCTGATTCCATTAGAAAAGAATCTCCCTTAGAAGAATTCTCCTGGAGGGAACTGGAAATGATCTTTGAAAAAAGTGAAGAAAACGTTCTGCTCAAGGAACGGGAACTACCGCTCCCTGTAGCATACGAATGTTGGAAGGGAAGAATCGCACCGGTAGAAGGGATCGAAACTCGATCTTGAATCCCGACCGTACGATCTCCTGAACCCCTTTGTCCGGGATTCAGGAAAGTCATGGATCTGGAAACCGGTGAAGACGTCCCCCCACCCCAGAGATGGGTAGGGGCGTACCTTCAGGCTGTATTGGTTTTATCTTCAGGTTTGGCTGAGCCGGACTTTTGTTTCCCCGACCAGCGTCCTTTAAAACCCCCTGAAGGAGCTTTGCCCTTCTCGCTCGCCCCAGCGGAGCGAACAAACCTTTTATGAGCGGAAAAGGAAGGTCCTGGTCTGTTACGAGGTCCTTTACCCTTAGCAGTCTGTGGCAAAAAAGTGCTTTTACCCCCAGTGAGATCCTTTATAATCTCATCTAGGGTGGCCCCAAACAGGCGATCCCCCTGAAAAGGGAGATTAGCCAAGGCTTTCTTGGAACCTTGATCCGCCGACCAGCACTTTAACCACAACACGCGTCTGAGGACTACTGCTGACATCGACGCATGCCCTAACAAGGGAGTTGCGTCCAAAGCGGCGTCACAGATGAACTGTAGTCCCTGTATGATCTGCTCCATCAAATCGGATGCTGCCGGGGGGATACCTCTCCCCTTTAAGTCACGGCGTAACAACTTGGCCCATTCTGTCAATGTTTGTGAAACTAAACCAATGGCCACCACTGGCCTAAAGGCTGATCCTATCAAGGAAAAAACAGAGCGGGATTCGGCTTCCACCTTCCGATCCACCGGATCCTTAAAGGACGGAGCGTCCTCCAACGGGATAACAGTGGCTTTATTTAATCTGGAAATCGGTGGGTCCACCACTGGTGGTACCGTCCATTTTTTAATGAGGGATTCCTCAAACGGATAGCGCCTAGCAATGCGTTTGGAAATAGCAAGAGTTCGTTTGGGATGATCCCATTCCTCCTTAATCTTATTACCAAAGCATTTGGGTAAGGGAAAAACCTTCACCATCTTGGTAGGCTTACTAGTACCAAAGGGAATTTCCGTCTCGGTTACTTCTGCCGGTGTAACCTCCAATCTTAACAACGCTTCTTCTTGTGCTATGGCGGAGGCAGAAACGTCCTCCTCACTGTCTGAGGAGACATTACCTGAGACCACAGCCCCAGAGGAGGGACCTGCAGCTGCAGTGACCAGCTCAAAATCCGAATCTGAAGTATCAGATGAAATAGGGGTAGGCGGGGGTCGCTTTCTTGACCCCCATCCCTGACAGGCCACCTCCACCCGGGATACCAAAGACTCCAAAACTGTAGATAATGCATCAATTACAAGTGGGGTACTGGAGGGCCCTGTGGCCACCTCGAGGGGATCAGGTGGGGATACATGTGTGGCAGGGTCTATGATTATACAAGACACTTGCCAGCAAACAAAAAATAATTGCAAAGAAAAAAAATTTTTTTTTTCTTTTTTTT
Source organism: Pelophylax lessonae (assembly GCF_965119305.1). Taxonomy (NCBI): domain Eukaryota; kingdom Metazoa; phylum Chordata; class Amphibia; order Anura; family Ranidae; genus Pelophylax; species Pelophylax lessonae. The sequence goes on from NC_138772.1 coordinate 35,371,487, forward strand.
GGTTGTAATCCCCCAGCGCAACAGCGCCCCTCAGTGTACCTGTTCCGGACCCCACAGAGAGAGAGAGAGAGACCCCAAGGCTCACCACCTGATGCACAGAAGTTTTATCCACCTGCTCTCAGCGCTGTCTTGTTACAGACAGGAAGTCTTTTAGCACTTTTCCCGGGTAAAGGAGGCGGCTCCGCCCCTTTACATGCCTCTCGGCGCTGCCCTGCTCCTCCTCGAGGTAGCTGGGCATTTTCAAAATGGCCGCCCCCATGCAGGAGACACGAGGCTATGCCAAAATGGCGGCCTCGCGCGACCTGCGGGGAGATGATGGCGGCGGCCTGTCACCTATGGGAAGATGGCGGCGGCCTGCTGCAATGTGCGGCCTGCGGAGGATGGTATCGGCCTGTGCGGCCTGCGGGAGGTGTGGGAGGATGGCGACCTGCGGACGGATGGCGGCCTGCGGATGGCGGTAATCTAGGCCCAGGCATCGGCCTGTATTGCAGCCTTATGATCAGGTAGGATCTATCCCCCATACATGGCCATCATTCACAGTAATGCCAGCCACTGACTTCAGTCATGGTCCTTAAACAGTGCACCCTCATACAGTGACCTTAGATAGTCAGCTCCCAAACCAAGCCTCCTGGTTTCTTATACACAAAATCACACTCAAATGGGGGATTTGTAACCTGTTGTAGGATAGTGACCATCCTAGGGAGGGGCCCGCGTCCACCAACACACCCGTAGGGGGAGAGGGGGAACATTATACTCACCATACCGGAACCAGGCGGGCGCCAACTCCTGACAGAACCCCTCTTCACCGCAGTGGGGGGGCTGTCGACCAATACGGACGCCGTGACTCAGTTTCCAACTGGTCGTCGGCGTCCAGGCGAGACGTTTAACTTGCAGGGTCAGTCCCTGTCCAGTGGGACTATGTCGCGGCCGACCCAGCGCGGAGCTAGGGCCTGCACGCGCTCGCAGGCTGACTGGGGTGACCACTGGATCTCAGCATCCAGCCCGTCGCCCAGTTTCAGCATACTTGCTTGAAGATCTCACAGGAAAAACTGGAGAAAAAAGCTGCCTAAAAAAGTTTCTAAAAAATCTTGCCAGGACCAAGATCCCAGCAAGGAACTTAGGTCCTTACTCCTAACTAGACGGAAAAAAACTGACTTCCTGGAGCAGAGAGAGAGAGGATATACCCTCTGGGACTGCCCCTAAGGTGTGGCCAGAACGTTTTCCTTCTGCCTAGTCCTACTCCTGTAGAGGGCAGCATAACCCTAATTGATATTAATACAGGTTCCACTAAGAACAGGCCTTGCCATGGTCCACCAAATAATTTGAGTGCTCGTGCTCAGCGTCATATCCAGAGGTTGTCTTTGGGAAATAGACGTATGAGTGCTTCCAGCATTGCTGCAGAGGTTGAAGGGGTGGTGGGGGGGGGGGGGGGGGTTTGAGGTCAGACAAAATATTGACACTTTGGGCCCAATTTGGACATTTTGACTTAGGGGTGTACTCACTTTTGTTGCCAGCAGTTTAGACATTAATGGCTGTGTGTTGAGTTATTTTGAGGGGACAGCAAATTTACACTGTTATACAAGCTGTACACTCACTACTTTACATTGTAGCAAAGTGTCATTTCTTCAGTGTTGTCACATGAAAAGATGTAATAAAATATTTACAAAAATGTGAGGGGTGTACTCACTTTTGTGAGATACTGTAGGAGTTTCACTTCCTGAATTGATTTATTGGAATAAATTAACTTTTTGATGATATTCAAATTTTATGAGATGCATCTGTGTGTGTGTATATATATATATATATATATATATATATATATATATATATATATATAAAGAAATGTCATCAGCACACCAAGGATTCCTCAGAAGGGCTCAAAGCTTTATTCACATGGTACATACGGCAACGTTTCGGAACCACGCAAGGCCCATTCGTCAAGCAAGTGACAATATATATATATATATATATATATATATACACACTGTATATCTATCTATCTATCTATCTATCTATATATATATATATATATATATATATATATATATATATACATATACATATGCACATACATATACATATTATCACATGCATACTCCTTTTGCATGAAATGTGGCCAAGGGTCTAAGATAGGTCCTATCCTATGAACAATTTCTCCAAAGTACAGTATATGTGTGCATCTGGATGATGGGTCATACAGGAATGATTTGTATGGCTCCACTCACTCTCCTGAAATGAGGAATCATACTCTTGGGATATGTGATAGAATAGACATTGGAATATGTTCTGCTCCAAGAAGTCTTTGTTGTGCTGTGCTGTGCAGTGGTTTAGTTGGGAGGGATTTTTAACTCCTTTAATCCCTTCTTACCATAGCTTGTATGGGTATACAGTTAAGTAACCAGCCCTACTCCATAAAAGTCATGGTTTCTATACAATGCACTGACTGTGGCCAAAAAAACCTGAAACGGCTATATTTGTGAAAAAAAGGCTCTAATATTAGGCGATGTGTGCACCATACACCAGCACTTCTGGGTGAGCATTTGTCTGTTGGGATATAAAAGGAATAATTTGTATCGCTCCTCCGATTGTCCTAAAATGAGGAATAATCCTCTTTTTGGTATACTTGTTAGAATTAAGAGACTTTCTCTTCTAATAAGGCTTTCTGTGCTACGCAGTGACTAAAGTATATAGGCAAATGCAACATTGAAGCAAAGAAAAAAACAAATTTAATGCACAAATTCCAGCTGGACAATACACCTACTAGTAACCGCTTGTCCAGATTGGCTTTCCGTAAAGATGACGTCACTGAGTTGGCATCTTTCTCGGACATCCATGCTTTAAAAAGTTTTACGGCAAAAGAGGCGGAAATGCCTGCAAGATATAATAATTAGCCGTATTGTTACCACTCTAACATGGTCAACTACAACAGATTAATTGATTTAAAATGAACCTGTGGCCAGAGTATAGACACCAAACTACATGAGCTTAAGAAACAAATATACTCCTCAAACAAGCTTGTCCCAATAAACAATGCAGACATTAAGCAGAAATTGAACCTGGAATTTTGTAGCCAGCGTGACTTGCATTAAATCATCTAGGGTTTGGAGTTAGGAAAAGTTTCCCTGAAAGAAACTGGTTTAAGAAGATCATGGAAGTAGAAAGGGGGTATGCTCACGTAGCACAAGGCCAATATTGTGAATATTGAACAACTAACGTTTTGTGAATTAATTATGTGTTATACTAGTTTGCTTTTGGTTACTGTTATATTCTGTTTTTCTGACATAGCTTTCAGATTATTAGCGGCTATCATTTCCCCTGAGGAAGTCCCAAAAGGCGAAACACATTGGGAATTTATACTGCTATACCGCTATGGAAATAGCAAGAACAAGACTATGTTCTTGCTGCTCGGATTGGCGGAGTCAGAAAGAGTAACATCGGCCCGCCTCCCTGACTTCACCAATCCGAGCAGGCTTTGCATTCAATAATAGAATACATTGCTCACCGTGATTGGCTCAGCACGGTATACTATATGTAGCCGAAGCTACAGTACATATACCGGTACAAAATTCCTGCACAGACAGACAGCGCCTTGAGAGATTACATCTACCGGTAATACTTACTTACGGTACCTTGGAGATATATGAGAGATTACATTTACGGTACCTTGGAGATTATTAGGGTGTTCAATGGTGTTCTTTGCCTCGGAAGGGGGGTAGTCTTATACGGTGAGTATAGTCCAAAACCTTTGTTTGAACTTGAAAATTAGGGGGGTCGTCTTATACGCCCAGTCGTCTTATACCCCCGAAAATACGGTACTTCAGGGTTTTTTTGTTTCTTTGTTTCTTTGCTTGACCCCAAAGTTCCCAAATAGATACTAACAAAACACCATATTTATTTGATTTGAACATAATTCTTTGATTATTATTCAGGATTTATATAGGGCCAACAGTTTGCACAGCGATTTACAACGTTAGGGCAAACAGTACAGTTACAATACAATTCAATATAGGAGGAAACAGAGGGCCCTTCTCCTTAGAGCTTACAATCTAAAAAGGTTGAATATCTCTACTAGGGATATATATCTGTTGCACCTTGTTTAGATAAATAAAATGGGCCAACAAGCACTGGTTTTTGTCGCTGAGGGGTGGGGGTGGGGTGTACATCGGTAACAGCTCGGTCATTGTAGTGGAAGTGTGCTCTCAGCACAGAAGTCTCAGCCACCGTAGATTCATATGTGCGCTGTGTGGGCTTTAAGGTCCAACCTTCCTTACAGCTACACTTTATGTGGGTGGTAGGAGGTTAGGAAGTGGACAATGCTCATTATGTAAATATTCACTTCAATACAATAAGCCACTCATGTGCAGATTAAATAGGTCAACAGAGATTTTCTTTTCACACGATTGTGTAACTGAACGGAATATTCTTGGAGGAAAACAGCACGGCCTCAGAAACCCACTGCTTTATAAATGGTTGTTCATTGCATGCGCTACCCACCAAACAGGAATTGGTTTCTAAAAATAAACCAAGTCTGACAAGGGAAAAACCGTTGCCAATGAGGAAAGTGGGGATTTTAATGTGCTAAAAAAATGTGCAGAAAAGAACAAATTATAAAAAATATATATCGATTTTATTGAAAACAAAGTAATAAAAACAACACATGAACATAAAGCATATAAAGGGTGTATCACATACAACACATCTTACAGTGCGGTGGATCGACGCATTTCGCCCATAATCTGGGCTTCCTCAGGACCCGGATGTGTGATAAAAGGTTCAAGCAAAATATATATATATATATATATATATATATATATATACACACCTGATAAAAAGCAAATAAGATCACCATAAATAATCAATCCAACAAAATATGCAAATGTACATGTAGCCTTATCTACACAAACTAAAAATATTATGGTGTATAATATTAAGGTGTGTGTATACATATACACACACACACACACACACCTTAATATTATTAGATTGTGTAGATAAGGCTACATGTACATTTGCATATATTGTTGGATTGATTCTTTATGGTGATCTTATTTACTTTTTATAAGGTGTATATATTCTATATATATTTTTTTTTTCTTGAACCATTTATCAAACATCTGAATCCTGGGGAAGCCCAGATTATGGGCAAAACACGTCAATCCACCGCACTGTAAGATGTGTTTTATGTGATACACCCTTTATATGCTGTATGTTCATGTGTTGTTTTTATTACTTTGTTTTCAATAAAATAGATATATATTTTTAATAAATTGTTCTTTTTCTGAGATTTTTTGGCACATTAAAATCCCCACTTTCCTCAACTGTAAAGGTTTTTTCATTGTCAGACTTGGTTTATTTTTAGATGTATTTAACTTTTATGGGATTGTGCCGCCATCTTGTTGATAAATATTAACTCTCCACCCAATTTCTACAGGAATTGGTTTCTGTGCAAGAAGAGACTATATTGAACTGGTGGTAGTCCAGAAACTGCTCTGTCACATAAAATCAGTTGATCGGTGGGATTTTTGGCAGAGGGAGACTCCTAACAGGGCCATCTTACCGATTGGGCACACTGGGCAGTTGCCCAGGGGGCCCCACCTGCCCAGCGACCCAGCCCCAGCCAAGCATTAGTCCCGATTCCTGTGTGCATCCCACCGCCGAACTTAGTGTTGCAGAGTGCGATCACTGTGTGCAGCGGAATCCATTCAAATCAGACATTGTGGAGTAAACAGGAACTGGCTTCTTTATTGGAACATAACACAGGAATCAAACATGTCACCTCATTGTAATAAGAACAACAGAACAGGAAGAGATAACCAACAAGTTCAGATGGCACTGACTCCTAAATCATTTGGAATGGTTTTACACCACCTGCTGGAGAGCCAAAAACGTCTTTAAAAAAAATAATAGTCATCATAAAGTACCTTCTTTGACGATATTCTCGGAAAAGAGACTTGTGAGAATATTGGCTGGGAGGGTTCCACCAGCCAATAATATGCCAGTCAGCACAGCTAGCTTGGTCTGTTCACTGTCCGAAAATGCTTTGAGGAACAGTAGGAGCTGAAGTGGTTAAAATACGGGAAAAAATAAATAAATAAATTAGTATTCCAAGAGCAGCTTCACAGGAAAATAATCCACACATGCTAGTAAGATGTAACAGGTTTCCAACCTCAACTAGTTATTGGTCTGTGAACACTGACAAACCAATAATTAGTCATCTGCAATTTTTGTGCAATGATTTTTTTGCCTACACTGGCGAAGGTAGTTTTTTTTTTTTTTTCGGTCTTTTTATAACTTTTTTCTTTTTCAATTATTTACTGCAATTAAAAAAAAAAAATCCCCCAATGTTTTTTTTTTTTTTTTTTTGGGGGGGGGGGGGCTTTGGTGAAATATCAGGGGTCCACTGAAGTCTCACTTTTGAGACACAGAAAGAAACATAAGGAAACGCCTTCCCCTGTCCCTTTCTCTGCACTGCACATGAATGAACAGCAGACAGAGTTTACTATGCTTCAGTTATAAATGAACACCAGTACTGATCACTCACTGTGTTCATTCAGAAAACGATGGGGCCGGTAAATTACATTTTCTGGCTCCTTTCCCTGCTCTCCATTCTGAGGTTCACCTGCTGCAGCCGGCAGGCACACATGGAGCCTCGGCAGTAGGTAGCAGATGGGCCAAATACTAGATCCGATCCATGTATAGCTCTTCCTACAGCAGCTGAAAGCTGTCAGGAGAGAAGACGGCAGCATTGGGGGGGGGGGGGTAGGAATCTGATTGTAGAAAAGACTGGGCGATCAGTGCAGCAGGGGGGCAATTACAGGAACCAATCCCCGGTATAGCTCTTCCTGCAGCAGCTGAAAGCCAGCAGGAGAGAAGAAGAGAGAAAGGTAAAGTTTAGGGAATGAGGTCAAATTCTATATAAGAATGAGAGTCACAGGAAGACTAAGGGAATATGTAGAAGGTAAAGGGTTCAAGGGCAGGAACTGTTTGGTATAGAGGTGGGCTAGCTTTGGCCCATGAAACACCAAAATATTGTAAGATTCTGGTACCTCCGGTACCCTTAATCACCACTTTCCTCTGTAATGCGTCCCACCTTTATCTTCAGGTGGTACGCATATACCTTTAAGAACGATGATGTCACTGCTGAGCGCCGCAGAGCGGCTATTTCAACCGCCGGCGGTCTCACTCACATTGTTCGTTCAACCTGCCTTGTTACCCACATGCTTTCAAGCCTGTCTCTCGATCGGAACCTCCAGCCATTCCCTTTACCTGGAGCAGACCGGAACCTCGCTACTGATCCCTGTATCTCGCTACCGGATCATTCCTCATCTACTGGACCTCTCTAAACTACTAACATTACAAGTGATAAATACCCCGCAGGGGAACCCTCCATAACCTTATTGCACTATCTACCTATGCACATTAAGGACTGTTACTACCTATCTATACTATCCTATCATCTGCACTGTTACATAGATTGCTAGCTCTTCAGCCTACTACCATCTATCATCTGCACTGCTGCATAGATTGCTGGCTCTCCTGTCTACTACTATCTATCCTTGCACTGGGTTAGTCTATCCTGTATTTGTCATCTGCTGTCCTCAACACCTGTTAGCATACTCGATACTAACCTATCTGCATTCCTAATACCATCTTGAACTCACCTATACAAACCCTATCAAGTGATTACCATCCTTGTCACTGTTCACACCTGTCCCTTCAGCACATCACCTTCATACTATCATATACATACTATCACTCCAGGAACATCTCATTGAGTGTGTATATATCTGTATGTTGAAGCTGACAGGCCCACGGTGATGAGTCCTGGAGAGTTGGATCTGGTATTCAACACATCTCTACATGACTACTGAGTGGAGATTTTGCAGCTGCAAATCCAGCCTATACTAAAAACGCAGGAGCGTTACAAATATATGGCATTTTAGAAGCGCCCTCACAAATCTAACACACAAACTAGGTTTACATTGACTTAACAAATGGTCATTCAATCCATAATATGCGTGGTATTGCATGCCACCAAAGGCCAATATATACAACAAAACCTTGGATTGTGAGCATAATTAGTTCCGGAAACATGCTTGTAATCCAAAGCACTCGTATATCAAATTGAATTTTGATTACGTTTTCAATTAAATATAACCATATTGCCACACTTCGAGGCACCTCTAAATATATAAAAAAAAAAAAAAATTAAAAAAAAAGAAAATTAGAAAAAAAAAAATTATAAAAAAAAAAAAAAGAAAATATTGCTCGTCTTGCAAAACGCTCTCAAACCAAGGTACTCTCAATCCAAGGTTTTACTGTGTGTGTGTGTGTATGTATATATATATATATATATATATATCTCACAGCTGTAATAATGTATAAACTGCAACACATCCCCTACAGCATTGTATTCATATATGTATCTTTGAATACAAAAGGTATCCAAGGTGCTGTCAAACAATAGTAAACCAAAATAAAATGAAAAAAAAAACAAAAAGGACGTCAGCTGAAAGCCCTACAAAACAGGACTTAAATAGGAATCCCCATAAGGTGAACCAGTCCCAAACCTTGAGATTCCTAGTAATAGCTAAATTTCCAATGGGGATAATCAAAGAGGAAAAAAAAGAGCTTAGGAATGGATTCTGTTAAGGGGGAAAAAAGTCAACGGAGTCATTTGGAACATCCGGCCTTTGCCTAACCTCTAAAGCCTAACTTACCTTCTTGATTTCGTCTTCAAAGGCTTTTTCCAGGTATTTATATCTCCTGATCAGTTTGCTGAAGACCTGCAGGACATGGTGGAATAGACTAGTAAGTGCTGCAAGTCGCTTGATGTACTTTATTTCTGCATAATTCGTTTTTTTTCGTAAAACAAATATATACGACCACTTTAAGAATGAATACAATAAAAAAAAAAAAAAAATTATAGCTCATAAACATATAGCCAATTTCAAAGACAGTTTTAGCATGCCCCCCCATTTCTACCCCTCACCCCTTTTACCCGTTAGGCTGGATTGTCCTCAATTCAGATAATTACGTGCCCACAGAACCCAGTATTGTCCTGCTGTGATCTGCTGCGTCGCTGTCACAGCCCCTGTCCTGCGCCGACATCTTTGCTCTGACATTGGGTGCCTCTTCCTGGTAAATTGATAGTGAAGCATTCTGGGATATATGACGGTAATATCCCATGAAGCTTCACATCCCTAGAGACATAATTTTCCCTTAAACAAGAATGGAAGCTGAGGGGCAAGCAAAAAAAAATAAAAAAAGATGGAGGGGGGCGGGACTAGCAGGGCGTCACCAGGAGGTGCGTTGGCTGAACCTTGAACCGCCTCTGGGTGACGTCACACCAAAATATGGTGGAACAGTACCGAGCGCTGCCAGAAGAGAACAGGATCTCAAGCTGGACAATGCTGGATCCCCTGGGTGGGTATGTAAAGCAGGCAGAACTCACCACCAGATAGGTAGAGGTTTAAATAAACATTGAAAATCTGCTTTAAGGCTGGCCATACATTATACGATTTTCTTGTACAATTCTCCTTTAGATTTACTAAAACCATATAATATGAAGTCAAACCTAAACACTTTAAATTTTGTGCAATCAGGCAGGCCCTTGCACTGCACAGCTGAAGGTAAATCTAAAAGGGAAATTAAATATTAAATGTAATTAATGGCCAGCTTAAGGTTGAGTTCACATGGGGTGGTAAAAATAAGTAATCAATCTGCATTTTAACCACACAAAAAAACAAACACAGTAGCTACTCAGGTCTAAACACATTGCCACAGCTGCTATGCTTCGTGGTGCAGAAAATTTAACACGTTACATTTGACAGGCAGTGACCCTTGCCAAGGGCACCCTCTGAAGTCATGGGGACCACGCCATAATGGTTTGGCACACAGTTGCAGCTTGGTAGTGAAATGCAAAACCCCCCTTGGGATTGGAAAAAAACAAACCCCAAAAAACAGACAGACATTCAGCAAGTGGCAGTATCACCTCCTGAACACCAGCAAACTGTCACTCAACCACCTACGAAAAAAAAAAGTGATCCACTGTGGATTGCTTTGAAAAAAGGCAATATTGATCAAACAGTGAATCTGATGTTCAACAAACATTTACTTCAATTAAATCTTCAGATGCATACGTTTTTATTGACAGTGATTGATTCATCACCAGTGATTGTTTTCTGAAAGTCACATTCACTGCTTTATAAATTAACCCTTAAAAGTCCTACCTAACAGCAGGTATGGCTTACTACCCGCATCAACAACTGTTAGATGGAAAACTCACCTCTGTGTGCCCCTCTGATTCGGTTCCACTTTTTAGAGAGAACTACCTGGATTTTCTTCGCTAAGGCCTGCCCAACTGCTAATACCCTTTCTCCAATAGGAGCGCAGCAGTGGCCATTAAAAGCACTCCTACTGGCCATAGTGCAAGGCTTGGCCGGGAAGTCAGTAAAGTCTTTTATAAGTAGTAATGTGAAACTAAATCAGAGAGGCACTTTACTATACTGGCTATGACCTCCCTTCTGAATATTTTATGCATTGGACTGTAGCTATACATTTTGTCTTTTATATGATAATTGTCCTTTTTTGCCAATTCTGCAGTTGTTCTATATATATATATATATATAAAAAATAATGTGGGTGCGTATATTTATATATATATATATACACACATATATACATATACATACACATACATACACACACACACACACATATATATATATATATATACATACATACACACACACACGCACATATATATATATATATATATTCACTCACACACACACACACACATATATATATATACACACACATATACACATACACACACATACATATATATATACATACATACATACATACATACACACACACACATATATATATATACATACATACATACATACACACACACACACATATATATATATATACATACACATACACATATATATATACAGTGGGTACGGAAAGTATTCAGACCCCCTTAAATTTTTCACTCTTTGTTATATTGCAGCCATTTGCTAAAATCATTTAGGCTCATTCTTCTTCCTCATGAATGTACACATAGCACCCCATACTGACAGAAAAACACAGAATTGTTGACATTGTTGCAGATTTATTAAAAAAGAAAAACTGAAATATCACATGGTCCTAAGTATGCAGACCCTTTGCTGTGACACTCATATATTTAACTCAGGTGCTTTCCATTTCTTCTGATCATCCTTGAGATGGTTCTACACCTTCATTTGAGTCCAGCTGTGTTTGATTATACTGATTGGACTTGATTAGGAAAGCCACACACCTGTCTATATAAGACCTTCCAGATCACAATGCATGTCAGAGCAAATGAGAATCATGAGGTCAAAGGAACTGCCTGAAGAGCTCAGAGACAGAATTGTGGCAAGGCACAGATCTGGCCAAGGTTACAAAAAGATTTCTGCTGCACTTAAGGTTCCTAAGAGCACAGTGGCCTCCATAATCCTCAAATGGAAGACGTTTGGGACGACCAGAACCCTTCCTAGAGCTGGCCGACCGGCCAAACTGAGCTATCGGGGGAGAAGAGCCTTGGTGAGAGAGGTAAAGAAGAACCCAAAGATCACTGTGGCTGAGCTCCAGAGATGCAGTCAGGAGATGGGAGAAAGTTGTAGAAAGTCAACCATCACTGCAGCCCTCCACCAGTCGGGGCTTTATGGCAGAGTGGCCCGACGGAAGCCTCTCCTCAGTGTAAGACACATGAAAGCCCGCATGGAGTTTGCTAAAAAAACACCTGAAGGACTCCAAGATGGTGAGAAATAAGATTCTCTGCTCTGATGAGACCAAAATAGAACTTTTTGGCCTTAATTCTAAGCGGTATGTGTGGAGAAAACCAGGCATTGCTCATCACCTGTCCAATACAGTCCCAACAGTGAAGCATGGTGGTGGCAGCATCATGCTGTGGGGGTGTTTTTCAGCTGCAGGGACGACTGGTTGCAATCGAGGGAAAGATGAATGCAGGCAGGTACAGGGATATCCTGGACAAAAACCTTCTCCAGAGTGCTCTGGACCTCAGACTGGGCCGAAGGTTTACCTTCCAACAAGACAATGACCCTAAGCACACAGCTAAAATAACGAAGGAGTGGCTTCACAACAACTCTGTGACTGTTCTTGAATGGCCCAGCCAGAGCCCTGACTTAAACCCAATTAAGCATCTCTGGAGAGACCTAAAAATGGTTATCCACCAACGTTTACCATCCAACCTGACAGAACTGGAGAGGATCTGCAAGGAGGAATGGCAGAGGATCCCCAAATCCAGGTGTGAAAGACTTGTTGCATCTTTCCCAAAAAGACTCCTGGCTGTATTAGATCAAAAGGGGGCTTCTACTAAATACTGAGCAAAGGGTCTGAATACTTAGGACCATGTGATATTTCAGTTTTTCTTTTTTAATAAATCTGCAACAATGTCAACAATTCTGTGTTTTTCTGTCAGTATGGGGTGCTATGTGTACATTCATGAGGAAGAAGAATGAACTTAAATGATTTTAGCAAATGGCTGCAATATAACAAAGAGTGAAAAATTTAAGGGGGTCTGAATACTTTCCGTACCCACTGTATATACACACACACACATATATATATATATATATATATATATATATACATACATACATACATACACACACACAAGCACACATATATATATATATATATATATATATATAATGACTTTTTTTATACAAAACTGGTCAGGTATCTGCTAGAACTTCTTCATGGCCTACCTGGGCATAATTACGCATGGTCTCATAATCCTCAGTGGCTCCAAAGACACAGTGATTGGCCACCTTGGTTTTGTCTCCATCGTCTATGCGAGTGCCGCCTGGAGCTAGGAACAGGAAAACGTGTATTATTTACTGCGTGTATAGAATAATAAAGTAGAATATGTGATGTAATGAAATTTTTTACTATACGAATATATCCAGGATTGAAGGATGTGGGTCTTGGGACCTGCCCTGAAGTCTAGGGGGGAGAATGTGTGGCCCTCGGGTTTCTTCCTCCCCTGATTTAGATGGAGAAGGGGTGTCCCTCATTGGTCAATCATAAGGAGCAGAGTCCACTGGGTCTTTTGGTCTAGGTCAGTGGTTCTCAACTCTGGTCCTAAGGACCCACTAACAGGTCAGATTTTAAGTGTCACCTTGGGGAGATGCAGACTAGAATACAGTAATCCCCCGTTACATCTCGGTTCAGTTTTTGCGGTCCCGGTAATTCGCGTTTTTTTTGTAATGTTATTTTACTATATAAATCATTACAAATGAAAGATTTTTGTGTTTTTCATAGCTCTTGCTCTGTCTCTAAGTATCATTTATGTGTTTAAATGAGTTTCTATTGTTTTAAAAGTGTGTTTAAAGACCTTAAAATGCTTCTACACGTACAGTGACAGTAAAATAAACATGCCTACAATGCATTTTAATAGGGTTTTTCTATTTCGCGGAATTTCACTTTTCGCGGCTGGGTCCGGAACGTAACCCCCGCAATGGAGGGGGGTTTACTGTACTGCAATCACTAAGCAGCAAATGATATCACCTGTGATTTATTTCAGTTATCTTGCAAACCTGGCCTGTTCGTGTGCCCTGAGGGACGGAGTAGAGAACCACTGCTCTTGGTGGACCTGAGTGTGCCTTACTCCAGGGAGGTTCCTTCTGCTTCGGAAAGGGGGACCGTTTGACACACCCTTGTACACTTTGTATGTGTGTTTGACATGCACTTTTTTGGTTCACTTTGGTGGAGAATAACCGCTCTATTTGTCCTGTTGGCCATTATCCCTGAAACAAAATAAGAAATGTCAACAGAGCAATAGCCTAGGGCAGTTTTTTTTTTCAACCAGGGTTTCATGGAACCCTAGGGTTCCTCCAGACGTTGCTAGGGGTTCCTTGAGAAATGAGCAATTTCTGTCTCTCATAAGTTCCCACTGGCACCATTGATCTTTTTAGCTATCTAGAAGGGGGGTAATTCTTCCCATTGACCATTACACTAATGTTTAATGAGATGTAGATATGGTATTTCATTAGGGGATCCCTGAGACCTGGAAAGGTATTTTAAGGGTTCCTCTGTGTTGAAAAGGTTAGGAAAGGGGGCCTAGGGGAAAATATTCCAATGGGGACATAGGTGTGCGCAGCCTATTGCATTAGGGTGTGCACCCCAAAGTTTAAATACACATGCATATGTTTGACTACATGCATATGGCCCCGGTACATTACTCTCCCTGCTGGCAAAGTGAAATAGAAGTGTGTGGCACTTCTCTTATGGCAGAGCAGGTCCGAGGGAGATCTTTCCATCTCCTCACTGGCAAACAGAGCGATAATGCTAATGTGCCCTAGGTGATTAGGGTGTGCCCAGGCACACCCGGCACACCCTGTGCGCACGCCTATGAATGGGGACAAATCTTCTGGTGACAACTGTCTTAGATGAGACTCTCTCTCACTTTGGGGGGATCCAAGATGAGACTCTCTCTCACTTTGGGGGGATCTAAGGTGAGACTCGCTCTCACTTTGGGGAGATTTGCTCCAATTTCCCCTTGCCTTTCCAGGACAGGAAGTGATGGGAAATCTCCCCAGCAGGGCACAGGAAACGGATCATCACCTACACGGTTGTGAACTCCAGGCTGAACTTTTTCCTTTTGGCTTTTATTTCCTTTTAAATAGAACCTCTGTAAAGCTTTTAGTGCTGCCCATGTCTCCATTGGAAAAAGTCCTCCCCTCATTTCCTGGCAGGACAGGAAGTCAAAGAGTACACAGGCAACAAAAAGAACACATTAGTAGCAGAACGCATAGGACTAGGGTTGTTTTTATTGCCATCTGAAACATCCTGTGTGACAACTGCACCCTTCATTTCTTGCACAGGTGTCACAGGCTGAAATTAAAAGCTGGTGGAAAAACTCCTCCACACTCTATAAAAATCAACAAAAAATAAAAATAAATAGTCTGGAGTTAGGCTTTAAAGCAGTGGTCTTCAAACTATGGCCCTCCAGTTGTTGAGGAATACAACTCCCATCATGCCTGGTAATGTCTGTGAATGTCAGAGATTTACAATGCCTCATGGGACGTGTTTGCAACAGCTGGAGGGCCGTTGTTTGTAAAGCCCAACTAAACTTGCCAAATAAAATCAATTAAAAAAAAAAATGTGCCAAGCCTTAAGCTGGCCATACACTCCCCGAAAAACTCGTTCTAAGTCATTTTTTGAAAAACGAAAAATCGGCCGTGAGAGAAGACGATCGTGCCATCGTGTAATGGCTGAATTTCGAGCGATAAATCGTTCAATAAACATAAATTAATCAGTTTTTCGTTCAGTTTGTCAAATATACCGAGTGCAAACAGTTTGGGTGAGAAGCACATTAACCTTTCAATTTATCATTCGTTCGGCAGAATTTTCCAAACTGTTTCCTTCGATTTTTCGTCTCTGAAAAGCTAAAACCGATTTTCTATTTGTGCCCATTAACTGGACGGAAAACGAACGAACGGACCAAATGACAGATTTTAGAATGCTTTTTCTGCTAGCGTATGGCCAGCATTACAGTTTGCTGGAAAGTAGCAACAGCCTGAGTAGAAAAGCCTGTGCTTTGCCAACATGCTACAGAAAAAGACACTTTCTCTCGGTGTGGAAGCAGTGGTCCCCCTGCAGAGGTCTGACACACTGACTGAGTCAATGCTACAGCTCTCCAACCAGAAGGGAGCATGAGGTTTGATCATTGAAGAGCTCTAGCTTTGACTCTGCAAAGGGCATGTCAGTCAGTTGCAGAGAGAAAACCGTTTCTGCATAGAGATCAAGGTTCCTTCTCTGCAGCATGCTGGCAGGGGACAGGATATTCTGTTCAGACTGTGGCTGCTTTAGAAAGAATACGGCTTTGCATACCTTTTGATTTGATGCACCTGGAATGTATTTAGTCGATTTCGCTTCATGTACGCTGTTGCTGTTTTTACAGTTGCTGCTTTGGTCATCAGGCTTTTTTTTTTTCTTTTTTTTTTTTTTTTTCAGCCAGCAAACTTCTCAGCGTGTTATCTTGCGTGTCCATGCACACATAAGCTTTTATCAGCGTTTTTTTGGCAGAGGTGTTTTTAGGCTGAAAAGCACCCCAGAAGTACTGCGTTTAAAGAGGAGTTTTTCCACTGTAAAAAAAACACCTGAATGTTGAAAAACGCGGTAAAATGCTGCTATCCAGCGTTTAAACCTCAACCTTTTATTGGAGTACAGTTTGGCTAAAAAAAATTGCATGTTTTTAATGTGGAATTCTACAGCGAATGCTACTGGCGTTTTTATAACGTCCAGTGTGCATGAGGCCTACAAATGAAAGTTCAGCTGGGCTTTCAGTTCAATTTTCTTTTTTTTTCTTTTTTTTTTTTTTTAAACAAATTGATCATTTTAATTCAACTTTTTTTTTTAACAAATTGATCATTTTAATTTAACTTTTTTTTTAACAAATTGATCATTTTAATTCAACTTTTTTTTTTTTAACAAATTGATCATTTTAATTCAACTTTTTTTAAACAAATTGATCATTTTAATTTAACTTTTTTTTTTAACAAATTGATCGTTTTAATTCAATTTTTTTTAACAAATTGATCATTTTAATTCAACTTTTTTTTTAACAAATTGATCATTTTAATTCAACTTTTTTTAACAAATTGATCATTTAATTCAACTTTTTTTTAACAAATTGATCATTTTAATTTAACTTTTTTTTTTAACAAATTGATCGTTTTAATTCAACTTTTTTTTTTAACAAATTGATCGTTTTAATTCAATTTTTTTTTTTTAACAAATTGATCATTTTAATTCAATTTTTTTTAACAAATTGATCATTTTAATTCAACTTTTTTTTAACAAATTGATCATTTTAATTCAACTTTTTTTTTTTAACAAATTGATCGTTTTAATTCAACTTTTTTTTTTAACAAATTGATCGTTTTAATTCAATTTTTTTTTTTAACAAATTGATCGTTTTAATTCAACTTTTTTTTTTAACAAATTGATCATTTTAATTTAACTTTTTTTTTTAACAAATTGATCGTTTTAATTAAATTTTTTTTAACAAATTGATCATTTTAATTCAACTTCTTTTTTTAACAAATTGATCATTTTAATTCAACTTTTTTTTTTAACAAATTGATCGTTTTAATTCAACTTTTTTTTTAACAAATTGATCGTTTTAATTCAACTTTTTTTTTTAACAAATTGATCATTTTAATTTAACTTTTTTTTTTAACAAATTGATCGTTTTAATTAAATTTTTTTTAACAAATTGATCATTTTAATTCAACTTCTTTTTTTAACAAATTGATCATTTTAATTCAACTTTTTTTTTTAACAAATTGATCGTTTTAATTCAACTTTTTTTTTTAACAAATTGATCGTTTTAATTCAATTTTTTTTTTTTAACAAATTGATCATTTTAATTCAATTTTTTTTAACAAATTGATCATTTTAATTCAACTTTTTTTTAACAAATTGATCATTTTAATTCAACTTTTTTTTTTTAACAAATTGATCGTTTTAATTCAACTTTTTTTTTTAACAAATTGATCGTTTTAATTCAATTTTTTTTTTTAACAAATTGATCATTTTAATTCAACTTTTTTTTAACAAATTGATCATTTAATTCAACTTTTTTTTTTAACAAATTGATCGTTTTAATTCAACTTTTCTTTTTTTTTTTTTTTTAACACATTGATCATTTTAATTCAACTTTTTTTTTTTTTTTAACAAATTGATCATTTTAATTTAACTTTTTTTCTTAACAAATTGATCATTTTAATTCAACTTTTCTTTTTTTTTTTTTTTAACACATTGATCATTTTAATTCAATTTTTTTTAACAAATTGATCATTTTAATTCAACTTTTTTTTTAACAAATTGATCATTTTAATTCAACTTTTTTTTTTTTAACAAATTGATCATTTTAATTCAATTTTTTTTAACAAATTGATCATTTTAATTCAACTTTTTTTTTAACAAATTGATCATTTTAATTCAACTTTTTTTTTTTTTTTAACAAATTGATCATTTTAATTTAACTTTTTTTCTTAACAAATTGATCATTTTAATTCAACTTTTCTTTTTTTTTTTTTTTAACACATTGATCATTTTAATTCAACTTTTTTTTTTTTTTTTTTAACAAATTGATCATTTTAATTCAACTTTTTTTTTAACAAATTGATCATTTTAATTCAACTTTTTTCTTTAACCCCCTTTTAACACCAATGTAACGCAAAAAAAAAAAAAATGCTTAGATCAAGGTTTGATCTAGGTCAGTGCCAGGGTTAGTCCCAGTGGTTGGGTCAAAGTTCAAGGGCAGTATCTTTTTTTTTTTTTGTTCTTAACCACTTCTGAACCGGAAGATTTCCCCCCCCCCCCCCCCAAATGACCAGGCCATATTTTGCGATTCGGCACTGCATTACTTTAACGGACAATTGCGCGGTCGTGCGATGATGTACCCAAATAAAATTTAAAATATATGTCCTTTTTTTCCCACAAATAGAGCTTTCTTTTGTTGGTATTTGATCACCTGTGCGATTTTTATTTTTGTGCTATAAACAAAAAAAAGAGCGACAATTCTGAAAAAAAAAAACCAATATTTTTCACTTTCTGCTATATAACATCCCCCCCCCCCCCAAAAAAAAATGTAAAAATCTAAATTTAACATTTTAGGCAAATTTGTTTTCTGCTACACATTTTTGGTAAAAAAAAGAAAAATTGCGATAAGCGTATTTTGATTGGTTTGCGCAAAAGTTATCGCATCCACTAACTACGGGAAATATTTATGTCATTTTTATTGTTTTTTTTTTTTTTTTTTTACAAAATGTGCACGATTTTATCTGGGCTGTACTACGGGTAAAACCAACAACATACACATATATGCGATCCTCAGGCGCAGGAGAATCCCTTCCTTATTGAACTGTATTGCGGCACAGTGGTGTAGTGGTTAGCACTTTCACCTAGCAGCAAGAGGGTTGCTGGTTCGAATCCCAACCACAACACTACCTGCCTGGAGTTTGCATGTTCTCCCTGTGCCTGCGTGGGTTTCCTCCGGGTACTCCGGTTTCCTCCCACACTCCAAAGACATGCTGGTAGGTTAATTGGATCCTGTATAAAACTGGCCCTACTGTGTATGTATGTGAGTTGGGGACCTTAGATTGTAAGCTCCTTGAGGGCAGGGACTGATGTGAATGTGCAATGTATATGTAAAGCACTGCGTAAATTGACAGCGCTATACAAGTACCTGACATAATAATTGTATCCCCCCTCCCTCTACATTGCAAAGCGCTGCACATATTGTTGGTGCTATATAAATCCTATATAATAATAGTAATAATAATTTTAGGTTGCTCTTTGGTGGTATGGTAGTAACAAGAAATATACAGCCAAATCTTCAAAAAATGTTTTTACTATTTTGGGCCAGTTTTCCTTTGATTAACCACTTTACCACCGGAGGAATTTGCTGTCTTATATGTCCAGGCCACTTTTTTGCGATTCGGCACTGTGCGATTTTAACTGACAATTGCGCGGTCGTGCGACGCTGTACCCAAACAAAATTTACGTCCTTTTTTTCCCACAAATAGAGCTTTCTTTTGGTGGTATTTGATCACCTGTGCGATTTTTACTTAGCAAAAAAGTGCGTAAATTTTGAAAAAATAATATTTTTCATGTATTTTTATATGAAATTCCCCCCTAAAAAAATGTAAAAATCTAAATTTTTTTAAATTTTTGGCCAATTTGTTTTCTGCTACATATTTTTGGTAAAAAAAAAAAAAAAAAAAAAAAATCGCAATAAGTGTATTTTGATTGGTTTGCGCAAAAGTTATTGCGTTTACTAACTAAGGGAAAGATTTGTCATTTTTGGTGTTTTTTTTTTTTTTTAACGAGTAATGGCGGCGATCTGCGATTTTTTTTTGCGGGACTGTGACATTGCGGCTGACAGATCGGACCCTTGACTGACATTTTTGACACTTTTGGGGGTACCAGTGACATTACTACAGTAATCAGTGCTATACATATGCACTGTTACTGTAAAAATGACACTGGCAGGGAAGGGGTTAATTTTATTGGAGAGGGAGGGGTTAATGTATGCCTGGTGCTTACTGACGTGTGTGGGGGGAGGTGTCTGAGTGACACAGGGACAGATCGCAGGTTCAGCTATGCTGAACCCTGCAATCTGTCACTGCCTGTCACTTAGGAGATCCGCCCGCTTTGTTTACACAAGTGGGCGGATCTCCAGACTCGATTCCCCGACGATCGGGGAAGAGCAGCGGCGATCGCCGCTGCTCCTCCCCTGGCCCGACTCCTGCTGTGACTGAACACAGCGGGAGCGAGCCTCCGGCGGCGCGCGAGCCGCCCACAGGGGGAGGAGTCCAGCGATGTAGTACTACGTCGCTGGACGATAACGAGTCACATTGCTGCAGTATCAGCAATGTGAGCGGACGGAAAGTGCTTAAAAAAACAAAAAACAAAAAAAACAAAAACAAAAACAGGAGATATCCATAACCATTAGAGCCCATTCAGACTAGCGCGACATGACTTTGGGGGGCGACCTGTGAAGTCGCGTACACCGCGACTTCGGCGCGACTTGCAGAGAACTTCACATAATGGAAGTCTATGCAAGTGGCTCCAGGTCGCCCCAAAGTAGTACAGGACCCTTTTTCTAAGTCGGAGCGACTTGTGTCGCTCCTATTAGAACGGGTCCTGTGCTAATCAATGGACCGCGACCGAGCGCGACTTGTCAGGCTGACAAGTCGCGCTAATGTGAATGGGCTCTTAACCATCAAAAGAAAGTCCCATATGTTCTGAAAAAAAAACAACAAAAAAAAAAAACAAAGGTTTAATCTTGGATGTACCAAGTAGTTGTGATGATATGTACGGCTTTACTAACGAATGTCAAAGTTGCAAAATTGTGCTTAGCCATTACGATTTGTTTCATCCTTAGGCGAGAACGGGTCAAACAAAAAATGATTGTTTTTGTTCACTGTATCCTTTTTCTGGTTGTTTCAGTTCAATTTGTCTTCTTCTATTTTATTTTTCACAAAAAAAATTGAATGTATTCCCTGTTAACATTTACACCAAACTATGATCAGCGCGACTTCTAATTAACCTGCCAGGGAAAAGAAGTCTCCGCGGTGTTATAAATCGCGATGTGTTTTCGCGCCTCTGGCAGACGGCTTTCTATCACACAATGGTTCATCGCACACATTTTCACTCTTCGGACGGGTTGGTATTTTACCCCGGAGTGGACAATGACTTTAAAATGATAATTTCCTCAGAACTGTGAAAAAAACATCCCGCCAGTGTGTGAATCGCCATCTACAAATCGGGAACGCATCGCTTTATTGCCGCCCTCTGGGTGTCTGCTCACTTCTACAAACTGAACTAGATTTCCCAGTTCCGTCTGACTGACAGGGGTATCAATCTGATCCCCTCCAAAGGCCCAAACCACCTTATCCTGAATATCCACTGAACTGCAAATCTAATAGACACAGAGAATGTTGTCCCTGATGTCAATCGCTTCCTGCGGCACGTTATTAGAGGACTGAAAACATAGCTAGAGGGGACACACTGTGATACAATGTTGCTTTAAAATAACATTTAAAAAAAAAGTGTCCTAATGGCAACATTGTATCAGAAAAATTCTAAATTTATGTTTATTTTTGCAGCTATTGTGGTTACAGTGGATATAATAAGTCTACACACCACTATAAAATGTCAGGTTTCTGTGATGTAAAACAAATGAGGCAAATAATTTCAGAATTTTTTCCACCTTTAGACCGCATTCACACTGCAGCAGCACGACTTCGGGGGCGAACTGTGAAGTCCCGTGCACTGCGACTTCGGCACGACTTGCATGGACTTCATATAATGAATGTCTAAGCAAGTCGCTCCGAGGTCGTCCCGAAGTAGTACAGGACCCTTTTTCTAAGTCGGAGCGACTTGTGTCGCTCCTATTAGAACGGCTCCTGTAGCACTGCATGGACCGCGAGGGACCGCGACTTGTCAGGCTGACAAGTCGTGGTAGTGTGAATGGAGCCTCAATGTGACCTATAAACTTTACAACTTAATTAAAAAAACAAACTGAAATCTTTTAAGGGGGGTTGGGGTAAAAATAAACTAAAATAATGTGGTTGCATAAGTGTGCACACGCGGCCGTACTCCAATTTCGGGACATTTTTACATTACGGTCTCTTCAATCAGCAGAATACGTTGGGTATACAATTTTGCCTGAATTTATAAAGTCTCTCCATGCCCGAACCGTTTTCGGTGTCCCGATTTGTGGGGCTCAGTGCTCCCCTGGAGTTTTGCCCCAGGTCTTGTGCCTGGGGTTTCCCTGCAGGCTACTGCTGTCAGGCATCTCTGTCGTGCTTGTGCAGCACCCCCTATTCCAGCCTTTGGAGATTTATCCACCATCCGTATACTTTGTGTGTCTGCCACTGAGCTAAGGGTCTCTGACAAAGCACTGTGGAAAAATCACAATCCAGCGAAACGCGTTAGACCATGCCATATACTGGATCATCATCAGACTATTCATATTTGTTGGATGGATCTATTCTTCATGGTGGATTTGTAATGAAACTCTCATATTGTCGTGCTGATTTTTGTAATTTTTAATATATGTGTATACAATAAATTGTTTTTTAATAGTATTTAGCTGACGCTTTATTATGCTCACCTTTGCACACTCCACACCCTTAAAAATCCCCTTTTCTTTATTAAGTGGACCAGACAATCCCTCCCCACTCCTTTTAATTTTGTTTATCTGCTACTGGGATGTGGGTGTCGAGTTATACAATCATCCTCAACACCGAGTCATTTCTCCCTGATATAAGTGTGCACACCCTCTTATAAATGGGGATGTAGCTGTGTTCAGAATTAAGCAATCACATTCAAATTCATGTTGAATAGTAGTCAGTACACACCTGCCATCATTTAAAGTGCCTCTGATTAACCCCAAATAAAGTTCAGCTGTTCTAGTAGGTCTTTCCTGACATTTTCTTAGTTGCATCCTACAGCAAAAGCCATGGTCTGCAGAGAGCTTCCAAAGCATCAGAGGGATCTCATTAATAAAAATATATCAGTCAGGAGAAGGGTACAAAAGAATTTCCAAGGCATTAGATATACCATGGAACACAGTGAAGACAGTTCTCATCAAGTGGAGAAAAGATGGCACAACGGTGACATCACCAAGAACTGGACGTCCCTCCAAAATTGATGAAAAACGAGAAGAAAACTGGTCAGGGAGGCTGCTAAGAGGCCTACAGCAACATTAAAGGAGCTGCAGGAATATGTAGCAAGTACTGGCTGTGTGGTCCATGTGACAACAATCTCCCGTATTCTTCATATATATGGGCTATGGGGTAGAGTGGCAGGACAGAAGCCATTTCTTACCAAGAAAAAAATCCAAGGCCTGTTAAATTTTGCAAAAACACATCTAAAGTCTCCCAAAAGCATGTGGGAAAATGTGTTATGGTCTGATGAAACCAAGATTGAACTTTTTGGCCGTAATTCCAAAAGATATGTTTGGCGCAAAAATAACACTGCACATTACCGAAAGAACACCATACCCACAGTGAAGCATGGTGGTGGCAGCATCATACTTTGGGGCTGTTTTTCTTCAGCTGGAACAGGGGCCTTAGTCAAGGTAGAGGGACTTATGAACAGTTCCAAATACCAGTCAATATTGGCACAAAACCTTTAGGCTTCTGCTAGAAAGCTGAACATGAAGAGGAACTTCATCTTTCAGCATGACAACGACCCGAAGCATACATCCAAATCAACAAAGGAATGGCTTCACCAGAAGATGATTTAAGTTTTGGAATGGCCCAGCCAGAGTTCAGACCTGAATCCCATTGAAAATCTGTGGGATGATCTGAAGAGGGCTGTGCACAGGAGATGCCCTCGCAATCTGACAGATTTGGAGTGTTTTTGCAAAGAAGAGCGCCAAGTCAAGATGTGCCATGCTGATAGACTCATACCCAAAAAGAGTGCTGGAATAAAATCAAAAAGTGCTTCAACAAAGTATTAGTTTAAGGGTGTGCACACCTATGTAACCATATTATTTTAGTTTTTTTATTTTTACTTCCCTCTACCTAAAAGATTTCAGTTTGTTGTTGAACTGAGTTGGAGAGTTAGGTTAGGTATAGGTCACTTTAGAAATTGGAAAAAGTTCTGAAAGGATTTCTGAAACCTGACATTTTAACAGGGGTGTTTAGACTTTTTAAAGCCACTTATTATTTCTATTGGTTTTCTCCAACAACGATTACATATATAGATCATTAAAGAGGAACTACACCCTATCAAAAATAAAAAAGTGTAAAATCTTGAAAATTGTCCCCGATTAAATAAAAACAAAAACAACACATACTGACTAGACGACTAGACAATGGAGTACAGCTTTGCCATGCTTGTGGGCAAAGTTCTCCTTTCTGGCGCTTCCATCTTGAATTCAATTCCAGCGCATGCGCAGACACAGTGCAAGCATCTTTGCCAGGTCTACAGGACCTGTCAGATTGCCACTGCGTGTATGCGCATGCACAGGACCCCTTGTGCATGTGCAGACACACCGTGTATGAACTGGCAAATACTCCACGCACTTTCTGCGCAAGATAGGATTGGGCAGGGGTTATTGCAGCCATCACAGTGGTCAAATGATCAGGAATACAGAAACAATGGCTGCCCAGCAATGCATATATGTGGGTGTAAAAAGGCCAAGCTTCTGCTGCCATACAAAGTGGCAAGACAAAGTAGGTGAACCCTTGGAATCACCCATTTTCTGCAGTAATTTGCAATAGAATGTGATCTCTCTGATCTCATTCAAGTCACAATAACAGACTCACACAATGTGCTTAAGCTGAGAATTCTAATTTCTCCTGTTTTTATTGAACACTCCCAATAAACACTCAGAGTGCTGGAGGAAAAAGTAAGTGAACCCACAGAGTAACTACTTTAACAAAAACAAATTGGAGTCAGTATTTTGCACAACTATTGGAATTCGGAGGTGTGGATTAGAGCTACTTTGATAAAAGACAGGCAAACTATTTAAGATTGCTGTTCATAAGAAGCATCAGCTGATGTGAGCCATGCCTCACAAAAAGGATCAATATAAAGACATACAATCAAGAGTAGTGGATCTGCATAGGGCTAGAAATGGGTACAAAGCAATCTCAAAGTGTTTAGGCATCCATCAATAAAGTGCTAGACAAATTGTCTGTAAATGGAGACAGTTTAGCAGTGTGCCTACTCTTCCTAGAAGTAGGTCCCCAGCCAAAATGACACCCAAGGCACAGCACTGAAACCTCAACAAGTTAAAGAACCCACGAGTAACAGCTAAAGCAGGGTTCTCCAAACTACGGCCCTCCAGCTCTTACGGAACTGCACATCCTATGAGCATTGTAAAAATCTGACATTCACAGACTCGAGTAGGCATGCTTGGACACCTCAGAGCTAAAGGCTTTAAGGCATCACTAACTGAAAAACATCCCTGTTCCTGAGTCTACCATGCATAGGTCTTTGAACAGGCAGGATGTCGAGGGCAGAACACCACAGAGGAAGCTGCTGCTCTCCAAAAACAAAGAAACATTGCCATTGCGGCGTGCCTGAAGTTTGCCAAAAAGCACCATGGCAAAACGCAACGCTACTGGGAAAATGTTTTTTGGACTAAGGGAAATCCGTAAAATCCATTTCTCTAAATTCATTGACCAACGCAGTGCTCCATAAGTCATAACTACTGGGTTATATTGCCTCCTCCAGGAGTAGGACTAGGCAGAACAAAAAACACCTGGCTACGCGCATGGGCCATCCCCAGCTGGTATATAACCCCCCCTCTCTGCTCTAGGTAATCCGTTTAGTAGCAAGCAGTATTTGGAAGTATCAAAACTCCATAGAGGGGTGGGTGCTGTGTTCGTCGTTGAACGAAAGAGAAAAAGGGATTTTTGTACTTACCGTAAAATACATTTCTCGACGGACACAGCACCCACCCCTCTATGGAGTTTTGAGACTTCTAATACTTCTTTCTACTAAACTGATTACCTAGAGCAGAGATGGGGGGGGTTTATACCAGCTGGGCTATGGGTGTAGCCAAGTGGTTTTTGTTCTGCCTAGTCCTACTCCTGGAGGGGGCAATATAACCCAGTAGTTATGATTTATGGAGTTCTGTGATTTGATGAACAAAAGAGAAAGTTGAATTGTTCAGGAAGAATATTCAGCACTAAGTATGGTATAAAAAAGGACACAGTTTACCAACTGTACCACTTGCCATCATCGAGAGGAAAATTAATTCCCCAAATTTACCAAAATATCCCACAGGGTAATGTCAGGGTGACTGCCTGCCAGCTGAAGCTTAGTAGAAGTTTGGTGATGCAGCAGGACAATGACCCTAAACATTGAAGTAAATCCACCACAGACTGGCTTTTTGGAGTGGCCCAGTCAGAGCCCAGACCCCATAGAGACGCTGAGGAATGACCTCAAGAGAGCCGATCACACCAGAGATTCCTACAAATGTGTGAGCTGAAGCAGGTTTGTAAAGAGGAATGGTCAAAAATTCCTCCTGAACGTTGTGCAGGTTTGATCCAGAGCTACCGAAAGCACTTGCTTGAAGTCACTGTTGCCAAAAGGCAGTTCGACCAGCTATTTATTCAATTCAGTTTGTCGGTCAACTGATGGATATCTAAACACAGAGATTGCTTTGTATCCCTTTTCACCCTTTTGAGATCTACTCTTGATCGTATGTCCTCAGAGCTTCTTTTTTGCGAGGCATGGCTCACATCAGCTGATGCTTCTTATGAACAGCAATCTTAAAACGTTTGAGTTTCTTTTATCAAAGTATCTCTAAATCCCACCTCTAAACTCATTTCATTCATTTGGCTTCAGGTGTGAAAACTTCCGACGCCAATCAGCTTCTGTTAACCACTTGCCCACCAGCTGCCGTACTTATACTGTGGCAGGTCATGTCTGTCCCGCGAAACAACATACCTGTACGTTGTTTTGCGGGACTGCTAGTGAGGACACGTGGCCAATATGCTATAGGGGGAACCAATCAGCAGGTCTGGCGGCCGCGATGTCCACCGGGCACTTGCGATCGCTCCCCGTGGAGACAGAACAGTGATCTGCAGATGTAGACACGGCAGACCGCTGTTCTGTCAGTGATGAACACAGGGATTCTGTGTTACTCTTATTTAGGAACACCGGTCTCTATGTTCATTCAATAAGCCCATCCCCCCACAGTTAGAAAGCACCCCCTAGGGACACATTTAAGCATTTGATCATCCCTGGTGTTAACCCCTTCCCTGCCAGTGCCATTAGTACAGTAACAGTGCATATTTTTAGTAGGCAATGCCGATATATCGGCGGCCGATATGCACTTCCCCCGATATATCGGAATTGGCCCCTGAGGTTACCGATATTGCCGATATTCCAGGAAAGTGCTGTACCGGAGTGATGCCTGCAGCTAGAAGCATCACCCTGGTACCGGTGTCCATAGCCGACGGTCGGCTATCTTGTAATGACAACCGATGCAGCTGAGAAGCCGCTCAGTGTCATTACAAGGAGCGGGAGGGGACATCCCCCTCCCGCAGCTCGCCCAGGTCTCCCGTCCTACCGGGAGACCAGGGCATCCTACCGCCACGGCGAAGAGAAGACCCGATCAAAGCCGCATTCGGGTCTCTGATCGGGTCTCCATGTAAAAACCCGGAAGTGATGTCATGACATCACGTCCGGGTATTTGGCGCCAGATTAAAAAAAATGACAGCATTCAAAAGGAGGCCCCCAAATCCCTCCACAACTGTAGCGGGTGCAGGAGAACTCGACAATGGAAGCTCCATATGTCCGAAAATATCGGCGAATACCGATATCCAAAATAAACAAAAAAAACTATATCACTAATTTTTAGCACTCATTACTGTAGTAATGTAACTGGTCCCCCCAAAAGTGTCAGTTAGGGGTCCGATTTGTCCACCGCAATGTCGCAGTCCCGCTAAAAAACGTTGATCGTCGCCATTACTAGTAAAGTAAATTAAAACATGACAAATCTTTCCCCTAGTTTGTTGAAGCGATAACCTTTGCGCAAACCAATCAAAATACACTTTTTACCAAAAATATGTAGCAGAATACATATTGGTCTCAAATGATGTAAGAAAAAATTTTATTGGGAATTTTTTATAGCAGAAAGTAAAAAAAATATACATATATATTTTTTTTTTTCAGAATTGTCGCTCTTTTTTTGTTTATAGCACAAAAAAAAAAAAAAACGCAGAGGAGATAGAATACCACCAAAATAAAGCTCTATTTGTGGGGAAAAAAAGGACATGAATTTTATTTGGGTACAGCATCGCACGACCGCACAACTATCATTTAAAATAACGCAGTGCCGTATCGCAAAAAATGACCTGGTCATTAAGGGGGTAAAACCTTCCGGTCCAGAAGTGGTTAAAGTAATAAGTCTATAGGAGTTCACTTACTTTTTTATCTATCACTGTGAATGTTAAATTGGCGTGTTCAGTAAATAGAATTGTTTGTGCGTTATCAGGTTAGGCCCATTGTGTTTGTCTATTGTTAAGATTTAGTTGAGGATCAGATCACATTTTATGGCAAAGTACTGCAGAAAACCAGTTAATGGCAAGGGGGGTCACATACTTTTTCTTGGTGCTGTATATGTGTTAAATGGGAAGCAGCAGGGTAAGTTCCAGATTTATTAAGCAAACTGGTGACTATTCCATGAAGGGGATTTGGAGGTCTCGCTAGGTGCTAATAGAGCCTATTAACAATTGCTGAATAACCAATCACAGCTCAAACTTTTAAAATTAGCCACAAATGACAGAAAACCTTATAAATTGCAATTTAGACACATTTCCAAAAACCAAAAAAAAAAAAAAAATATGTATAAAAAACGCTGCATTCGTCCTCACCTAGCATGCTCCCGGCTATGAGAATGTCAAACAGCGTGTCAGCATAGCGGCGGTAATCTAATCGGGAGCCTGTCGTGTCAAGAAATTTCGCTACTGCCTCCAAGTCAGCGCCAGCTTCATTGAGGCCTTGGATGATCGTATCCCGAAACACTGTAGGTTCAAATTTCTCTTTTTCATCTGCGGGAGCATGAAAAAAAAAATACATTTTATAAAAATGATTCTAACAGAACTTAGGGGTCTATTTACAATAACAGAGGCATTCATGCAAGCTGAACAAACTGTCACTGTATCTTAAAGGATAAGTCCTTTCTAACTCTATACCTGCTCTAGGCCACATTCTAAGCCTAATCTAACCCTGTATAGCAAAAATCACTGTTCTTACCTTTTCTGCACCTGATCCAGCCCAAGGTCCAGCGGCAGAAGCTCTGTGCAGGGGAGGACCGACAACGGCTGTCAAATGAATGGGAAGGGACGTCACCCATAGAGTTACTATGGAGCTTCCATTGTCGAGTTCTCCTGCACCCGCTTCCACTGTGCAGGGGAGGACCGACAACGGCTGTCAAATGAATGGGAAGTGACGTCACCCATAGAGTTACTATGGAGCTTCCATTGTCGAGTTCTCCTGCACCCGCTTCCACTGTGCAGGGGAGGACCGACAACGGCTGTCAAATGAATGGGAAGTGACGTCACCTATAGAGTTACTATGGAGCTTCCATTGTCGAGTTCTCCTGCACCCGCTTCCACTGTGCAGGGGAAGACCGACAACGGCTGTCAAATGAATGGGAAGTGACTTCACCCATACAGTTACTATGGAGCTTCCATTGTCGAGTTCTCCTGCACCCTCCTCCACGCTGAAGCCACCGCTAACAGCTCAGCGTTGGACTGGACCAGATCGGCTGCAGAATAGGGAAGTACAGTGATTTTTGCTTTACGGGGTGAGATAGGTTTTGCCTGGTTACATATTTTAACTCAGCACAGGAATGGTGCAAACCCCTCATAATGGGCACAACAGATGTACAGACCAGAGAACTCCCAACAGGAATAGTGGGAACCCCTCATAATGGGCACAGTAGGTGTACAGGCCCAGGAACTCAGCACAGGGATGGTGTGAACCCCTCATAATGGGCACAGTAGGTGTACAGGCCCAGGAACTAAGCACAGGGATGGTGGGAACCCCTCATAATGGGCACAGAAGGTGTACAGACCTAGGAACTCCGCACAGGGATGGTGGGAACCCCTTATAATGGGCACAGAAGGTGTACAGACCTAGGAACTCCGCACAGGGATGGTGGGAACCCCTCATAATGGGCACAGTAGGTGTACAGGCCCAGGAACTAAGCACAGGGATGGTGAGAACCCCCTCATAATGGGCACAGCAGGTGTACAGACCCGGGAAACTCTGCAAAGGGATGGTGGAAACCCCTCATAATGGGCACAGAAGGTGTACAGACCTAGGAACTCAGCAAAGGGATGGTGGGAACTCCTCATAATGGGCACAGCAGGTGTACAGACCCGGGAAACTCTGCACAGGGATGGTGGAAACCCCTCATAATGGGCACAGAAGGTGTGCAGACCTGAGAAATTTCCAAGTAACAGAAGAGCTGGATCTATCTTTCCAGCTTCCACCAGTTTGGGTGGACTGACCCTATACCAATGAGTCTGGTGTGTGGTCTTAGCCAGTGGCCCACTTACCCCTCTTTCTGGTTTTAAACCTCTGGCCCGTTAGCACTGGCTTCTGATGCTTATTCATAAAATTTCTGTAATGAAAGAAAAAAAAAATGGTGGTCAGTCGGGACATTTCTCATCTCCTGAAAGAAGTCTGGAGGAAGTTCCTGCAAAGTTGGTTTAATAATAACAGACTGTATGGGGTGGACTTAATAAAACTGGAACACTCAGAATCTGGTGCGGCAGTGCTTAATAACCAATCAGCTTCTAACTACATCTTGTGCAATTAAGCTTTGACAACTAAACCTGGAAGCGAATTGGTTTCTATGCAGAACTGCACCAGATTGTGCACCCTCCAGTTTTAGTAAGTGACCCATCTTTGTGAAAAAAAGAACACCGGAGTGGATAAAGGCAGATCAGCTGCTGAAATTACTAAAATGTGACCAAATTATCACCTTCTCCCTCCTGATCTCATAATAAAGAGGACAATCAATGGCAGCCTTGATGTTATCACAAACTCCGGGGACTGATTATATAGGAATCTTCCACCAGCCTTATAAAATACATTCAACATTCAGATTAATCGAAATGTACAACCCCCATCAAGAGGAATTAAATCCCAATTCTGGGAAAGATAAAAAATTAAACCTTGCAGCAGGGATGTACCTGCACTGCAAGGGTTACCTGCTCATTTCGTTTAGGTGAGAGCTTCAATTTACCTGATCCTCTGCTCCCCTGGCAGATGACGCTCGCCCATGCTCCAGCGGTGGACTGTCCCTCGGCATCATCCTGTCCAACAGAGGGCTATGGATCCTGCATTGGTCTTAATGACATCAGCTCCATAGACCACTGGAGCATGGAGGAGAAGGCACTGCTGAGACCAGTGCTGTATTTTGGCCTAGGCCAACAAGGCCCAGGCCTAGGGCGGCACTTTGCAGGGGGCAGCAAAAAAAAGCCACCCCCTCCACCTGAGACTCTATTGGTTCCTGGCTTCTAGAGCCGCCTCTCTCATCCCCCCTCTCTCTCACCCCCCCCTCTCTCTCTCTCAACCATCCCTCTCTCTCTCTTAACCCCCTCTCTCTCTCTCTCATCCCCCTCTCTCTCATCCACCCCCTCTCTTATCTCCCCTCTCTCTCTCATCCCCTCCTCTCTCTCACCCCCCCCTCCACCTGAGACTCTATTGGTTCCTGGTTGTTAGAGCGTCCTCTCTCATCCCCCCTCTCTCTCTCACCCCCCCTCTCTCTCAACCATCCCTCTCTCTCTCTTATCCCCCTCATCCACCCCCTCTCTTATCTCCCCTCTCTCATCCCCTCCTCTCTCTCATCCCCCCTCTCTAATCCCCCCTCTCATCTCCTCTCACCCGTCCCCCTCTCTCTCTCCCTCACCGACCCCCCTCTCGTGAGATCTCAGGGGTTCATGCTGGGACTTTTAGTCCTTCAATTTTTAAGGAAGTCACATCCGTTAAAAAGGGAGTATGGCAAATTTACATAGGATTGGGGGGTCCAGTTTTAGTCTTGCCTAGGGTAGCACAAAACCAAAATACACCACTGGCTGAGGTCTAGCAGCATGGTGGATCACATAAGTAAACCTTCTTTTCCATGTAACCTAAACAAGAAATGAACCCTTGAAGGGTGCGGAGATAATTTTTTTAAGCAGTATTAAACCCAAAAAAATATTGCAGCTTTCCAATCAAATGTAGTGACTGCATTACTGTTTTGTTTTACTCCTCTGCACCTGGTTATCTGACCAGTAATGCACCTCCTGTATTAGAGCGCCCCCATTCTGGATGAAGGAGTACAGTTCCTATGGAACTCTTAACACTGATCAGTTGCGTTTTTCTAAGTTCTACTTGCTGCATTTTTGGTGCGAAAAAAAAAACACCCACTGAAATGAATGGAAAACCCATAAAAAACGTGGTTAAAAAAAAGAAATAAATAAAAGCATCAAAAATACACCTGCGGTTTCATTTTTTAGTGTGGTTTTTGAGTCACACACTTTTTTTCACAGGTGGAAAATACACCAAAAAAAAAACACAAAAAACAGTACAATCGGTAAAAATCCGGCTAAAAACACAAATGCGTTACCGCAAATTTTGCTATGGAGCAGTGTAATTCCTTTTCTGAGAGTCTTCCAGGACAACCCATGAGATCTAGGGCTCCCCCCTACCAGGACAGGAAACATGTTAACCCCACCAGATAAAAGGCGGTCCTCTAGTCCATGCTCTTCAGTTTTTCTTGAGAACCACAGGACATCCCTGCAAAACATATGCATAATACAAGACATCACTGGGTGGGAATCCGGCTGTCCTGGAAGACTCTCAGACAAGGAGTTACCATTAAGTTCAACTCAGCTTTTCTCAAGTCGTCTTCCAGGACAGCTAATGAGACGATGAGCCAGAACTTACCAGTCTAGGGAGGGACTGTCTGGAGAACCTTTCGACCAACCACCTGCTACTGGGAAGAGAGGAGGTCCAGGAGATAATGTTTAACAAAAGTCGAAAAATTAGACCAGGTGGCCGCCTTACATATTTGTTCCGGTGAGACTCCAGCCCTTTCAGCCCAGAACGCGGGCAAGGCTCTTGTCAAATGCCCATTGACAAAGGGCGGAGAAACATTCCTAACTCTATAGGCTTCAGCAATTGTCTGCTTTATCCACCTGGCTGTGGTGGCCTTAGAGGCTCCATTACCCTTGTGTGTGCCAAAAAAGAACAAATAAGGCATCCGATTTCCTAAAGGTTTTGGTAACCTCTAGGTATGCGAGAAGAACCCTTCTGACATCCAAAAAACTGAAATCCCTCTCTTTCTCATTTTTTGGAAAAATTACAAACAGTTGGTAGCACAACATTCTATGATCTATGAAAGGAAGTGGCTACCTTTGGCAAAAACCCTGGGTGAGTTAACACCACTCTATTGTCCAAAATTATGAGGAAAGGCTCCCTAATTGAGAGAGCCTACAATTCGCTGACCCAGTGAGCTGACGTAACTGCAACCAAGAATGTAGTTTTTAGTGACAAATCCCTCAGGGGCTCGAAAGAAACAGTCACTAAAGCTTAAAGGACTAGAGACCAGTCCCAAGAAGGACATGTTCTGACAACCATTTAGTTTTGACCTGGTGATTGCCTTGAAAAACCTCACTATGGCAGGCTTTTCCAAAAGGAGTACCGGAGGAAAACACTAATGGCCGCAGCCTGAACCTTTAAAGTACTAAGGGATGGACCCTTGTTGGCATCCTCTTGAAAAAAATTTCAGAATAGATAGAACATCGGGGGAAAATCTTTGATTTTCTGACAACCAAGAGTTACTGTACATTTCTTCCAAGTTTTGTAGTATATAGCTCTTGTGACAGGCTTCCAGGATAACTAGGGTCTTCACAACCTTGTCTGAGAACCCCTGGGAGCACCTAGACATTTTCTGGAGCCTTGGTCTGCAAACAAAACATAAAAGAAAGCCTAGTTTGAGAATCAGGCCACCCAGATGTCCAAACACTCCCTAGTGCAAGAGAGAGGAAAGGTGCTCCTTCACCAAGCCCCACAAAGCTTACGATAGAGGGGAAAAAGCCCCACAAGATATGCAAGAGGGAAGAGTCCCAAGGCTTATCTGAGAGGTGCTGGTGCCGGAGCCTGCATCTGCTGCCTGAGCAGTAGCTGCAGAGGAGTCCATCCTGCTCTTTTTTTGTGTTCCATAGCCTCTGCTGGGCGTCACAAACTACACCAGCTGCTCAGCAGTCCCCTGTTTGCGCCTTTAAGGAGACTGGAACCAGCATCTGGTGCCTGCTGATGACGTCACCATGACCGGAAATGAGGCTACGCCACTTCCTCTGGGACAGCGTGGAACGCAGGAGCTCTGCCCCTTCTGCCCTACACGCCGTTAGATCAGCAAACGCGCTCTCCTTCCCCCCTGCTCGGCCAGTAATGCTCCCTGCAAGGACGCCGCCATACCGGGATGCATCCATGTAAGGCGGACAGAGACTATCCCTCCTGCTCCCCTGACTTAATCAACGGTCTT
The DNA here is from genome assembly GCF_965119305.1 of Pelophylax lessonae. Taxonomy (NCBI): domain Eukaryota; kingdom Metazoa; phylum Chordata; class Amphibia; order Anura; family Ranidae; genus Pelophylax; species Pelophylax lessonae. The sequence goes on from NC_138772.1 coordinate 35,406,078, forward strand.
GGCCCTCCCCAGGCACTGAGGACAGGAGATAAGCAGCCATCACAAACCTTCAGGTATGAGGTATCCCACAGGGCAGGAGAAGGCTGTATAGGATTTTCTACCAAGTCTCCATTGTACAGACCATAAAGAACCAGGTTAATGGAACATGTTCGGAAAGTAAAAAGGGGTAACCGCGTCCGCGCTAAATAATAAAAAAATTTAAAAAGTTCAAAGCAGCAACTTAAAGTGTGACAAACACCCTGTCAGAGACTCAATACCCTGCGCAGGCGCTGTTAGGAATGCTTCCTGAGCACACTGATGTGCTGTCATGAGTCTCCTAAAGGGTTAACCTAGAGCAGACTAATTGCTGTAATTGGCAAACAGGCTGCCTTATTTAAACAGCCCAGCAGCACTGCACTTTGCTGTGTTGTCTTCAGCTCTCCTGTATCCTGTGCCTGTTATATCTGCTGTTCCTGTTTACCTGACCCGGCTTGTCTTTGGATTCTGATTACCTGCTGCCCGCCCTGATCTTGGCTTGTCCTGACTATCCTCCTGTCTCGTCCTGATCTGTTTACCTGCTACCGGCTATTGGTCCTGGATCTGTTCCTGGCTCTCCCAGGGAATCCGGGGGGCCGCGACCTGGTGTTGGCAAGCAGCCAAATCCATCCCCACCTTCTGGGGCCCTGGTGAAGACCGGCTTACACTTAGACTCCGCGCCTCTGGTGAACCTGTGCCACGCCAGTTACCCGGTAAGCCACTCCTCTTACGTCAGGCTCTGCCACGTTACCCCGTGACAGTACAACACAGCCAAGACTGAGCCTGCTAGAGGAGCCTCTCCTATGGATGACATCTGCCAGCACCTTGCGGCCCTTACCCAAGCCGTTAAGTCCCTGCAAGAGGGCTATACCCAGCTGGAGGGGCGTGTTCAGTCCCTGACCCCCTCCACGGACCCTACAGTTTCTGCTGCTTCCATGGCTCCCTCCGGTCCGACCGTGGTGATGCTGCCTCCTGAGCCAAGGGTCCCTACGCCGGAAAGGTTTTCTGGGGATCGGAGCAAGTTTAGAGCCTTCCGCAATGCCTGCGAGCTGTACTTCTCCCTGCAACCCCGAACCTTCTCCTTGGAAGCAACCAAAGTGGGGTTCATCATATCCCTGCTTCAAGGTGAACCTCAGTCCTGGGCTCACCGCCTGCTTGAAGAGCGCAATGACCAGCTGGACTCCATGACGACTTTCTTTAACGCAATGGCGCAGTTATACGAAGACCCGCAGCGCACTGCTACCGCAGAAACCGCGCTTACTTCACTTTAACAGGGCCGTAGAGCCGTAGAGGATTACGTCACTGACTTCAGGCATTGGAGTACGGACACTCACTGGAACGACGCAGCCTTGCGACATCAGTTCCGCCTGGGTCTTTCAGAAAACTTGAAAGATGAACTGGCCCGAGTGGGTATACCCGAGACCTTGGAGGCATTAATCACCCTGGCCATACAGATAGACCGCCGGCTCCGTGAACGTAGAGCAGAGAGGTCCACGCAGCAGACCCGCCCAGTCTGGATGTTGCCACAGGTTCCTAATCCCGTCCACACCTTCTCCTCTGGTGCCCGTTCCAGCAACACTGCTCCGCTTATTTCTGAATCGGATACGTCGGAGACGATGCAACTTGGGCTTATGCGTCCTTCCTTATCAACAGAAGAACGCTCACGACGATGTCAGAACAACCTGTGCCTGTACTGCGGAGAGGCCGGACACTTTGTACGCTCATGCCCAGCAAAGATGCGTAAGCGTCTTTCTATATCCCCCTCAAGTTATCCAGTCTCTGTCAACAATACCACTCACCTGGCTCTCTCTATCTCATTTCAGCTCCCAGAAGGCCCGATCCCGGTCACCGCTATTATTGATTCCGGGGCATGCAGATGCTTCATTGATCTTACCTTTGCTGCCCATCAACGCATCCCACTTCGACCCAAGTCGCAGGGACTCTCCATCTTCCTAGCAGATGGGTCCCACATCAAGTCTGGGCCAGTTACCCAAGAAACCCCTCCATTGCCTGTGGCCACTCTCGAAGGGCACAAGGAGTTGTTATGCCTGGATGCCATCTCTTCTCCCTTGTTTCCCGTTATTCTGGGGTTACCCTGGTTGCAGGCGCACAACCCGCAGATTAATTGGACTTCTGGAGACGTCAAGTTCCAGTCCCTTTACTGCCAGAATCATTGCCTGCCAGTACGCCATAGTGCTCCTAGCACCCTACTCTGTATGGACGCTGATAAGGAGATACGTTCCTCTGTCCCAGTATCTTATCACGAATACTTGGATGTCTTCAGTAAACAGGGGGCTGAGACCTTACCCCCCCCCCACCGCCCCTATGATTGTCCAATTGAATTGCTTCCGGGGGCCGAGATCCCTTTCGGACGTATCTTTCCTTTATCGGAACGAGAATTAGGTACCCTTAAAGACTATGTGACGGAGAATCTAGAGAAGGGATTCATCCGACCCTCTACTTCTCCGGCAGGAGCTGGGATCTTTTTTGTGGAGAAAAAAGACCATTCACTTCGGCCATGTGTGGACTACCGTGAGTTAAATAAAATTACGGTCAAAAACCGGTACCCCCTACCCTTGATTCCTGAACTTTTCCAGAGACTAAGAACCGCCTCTGTATTCACCAAACTGGACCTACGGGGAGCCTACAATTTGGTCCGTATTAGGGAGGGGGATGAATGGAAGACAGCATTCCGCACCCGATTCGGGCATTATGAATATTTGGTGATGCCTTTCGGGCTCTGCAATGCCCCGGCCACCTTCCAGCACTTCGTCAACGACATCTTCAGAGACTATCTGGACATCTTTGTTATTGTCTACCTGGACGATATCTTGGTCTTCTCTTCCTCCCTGGCCCAGCACCGAGAACACGTTAAAAAGGTACTCCACCGACTCCGACTACACAGGCTCTACGCAAAACCCGAGAAATGCGAATTTGAACAGCAGAGTATCCAATTCCTCGGGTTAATAATCTCCTCTGAAGGGGTCAAAATGGACCCTCAGAAGGTCTCCGCCATCCTGGATTGGCCCGCACCGGTGGATAAAAAGGGGATTCAGCGTTTCATAGGATTCGCAAATTTCTACAGGAAATTTATCAAGGGGTTCTCTTCCATCATCGCCCCTATTACCCTGCTCACCAAACAAGGTACCTGCTTCCACTGGTCTCCCGAGGCGCAAGTCGCATTTACAGCCCTGAAGGAGCTGTTTACTTCTGCTCCTATCCTCAGCCACCCGGATCCCGCCCTGCCTTACATCCTTGAAGTTGACGCCTCGGAAATCGCAGTAGGAGCAGTCATCTCCCAGCGTCAAGGTCTCAAGGACCTGATTCATCCGGTAGCTTTCTTCTCCCGTAAGCTTTCTCCTGCGGAGAGGAACTATGATGTAGGGGATCGGGAGCTCCTTGCCATCAAGACCGCCCTGGAGGAGTGGAGGTATCTATTGGAAGGGGCGGCACATCCCATACTCATCTACACGGATCATAAGAACCTGGAGTATTTGAGGACGGCCAAACGCCTGAGACCTCGCCAAGCAAGGTGGGCACTTTTTTTTTCCAGATTTACGTTCCATATAACGTACCGACCGGGTTCCAGGAATACGAAACCCGATGCTCTCTCTCAAATGTACGACAGTTCTAAAGAAACCATTGTACCTGACACCATCTTAACCCAAGGTAACTTTCTGCTATTACAGTCTGACCTTCTTACCGCTCTGAGACAAGCCACAGTAAAGTCTCCCCATCCTGCTGGAACTATACTAGTACCCAGAAATGGACTGCTATGGAGAGGGGATCAAATTTTCGTTCCAGAAAGTGCTCGTGTGTCCATCCTAGGACTGTGTCATGACCACCCGATGGCTGGTCACTTCGGGATCCATAAGACCCTGGATCTTGTGCAGCGCACGTTCTGGTGGCCCGACTTGGAGAAGTGTTGTAAACAATATGTTTCCTCCTGTACTGTTTGCACACGAAGCAAGGCAACCCGAAATAAGGCATGGGGCCTGCTCAGACCACTACCAGTCCCTGACAGACCATGGAAGATGATTGCCATGGATTTCATTGTGGAACTTCCTCCATCAGACGGTTATTCTGCAATCTTCGTGGTAGTAGACCGTCTGTCGAAAATGGCTCACTTCATACCACTAAGAGGTACACCCTCCGCGCTTGAGACGGCACAGGTCTTCATCAGAGAAATTGTAAGACTTCACGGGGTCCCAATGAACATTGTGTCGGATAGAGGTGTCCAATTTACTTCTCGCTTCTGGAGAGCGTTATGTGATTCACTGAAAATCAAGCTGTCAATGTCCTCCGCATACCATCCCCAGACTAACGGGCAGACTGAGAGGACCAACCAGACCCTCGAGCAATATATCCGATGCTTCACCACCTTTGTTCAAGATAACTGGGTCTCGCTACTTCCATCAGCAGAGTTCGCATACAATAACGCCAAACACTCGGCTACAGGTCAGTCCCCATTCTATGCCAACTACGGGTTTCACCCATCTTTCTTGCCCTGCTTTATTCCTGAATCTACAGTGCCAGCAGTCCGGGATATCTTGGAGTTCCTTAAGGAGAACAACAAAATCTTACAGGATGCCATGACCAAGGCTCAGACCTCCAATAAAGAGTTCTTTGACAAAAGAAGGAGAGGTGAGTTGGTTCTCCAGCCCGGCAACCTGGTATGGTTAGCCACCACCAATCTCCGATTGGCATGCCCTTCCAAAAAACTGGCACCCAAGTTTATTGGCCCATTCCCTGTGAGGAGAAAATTAAATGAGGTATCTTACGAATTGACGCTTCCCGATTCCCTCAAGATCCATCCAGTCTTCCATGTTTCACTCTTGAAACCTGCAGTACCTGACTCCTTTCCTGGTAGAAGTTCAGAACCACCTGCTCCTGTCACCATCAACGGGGACGAAGAATTTGAGGTGGAGGCCATCCTAGACTGCAGAAGGCGGAGGAACCAGCTACAATACCTGGTTAAGTGGAGGGGCTACGGCCCCGAAGAAAATTCCTGGGAACCGGTACAGAATTTCCATGCCCAGGACTTAATCCGGAATTTCTTCCGCAACCATCCCCACAAAAGGAACCTTTTGGGCACCCGGAGGTTGCCCTTAAGGGGGGGGCAATGTCAGAGACTCAATACCCTGCGCAGGCGCTGTTAGGAATGCTTCCTGAGCACACTGATGTGCTGTCATGAGTCTCCTAAAGGGTTAACCTAGAGCAGACTAATTGCTGTAATTGGCAAACAGGCTGCCTTATTTAAACAGCCCAGCAGCACTGCACTTTGCTGTGTTGTCTTCAGCTCTCCTGTATCCTGTGCCTGTTATATCTGCTGTTCCTGTTTACCTGACCCAGCTTGTCTTTGGATTCTGATTACCTGCTGCCCGCCCTGATCTTGGCTTGTCCTGACTATCCTCCTGTCTCGTCCTGATCTGTTTACCTGCTACCGGCTATTGGTCCTGGATCTGTTCCTGGCTCTCCCAGGGAATCCGGGGGGCCACGACCTGGTGTTAGCAAGCAGCCAAATCCATCCCCACCTTCTGGGGCCCTGGTGAAGACCGGCTTACACTTAGACTCCGCGCCTCTGGTGAACCTGTGCCACGCCAGTTACCCGGTAAGCCACTCCTCTTACGTCAGGCTCTGCCACGTTACCCCGTGACACACCCAGAAAACATAATATAAAAAAGCTGCGCTAAAAATAAAGAGACTGTGTGTGAATTAAATAGTCTTTGTAAAGTCCCATATTAAATATTAGAAATTATGTGAAGATGAAAAAAATTTGTAGTCCAAATGCATCCAAAAGATGTGTAGCTCCTCTAAAGGGATTGACACTAGATGTATGAACTGCTTACCAGAAACAGCTAATTCAATCGCCTGATAAAGACGATAAATAACTCTCCGGATCCACCGTATGACCAGGGGTTGGAGGAAGACCCTTATGATGAATTCCAGCCTCAGACGACACGATACATTCAATAGGCGTCAATCATGTGTATAAAAAATATAAAACGCATAGCGTGATACTGTATTATTGACAGAAGGTGCACGTACCACATTTATTATCACCTATGTGTGTGAATTGAAAATAGGTGCTAAAGTGAGAACAAAAAACCTCCACCAACACCACAGGCTGCTTACCGAACACACATGTGGTAGTAGCACAGAAAAGAAATAGATCCAAGTAGCTGCCAAAGTTCAGTCACATGCGACAGAATCCAATCCCCAGCTGTGACCACCACTAGCATACACCACTGCTTACCAGAAGTAGATTAAATGATGAAGACAATATTGGTCCCCTAGGGAGCCAAGAGGTTGCAAATCCCAACAGGTGTAGATTCAATGAAGTGCTGACAAAGATACTGATCCCCTCAGAATCACGGAGTACACAGGTCCCAACCAGAGGAAGATAGTGTATCCAAGGATATTCTCATAAGCATCAATTAAGCGGTCACATATAGAAAATAAAAATGCCCCATAGTGTAAAACCATTACATTTATTGTGCATAAAAAGAATAACACTTACAAAGTAGCAGAACGTAAGCGCTGAAATAAAGCCGCCGGCCGGTTGGCTCTAAACACCCGTCCTCACATCTCGTGTAGGTGACGTCAGCACGCCGCGACCGACGTACGTTTCGTCAAAACTGACGTTCTCAAGGTACCTGTTCATGGAACCCCTGTCCATAGGAAACACGAATACTTAAGGGGAGGACTAGAGGTCTGCCTTTTATCTGGTGGGGTTAATGGGTTTCCTGTCCTGGTAGGAGTAGCCCTAGGTCTCATTGGCTATCCTGGAAGACTACTTGAGAAAGGTTAGCTTTTGTTTTGTTTTTTGTAGATTCTTTATTTAAAGGTTAAGGGAGTACATGCAAAGATACATATAAACAGGCATATTTCAACTGACAAAAGTACATATAGCCTAGATGTTGGAGGAAGCCAAGAGATCAGCATAGGTAGGATTCAGACATATATTGTGAAGACTGCACATAAAAGTATAAATCACCAGTGGGAATGTCTCAGTAAGGGTGTAAACCCATGAATGACGGTATGCATTGTGCCCAAAACCTTTCCTGATTTTCATTATAGATGAAAAAAACCACCTCAAAAAGTGTAAAAAAAAACTGAACAAAAATCATCCAGTTCTCAAAATATTCAGGAAGGGAAAAAGAAAGAAACGTGGTGAAGGAGGGGAAAGGGAGGGGATACACCTATACCCCCTAGTGTCCTGCCCCTTCTTCCGATAAGGACTCGATCCCCCCCCCCCCCCCCACAGTTGTCACTGGAAGTGTCCAGATTTCCCCTCTATTCCTGTTCTGGGGACAACTCAACATTTTAGATATTCTCACACTTTCTAGACTTGCCACAATGGTCACCGGTTCCTGAGTGATGGGTAGGAAGCTAAAACATTTGTGTGTGCAGATGTTCTGCAAGGCCCACTCAGAACCTGAAGCCTTGCAGAACATCTGCGCACACACGGTGGGAGGAAATGTCATTTTTGCCTAGGCGAGAAATAAACTATTACCAAAAACTAGTGGGACGCCTGCCTTTACATGCACATGAACTTTATTGGCATCCCAGTCTTAGTCCGTAGGATTCAAGTTGAGTTGGCCCACCCTTTACAGCTATAACAGCTTCAACTCTTCTAGTAAGGCTGTCCACAAGGTTTAGGAGTGTGTCTATGGGAATGTTTGACCATTCTTCCAGAAGCACATTTGTGAGGTCAGGCACTGATGTTGAGCGGGAAGGCCTGGCTGCCAGTCTCCGGTCTAATTCATCCCAAAGGTTTTCTATCAGGTTAAGGTCAGGACTCTGTGCAGGACAGTCAAGTTCCTTTACCCCCAAACTCACTCATCCACGTCTTTATGGACCTTGCTTTGTGCACTGACCCAAATCATTTGGCGGAGGAGGGATTATAGTGTGGGGTTGTTTTTCAGGTATTGGGCTTGTACCCTTAGTTCCAGTGAAGAGAACTCTTAAGGCATCAGCATACCAAGACATTTTGGACAATTTCATGCTCCCAACTTTGTGGGAACAGTTTGGGGATGGCCCCTTCCTGTTCCAACATGACTGCGCACCAGTGCACAAAGCAAGATCCATAAAGACATGGATGAGCGAGTTTGAGGTGGAGGAACTTGACTGGCCTGCACAGAGTCCTGACTTCAATCCGATAGAACACCTTTGGGAGGAATTTGAGCGGAGACTGTGAGCCAGGCCTTCTCAAGCAACATCAGTGCCTGACCTCACAAATGTGCTTCTGGAGTGGACAAACATTCCCATAGACACACTCCTAAACCTTGTGAACAGCCTTCCCAGAAGAGTTGAAGCTGTTATAGCTGCAAAGGGTGGGCCAACTCCATATTGAACCCTACAGACTAATGCCTCATACACACCCAACGATTATCGGCCGACCGATCGTCCGACTTTTGTCCAGAGTGGTGTTTTGTTGGTTGGAATGTGCCTAGACTGCACACGAATTTTCTCGGCCAACAAAAATCTACTTCAGAAGTGATGTCATGTGCTGGTTTACTTTCCGTGTGTTTTTTCTTCTCTGAGCATGCCCAGTCTTGCTCATCAGATTTTTGTCTGCTGAAATCTGTACTGACTGACGGAAAATCGGCCGTTGTGTTGACGGCCAACAAAAATTTTATAGCCCGCACACCAGATTTTTTTGGCCGAAAAGTCGGAGTCGGTTGTCGGAAGCATCATACTAACAAGCCGAAAATCGGCCGATCGGACGTTGGCAGAAAATTCCTGGCCAATAATCGATGCGTGTGTACGAGGCATTAGACTGGGATGCCATTAAAGGTCATGTGCGTGTAAAGGCAGGCATCCCAATTTTGGTAAGATAGTGTACATGGCAATGGTAAAAAAATATTATGTATAAAATACAATAATAAAAACACAACACACTAATGCCAAACTATATGAGAGGGAAGGGGGAGGTCAGGGAAAGATTTATAAAAAAGGGGAAAACTGCTCTGGGCCCCCCTGGCAGAAGGGACCCCCCCTCTATACAAAAATTAAACAAAAATAAAAAAAAGGATAAATAATTATATAAAATAAAATGTATAAATGAATAACACATTTTATTAGATGTATCTTGGGAAGTAATATTTTGCCAGCCATCATGTGTAACACTCAGGTTCGGTATGTTGATTTCAAAAATGAATTTTGGTGGCTCAAGCAAGCCACACAGAGCTATGACTGCATGTATGTGGGCATGTGTGACCTCACAATGACGTTATGTCATGCATTCCAAAAATGTGTGACTGTCATTGAGAATGTAAACCAACTCTGTGTGTTCACAGAAAACATGGCCCAGCAAGCTCCTCGACCCCTTTCAGAAGGATCTATTACAAGTAGGATTACAAATTGATTCTTTGTACCATAAAGACATGCATTTGCCAAGTGAGCGTAGAATGAGAATTAATGATTGTTCACAGAAAATGGCGTTCAGTACTCGATACGTGTGACACCCACTTTATTCGGTAGCCCAAAATTAATTATGCTGGGACGTCTCCCAAAGACAAAAAACCTAATCCAAGGACAAGACTACAAGAGCGTTAATAAAGACGGAAGAGAGCGATCGCTTCACGCTTTAATTCAGTGAGATTACCACAAGGGCCGATAACAAGATGTACGACCCTTTATCCTTGTCTGAAGCCGCGTGTCCATTGTTCACAATGATAGGAAGCTGCTTGAGAGCAAAGAAAATCGGGAACAAAGTAGAGCAGATGCATCACCACCCTTCACCATCATCCCACGAATACATAAAATATACCCGGGGCACTCAGATCTGACCTGAGAGTCACCTCTACGCAGAGGAACATGTTCAGCACATAGATTGTAAGCTCTTAGGAACAAAGCCCCTCTTAACCTCCTTTTTTTTTTTTTCGTTCACTTCGTGAACATATGCAGACAAAGATTAATTTGACAATATCTTTTAATTGAACTTTAAGAAGTTTTATTGTCCCCAAGAAAAAATCTCCCACTCGCCTAATTCAAGTTTATCAGTTTCCAGCAGCACCTACAGTGAGGGAAAAAAGTATTTGATCCCCTGCTGACTTTGTACGTTTGCCCACTGACAAAGAAATGATCAGTCTATAATTTTAATGGTCGGTTTATTTTAACAGTGAGACAGAACACCACAAATATCCAGAAAAAAAAAAAAAACATTAAAAAAAAGTTATAAATTGATTTGCATTTTAATGAGTGAAATAAGTATTTGATCCCCGATCAATCAGCAAGATTTCTGGCTCCCAGGTGTCTTCTATACAGGTAACGAGCTGAGATTAGGAGCACTCTTATAAAGGGAGTGCTCCTAATCTCAGCTTGTTATCTGTATAAAAGACACCTGTCCACAGAAACAATCAATCAGATTCCAATCTCTCCACCATGGCCAAGACCAAAGAGCTGTCCAAAGATGTCAGGGACAAGATTGTAGACCTACACAAGGCTGGAATGGGCTACAAGACCATCGCCAAGTAGCTTTGTGAGAGGGTGACAACAGTTGGTGCGATTATTCACAAATGGAAGAAACACAAAATAACGGTCAATCTCCCTCGGTCTGGGACTTCATGCAAGATCTCCCCTCGTGGAGTTTCGATGATCATGAGAACGGTGAGGAATCAGCCCAGAACTACACGGGAGAATCTTGTCAATGATCTCAACTGGAACCATAGTCACCAAGAAAACAATTGGTAACACACTACGCTCAGTGGTGGGATTCAAAAATTTTAGTAACCAGTTCCGACTTTCCCAGCAGAATGACCAGCGTGCCCCCTTTCAATGCACAGTGACCAGCGTTCCCCCTTTCAATGCAGAGAGACCAGCGTGCCCCCCTTTCAATGCAGAGAGACCAGCGTGCCCCCTTTCAATGCACAGTGACCAGCGTGCCCCCTTTCAATGCACAGTGACCAGTGTACATGCCCCCTTCAATGCACAGTGACCAGAGTGCCCCCTTTCAATGCAGAGAGACCAGCGTGCCCCCTTTCAATGCAGTGACCAGTGTACATGCCCCCTTTAATGCACAGTGACCAGCGTGCCCCCCTTTCAATGCAGAGAGACCAGCGTGCCCCTTTCAATGCAGTGACTAGTGTACATGCCCCCTTTAATGCACAGTGACCAGCGTGCCCCCCTTTCAATGCAGAGAGACCAGCGTGCCCCCCTTTCAATGCACAGTGACCACAGCATTGCCCCCAATGATTGCAGAGTGCCAGCCACAGCATTGCCCCCAATGATTGCAGAGTGCCAGCCACAGCATTGCCCCCAATGATTGCAGAGTGTCAGCCACAGCATTGCTCCCAAATTGCAGAGTGCCAGCCACAGCATTGCTCCCAAATTGCAGAGTGCCAGCCACAGCATTGCCCCCAATGATTGCAGAGTGCCAGCCACAGCATTGCCCCCAATGATTGCAGAGTGCCAGCCACAGCATTGCCCCCAATGATTGCAGAGTGCCAGCCACAGCATTGCTCCCAAATTGCAGAGTGCCAGCCACAGCATTGCCCCCAATGATTGCAGAGTGCCAGCCACAGCATTGCTCCCAAATTGCAGAGTGCCAGCCACAGCATTGCCCCCAATGATTGCAGAGTGCCAGCCACAGCATTGCCCCCAATGATTGCAGAGTGCCAGCCACAGCATTGCCCCCAATGATTGCAGAGTGCCAGCCACAGCATTGCCCCCAATGATTGCAGAGTGCCAGCCACAGCATTGCCCCTAATGATTGCAGAGTGCCAGCCAGAGTATTGCCCCCAATTGCAGAGCGCCAGCCACAGCATTGCCCCCAATTGCAGAGTGCCAGCCCCAGCATTGCCCCAAATTGCAGAGCGCCAGCCAGAGTATTGCCCCCAATTGCAGAGCGCCAGCCACAGCATTGCCCCCAATTGCAGAGCGCCAGCCACAGCATTGCCCCAAATTGCAGAGTGCCAGCCACAACATTGCCCCCAATTGCAGAGTGCCAGCCAGAGTATTGCCCCCAATTGCAGAGTGCCAGCCAGAGTATTGCCCTCAATTGCAGAGTGCCAGCCACAACATTGCCCCCAATTGCAGAGTGCCAGCCACAACATTGCCCCCAATTGCAGAGTGCCAGCCACAGCATTGCCCCAAATTGCAGAGTGCCAGCCAGAGTATTGCCCCCAATTGCAGAGTGCCAGCCAGAGTATTGCCCCCAATTGCAGAGTGCCAGCCAGAGTATTGCCCCCAATTGCAGAGTGCCAGCCAGAGTATTGCCCCCAATTGCAGAGTGCCAGCCACAGCATTGCCCCAAATTGCAGAGTGCCAGCCACAGCATTGCCCCAAATTGCAGAGCGCCAGCCACAACATTGCCCCCCAATTGCAGAGTGCCAGCCACAACATTGCCCCCCAATTGCAGAGTGCCAGCGATCCCCCCCCGCGAGACCCATGCACTTACCTCATGGATGGTCTCGCAGTCGGCTCCCCGCGTCTCCGAGTCCTCCCGCGGCGCCTCCTCCTCGTCCAATGGCACGGTGTTTGCCTTTCAGCCAATCAGGAAGCGGGAGGACCCGCTCCCTGATTGGCCAGGAGGAGGATCATGTGACAATAGCTAATTCTCATTCGCTATTGTCACAGAATGGGCGGGGAGGAGCGCACTGCTCCGCCCCCCGGCCTCCACGTCTGTCCGAGCGCGAGACATTCAATTGTCCTGCGCTTCCTCAGACGCGCAGAGGGATTCAGCCGGTTCTGCGAACTTGCAGAAAGTTAGCAACCGGTTCTATGGAACCGGTGCGAACCGGCTGAATCCCACCACTGACTACGCTGTGAAGGACTGAAATCCTGCAGCGCCCACAAGGTCCCCCTGCTCAAGAAGGCACATGTACAGGCTGTCTGAAGTTTGCTAATGAACATCTGAATGTTTCAGAGGAGAACTGGGTGAAAGTGTTGTGGTCAGATGAGACCAAAATCGAGCTCTTTGACATCAACTCAACTGGCCGTGTTTGGAGGAGGAGAAATGCTGCCTATGACCCCAAGAACACCAACCCCACCATCAAACATAGAGGTAGAAACATTATGCTTTTGGGTTTTTTTTCTGCTAAGGGGACAAAATGACATCACCACATCAAAACTAATTTCCTAAGCCAAGGCATTGAAAATGGGTCGTGGATGGTTATTCCAGCAGGACAATGACCCAAAACACATGGCCAAGGCAACAAAGGAGTGGCTCAAGAAGAAGCACTTTAAGGTCCTGGAGTGGTCTAGCCAGTCTCCAGACCTTAATCCCATAGAAAATATGTGGAGGGAGCTGAAGGTTCGAGTTACCAAACGTCAGCCTTGAATTGACCTGGAGAGGATCTGCAAAGAGGAGTGGGACAAAATCCCTCCTGAGATGTGTGCAAACCTGGTGGCCAACTACAAGAAACGTCTCACCTCTGTGATTGCCAACAAATTATTCCGTCTCTCACTGTTAAAATAAACCTACCTTTAAAATTATAGACTGATCATTTGTCAGTGGGCTCAGCAGGGGATCTAATACGTTTTCTAATACGTTTTTCTCTCACTGTATATTTGTGAGCAACCATTTTCAAGGATGAAGCACACGAAGGGCAAAATTAGAAACAAAATATCGGATGATACTCCACTTTATTATTAGAGTATTTTGTGTGGACAAAGAAAGGTCAAAAGGTTGGACACCCCTGATTAAAATATTTTCTTAAAACATATCTCATGCTTGTTGAGTTAGCTGCAATCTCTTTGTCTGTAGACACATGGCCTGTCAATCAAGCTTCTCCACCTCAAACTCACTCATCCATGTCTTTATGGACCTTGCTTTGTGCACTGGTCCAAATCATTTGGTGGAGGGGGGATTATGGTGTGGGGTTGTTTTTCAGGGGTTGGGATGGCCCGTTAGTTCCAGTGAAGGGAATTCTTAAGGTATCAGCATACCAAGACATTTTGGACAATTTCCAGCTCCCAACTTTGTGGGAACAGTTTGAGGATGGTCCCTTCCTGTTCCAACATGACTGCACACCAGTGCACAAAGCAAGGTCCATAAATACATGGATGAACGAGTTTGGGGTGGAGGAACTTGACTGGTCTGCACAGAGTCCTGACCTCAACCCAATAAGACGCCTTTGGGATGAATTAGAGTAGAGACTGCGAGCCAGGTCTTCTTGTCCAACATCAGTGCCTGACCTCACAAATGGGCTTCTGGAAGAATGGTCAAACATTCCCATAGACACACTCCTAAACCTTGTGGACAGCCTTCCCAGAAGAGTTGAAGCTGTTATAGCTGCAAAGGGTGGACCAACTCAATATTGAACCCTACAGACTAAGACTGGGATGCCACTAAAGTTCATGTGTGTGTAAAGGCAGGTGTCCCAATACTTTTGGTAATATAGTGTATATGCACACACTCTTATAAAAGAAGTTGGTGTCAGCTGGGCAGTGGACAGCATCAGTTTTTTGTTTAACCACTTAAGCCCCGGAGGATTTGGCTGCTAAACGACCAGAGGGCATTTTGCGATTCGGCACTGCGTGACTTTAACGGACAATTGCGCGGTCGTGCGACGCTGTACCGAAACGAATTTGGCGTCCTTTTTTTCCCACAAACAGAGCTTTCTTTTGGTGGTATTTGATCACCTGTGCGATTTTTTGATCACGCGCTATAAACAAAAAAAGAGCGTAAATTTTGCAAAAATAGCAATATTTTTCCCTTTTTTTTATATGAAATTCCCCCAAAAAAAAATGTAAAAATCAAAATTTTTTAATATTTTCGGCCAATTTGTTTTATGCTACCTATGTTTGGTAAAAAAAATCGCAAAAAGCGTATTTTGATTGGTTTGCGCAAAAGTTATTGCGTTTACTAACAAAGGGAAAGATTTTTGTCATTTTTGTTGTTTTTTTTTTTAACGCGTAATGGCGGCGATCTGCGATTTTTTTTGCGGTACTGCGACATTGCGGCGGACAGATCGGACCCTTGACTGACATTTTTGACACTTTTGGGGTTACCAGTGACATTTCTACAGTAATCAGTGCTATACATATGCACTGTTACTGTAAAAATGCACTGGTAGTGAAGGGGTTAACTTTATTTGAGAGGGAGGGGCTGTGTGTGTCCCTAGGGGCGTGATTCTAACTGTGATTGGCTGTGGCTTCAACTGTATGAGGAGTGATCAATGGATCTACATAGTAGATCCATGTGATCAGCTCTCATACAGAGAGGAGAATGACAGGTGGCTTGTTTACACAAGCTGCCTGACTATCTCCCTCTCCCCCGCCGATCGCAGAGTGGCCGGCGGCGATCGGGTCCGCCGGTCACGCGCGCGGGGGGGTCCGCGACCACGCGGGAGCGGGAGCGCGCCTCCGGCGGCGCGCGCTCGCTCCCTAAACCCTCACAGGCGAGCGACGTAGACCTACGTCACTTTGCCTGTGAGGGGCTGACCGCCCACGTAGATAGTCGTGCGGCGGTCGGCAAGTGGTTAATAATTGTTTAAAACTTTTTTTTTTTTTTTTTTTAGGAGCCTTTTTGCGAGCTTTGGTGTAACATCAGCAGTCTAAACAGACCCCTGATGTCGCACTTTAGAGACAGAGAAAGGGATCGAGGACAGAGATTCCCCAGTTCCTTTCTCTGCAGCCACAGCTGTACTGGACAGTGAATTAATGGAAGTGCTCTGTGCTGAGCGGCTTCCAGTTCATTTGAAAGTGAAGCATTGTATACAGTTTACTACGCTTCAGTGGTGAATGGAAACAAGAGCTTTGGTGTAATATCAGCAGTCTAAACAGACCCCTGATGTCGCACTTTAGAGACAGAGAAAGGGACTGAGGACAGAGATTCCCCAGTTCCTTTCTCTGCAGCCACAGCTGTACTGGACAGTGAATTAATGGAAGTGCTCTGTGCTGAGCGGCTTCCAGTTTATTTGAAAGTGAGGCATTGTAAACAGTTTACTATGCTTCAGTGGTGAATGGAAACAAGAGCGATCGATACTGATCACAGACTGTGTTCATTTGGAAAAGAAAGGGACAGGTAAATGACATTTAGCAGCCCTGTCTCCTGCTCCCTACCCTGAAGATCCCCCGCTGCAGTCAGCGGGGGGAGAAGAGTAGGAAAGCCGGTAGCGCAGTGGGGGGAGGGGGGGTTTGCTGTGGACACGGGGAAACCTGGGCAGCAGGAGGAATCTGCACCGCACAGGTCGATTAGGGCACCCGGCTATGATGATTGTAGAGTGTGTCTGTAGGAATCTGCACCTCTTCAGCCAAATAAAACAAACTCTGCAGGTAAGGGGAAGCCACATGATGGATAAACAATCAGCATTTGCAGCACCAAAGTCCTGGGTCCAATTCACAGCACCACACTTGGTTGTTATGGATTCTGTTTCGTGGTCCAATTACACCTTTACATTCTCCCAATATTGTTTGCTGCCGCAGTGCATCTGCGTGGTTGCCAGTGAAGGGGACATTAGACTGAACGCAGGGACTGATGCGATTGGCTGAGCGCTCCGCGATCGATGCAGAGCATGACCATGCAGTATACAAATGACAAGTAATAAATAACATTATATATAGAGGAGCCCCCTCCCCCAATGTCAGCATTAAAGTGAAGGATTTACGAAGGGTGAGAAATCTGAGCAAAGTGCGTGACGAGGAAATCAAACGTGCGGTTATTTTTTTTTTTAAATGACAGTTTATCTGCTGCTGGAATATTATTTTGAGCGGAGGAGCATCTGTACACGGCTATATTTAGCTCTCCGTTCGATGTCCTCTAATCTGCTCTAGAGTATCAGGGTCAAGCTGCGTAAGGTACTTTGTCCCGGATCTCTTCTTCGGGGAGAAGGAACAACTAACTCCTGTTAAAAAGACAATAAGGAAAAAAAAAAAAATAATAATAATAATAATAAAATAATAATCCTGATTTACTTATTTTGCAGAAACGTTTCTACCTCCAGCTTTCCAATCTAAAGTCCCCGAAAACGTCAGACTAACCTGCCGTCTCCCTGGTGGCCCTGGTCTGTTCTAATGCTTGCAGACAGCAACTGGAATTATGAAAAATTAGTGTAAAGTTACACCAAGGCAATTGAGCACAGGGTGAAAATTAATTCGAGTGATGTGAATAAATTTGATTATGTAAATAAATTGCAACGTGTTTGCATAAAATATAAGATTTAAATATAGAATATATATGAAATTGTGTTGAGCTGCCCGTCTGAACATTAATTGTGTTTAAGAGCCCATTCACACTAGCGCGACTTGTGAGGCGGCTTGTGTGCCCTCAAGCAGAGATGTATAGTAACGAAGTAGAACTACTTCACTACTGTACTTAAGTACCGAAATGCGGTATCTGTACTTTCCTAGAGTAGAATTTTTTTCTCCTACTTCCACTTTTACTTCACTACATTTTTACGATGATTTCGATACTTCTACTCCGATATTTTTTTTTTTGTGCTGCATAGTTACTTGTTACTATTATAAAAATTACCACTGCCAGAACAGTAGATGGCAGGTTGCATAAAGCTCAAAAAAATGTGTATAATGTCATTTAAATCAGCGCATACGAAAATAAAGGCTGTGTATAATAAAAGCTGCAATACCAAATCTTTCCAATAAAAAGAAAATATGAAACAAACAAATAAATGGTGCTACAGCGCTTAAAGTGCATCAAGAAACTATTAACAAACACAGGTTAATCATTTGAAATAATAAAAAACAATATGATGTTCAGCCCCCGTTCACATGCAAGCGACGCTACTCGGAGCGGCCGCCACGGACTTCATAACATTGAAGTCTATGGCGGTCACCTCCTGGTCGCCACAAAGAAGCTCCGGACCCTTTTTCTAAGTCGGAGCGACTTGTGTCGCTCCTATTAGAACGGGTCCGCAGCTTCCCTATGGGAGGCGACCTACGGCGACCTGTGAGGCGACCAGGTCGCCTCACAGGTCGCCTTAGTGTGAACGGGGGCTCAAACTTTTGACTTCTTTCTTTAATAACTACATAACACAGTACTTGTACTTCTACTTTCAGTACTTGAGTAGAATTTTTTTTTTCAAAACTACTGGTACTTTTTACTTTTAGTACTTAAGTAGCAAATTTTTTGAAAAAACTACTTGCAATACTTAAGTAAAAAAAATGTTGAATACTTTAGTACTTCTACTTAAGTAACTTTTTCTGCGAGCACTTCCACTTCTACTCAAGTCACTTTTTGATCGAGCACTTGTACTTTTACTCAAGTAGAAATTTCGAGTACTTTATACAAGTCTGCCCTCAAGTCGCTTGACATAACAAAAGCAATGTTAATCAATCAGTGCCGTCTTAATTGGCACTACTGAAGTCGCTCCGACTTCAGAAAAGGGTCCTGTACTACTTTGAGGCGACCTGTGATCTGACTTGTCCCATATACTTCAATGGGAGTCGCCGCCTTATCTTAATTGAAGCGACTTGTGATCCAACTTTCCATAAAAATGGTCCTGAACAAGAAAAAAAGAGCATTTTTCTTATAATTTTTAGTAGCACATGAATATGGCTTCTCTACACCTGGCCATTTTTCTTGCAGGCATTTATCGGGCATTTTTGGAGGCAGGCATGACTTTTTTTGGATTTAGTGTCTGGGGGGTCTAAAAAGTGTACCTCTGAAGTTTCAGCTCTGTAGCATGTCCAGAACCAGAAAAAATAGAGCATTTTTCTTATAATTTTTATGAGCACATGAATATGGCTTCTCTCCACCTGGCCGTTTTTCTTGCAGGCATTTATCGGGAATTTTTGGAGGCAGGCATGACTTTTTTTGGATTTAGTGTCTGGGGGGTCTAAAAAGTGTACCTGTGAAGTTTCAGCTCTGTAGCATGTCAAGAACCCAAAAAATATATAATTTTTCTTATAATTAATAATACAGCAGTGTGGCGGCTTCTCTACACCTTGCTTTTTTTTTTTTGCTGGCATTTATTGGGCATTTTTTGGGCGTCTTTGGAGGCAGGCATGACTCCAAAGATGGCCAAAAAATGCCCGATAAATGCCAGCAAAAAAAAATGCAAGGTGTAGAGAAACCGCCACACTGCTGTATTAATAATTATAAGAAAAATTATATTTTTTTTCTGGTTCTGGACATGCTACAGAGCTGAAACTTCACAGGTACACTTTTTAGACCCCCCAGACACTAAAGACATGCCTGCCTCCAAAGACGCCCAAAAAATGCCTGATAAATGCCAGCAAAAAAAAAAACAGGAAAGGGAAATTAGGTCACAACACATCATATTCTGATTGGCCAAATACAAAGTCGTCTATCATATAAGTCACGTAAAAAAAATTCACAAGCCGCGATGAAGTCGCGCTGAAGTCGCGCAAAGTCGTGCTGAAGTCGCGCTAAAAGTCGCGCTAGAAGTCGCCCCTTATGAGGCGACTTAGAGGTCGCGGCAGTGTGAACCGAGCCTAAGCCCCCGTTCCCACTAAGGCGACCTGTGAGGCGACCTGGTCGCCTCACAGGTCGCCGTAGGTCGCCTTTCATAGGGAAGCTGCGACCCGTTCTAATAGGAGCGTCACAAGTCGCTCCGACTTAGAAAAAGGGTCCGGAGCTTCTTTGGGGCGACCAGGAGGCGACTGCCATAGACTTCAATGATATGAAGTCCGTGGCGGCCGCTCCGAGGTCGCGGCGCGCTGCTCGCACCGCAATCTCGGAGGTCGCCCCGGGAAGTAGCGTCGCTCGTATGTGAACGGGCACTAAGACTTCTATTTTGCAAGAGACCGCACTCAACGTAAACACAAAAAAATATCAATCCAATATAAAAAGTGAAAAATGAGTCAGTGAAAAGTTTTTCTGTGATATATATATATGTCCAATGTGAATAAAGGTGTCTATATCCAGACAAAGGTGCTTAAGTGCCCATATCCTCAGATGAGTATGGTGGGTTTACAAAACCATTCAAAGAAATCCATTCAGGGGGTATGTGCTGTCCTCCACCTACACCACATGCACAGCCCACTTACCAGATAACCCTCAGGGTATAACGTATATACGTATCCCGCAGTGATCCACTTGATGTCATACGTGGTTTCAGGAGCCCAACATAAGCAGATAAAGTATGTTGAGGCTTATAGTGTAGTAAGTTTTAAAACACCATTTATTTAAAATAAGCAACTTACATTTCAAAGAAAACCGGCTGGAGATACCAATGTCGGGAATGCCGCTCCACATTCCAACTGCGCTCCAGAGACCGGAAGTTACGTAGTAGCGTTCACGGGACTCGACGCGTTTCGTCAGCGTGCGTCTGACGTCATCAGGAGTCAGATGACGAGGTGACTCCTGATGACGTCAGACGCACACTGACGAAACGTGTCGAGTACCGTGAACGCTACTGCGTCCCTTCCGGTCTCTGGAGCGCAGTTGGAACGCGGAACGGCGTCCTGGACATTGCCATCTCCAGCCGGGTTTTCTTTGACTGAAATGTAAGTTGCTTATTTTAAATAAATGGGGTTTTAAAACTTACTACACTATAAGCCTCTCCATACTTTATCTGCTTATGTTGGGGTCCTGGAACCACGTATGACATCAAGTGGATCACTGCGGGATACGCATATACGCTATACCCTGAGGGTTATCTGGTAAGTGGGCTGTGCATGGGGTGTAGGTGGAGGACAGCACATACCCCCTGAATGGATTTCTTTGAATGGTTTTGTAAACCCACCATATTCATCTGAGGATACGGGCACTTAAAGGAGGAAGTAAACCCTCCTCGGACACTTTTACCTATAGGTAAGCCTATGATAAGGCTTACCTATAGGTACTGTAAATATCTCCTAAACATGTACCGTTTAGGAGATATTTACCTTACATGCATTCAGTGACGTCACTGGCACATGCGCTCTGAAGGAACAGCCGCTGGTGCCGTTTCTTCAGAGTCCCGTGCCGTGACTGTCGGCTCCTGCGCGCGTGCGTGGGAGTGACGTCACCGCGGCTCCGGCCAATCAGATGGCCGGATGCCGCGAACCCGGAATACGGGCGACTGGACATGTCGCCCGTCATACAGGTAAGCGGACGGCACGGCGGGGGCTCGTTCTAAGGTAAGTATTGCATAATGAGCTAGTATGCGATGCATACTAGCTCATTATGTGTTTCTCTTACAGGTTACCAAAAAAAAACAAAACTTTGTACGGGTTTACAACCTCTTTAAGCACCTTTGTCTGGATATAGACACCTTTATTCACATTGGAAATGTATTTATATAAAAAAAAAAATAAAATATATATATATATATATATATATATATATATATATATATAAAAAAATCACAAAAAAACTTTTCACTGACTAATTTTTCACTTTTTATATTGGATTGATAATTTTTTTTGTGTTTACTTTGAGCGCTGTCTCTTACAAAATAGAAGCAACTAGAATTATCCTGACAAGTAAGGAAGCCAGAATAACTCCACCAATCTATTTTTAGCTTTTTCAACTAATTTATTATTATGTAGATATTAAAAGATATAAAATGAATGCAGCTCTGTATTAAGTAGTTCATCAAGCATATTTTTGAAGGCTGATCTTGGTCTCTTGCCATCCTTGTACAGCAGGGCTGAAGTATGACGGGAGGAAGCAGCACAAGCAGCTGATCAGTTTATGAGCTGATGCTGATAGAAGGAGAAAGCAGAGTGACAGAGAGATGGTCTCATCGCTGTGCCGCTTCTCCTTTTACGTTCACAGGTTGGGATGGGTCCATGGTGACATAGGTTCAGAGTAATGTTGGCCATATACTAGCCGATAAATTGTTCGAAAATCTGTCATTTTGGACCGTTCGTTCGTTTTTCATCCAGTTAATGGGCACAAATAGAAAACCGGTTTTAATTTTTCAGAGCTCAAAAATCAAAGGAACAGTTTGGAAAATTCCGCCAAACGAATTGAAAGGTTAATGTGTTTCTCGGCCTAACTGTTTGCACTAGATATATATGACAAACTGAACGAAAAACGGATTTGTTTGTGTCCATTGAACAATTTATCAATCAAAATTCGATTATTACACGGTGGCACGATCGTCTGCTCTCACGGCCGATTGTTCGTTTTTCGAAAATGAGTTTGAACTATTTTTTGTATAGTGTATGGCCAGCATTAGTGGGCCTTCTAGATTGTAAGCTCTAACGAGCAGGACTCTTTGATTCTTCCTGTATTGAATTGTATTGAAACTGTACTGTCTGCCCTAAAGTTAGAAAGGGCTGCGCAAACTGTCAGCACTATATAAATCCTAAATAATAATAATGCTGCATGCTGGCCATAAGGCCCTTTTAACACTTGTGCGACTTGTCCTGCGAACTGGGACTGCATGTCAGTCACATGACCAGTTGTATCCCATGATTTCCATAGAGTAACACTCATATCTGTGCGACTTCAAGTCACAGCAACTTTAAAGTGGTCCCTGCACTACTTTGGTCTAACTTTGATGCAACTTGAGGTCCATAGACCTAAAGAGGCATTGCTTCAAGTCGCGGCAAAGTTGCACGACTTTCAGGTCGTAGAAGTGGGAAAGGGGCCTTAGATATAGGACATCTAATGGCAGAAAAAAGTACTGCAGGGGGTGGAGGGGAATCTCTGGATTGAAGGCTTTTATCATTTAAATGGACATTCATTTTTGAATTGACACTTTAGGCTGGAGGTCTGCTTTAAAGCGGAGTTCCACCCTAAAATTATACTTACCTCCATCTTCTTGCTTCGGGTCACCTGAAAAACAAATGGATAATCACAATTTTTTTTTTTTCTTACCTTGTTTAGAAGAAAATATACTTACCTTACTTCCTCTTCCTCCCCTCGGCGGCCACGGCGATTCGTCACTTCCTGGCTTGCGATGACTCCTGGGAGCTGAACGTCATCACTCCCAGGAATCAATGCGCCTGCACCGTCCCGACGTCAGTTCCGGTGCAGGCGCCGTCATACCTTGCAAAACAGCTTCTGGGCATGCCCAGAAGCTGTGCAGGGATGACACTGCCGCACCGGAAGTGACGGCGGGGCCGGTGCAGTGCATCGTGGGACCGAAGAAGACGGAAGAGGACGCAGAAGAGGATCGCGCTGGCTTCAAGCTGCCCACACCTGAGATGGCAGCGCGGGTCAATACATTTTCAAGGTAAGTATTTCTTCTAAAAGGTAAGTGCAACCCAGGGCAGATCAGAGGCTATCCATTGTGGAATGCACTAGCCCTGACTGTGCCGGGGTATTTTTATTAAAAAAAACTTTCCCAGGGTGAAACTCCGCTTTAAGGGCCAGTTCACACCACATGCAGTCCAGTGCGGGATTTTGCTTACCTGAAATGCAGTAAAACATTAAAAACGCACCGGAACACACATCCTTATTTAGGCCCCTTTCACACTTGTGCGACTTGGCCTGTGACTTAAGACTGCAAAGTTGTGCCCCTATGATTTCCAATGAGTACCATTCATATATGTGCTACTTCAAGTCGCAGCAACTTCAAAGTAGCCCCTGCACTACTTTGGTCCAACTTTAATGCGACCTAAGGTCCATAAACCTCTAGATTACACAGGCATTGCTTTAGGTTACTTTCAGGTTGCACAAGCGTGAAAGGGTCCTTAAAGTGGATGTAAACCCTCACATATACCCAGTAAAGTAAACAGCGTCAGATCATGCACAGAGATGAAACAAATCTCTATTCATAAGTTTTACATGTATATCGGCTGTCTTCAGCTTTAAATATTCTTTAGAAATTGAAACTTTCCAAACCGTATGCTCACAGTTGCATCAGGAACGCATAAAATTTACTCTGGCCTACCCGGCGACTTTGCGCCTTCGTGCCCCGAACGGCAATCAGCTCTCCTTTCAGGATCCCACGGAGGCAGAAAAATTTGTCCGCTCACTCCATCATGGCGAATCTGGTCACAACAATTCGGCTAAATCCCTTTCTTTTTCCAGGCCAGATATTCCTCACAGCCCTAGGAAGGAATCCCCAAAACGGCAACGATACTCCGATGTGGTTAGCTCTGGCAGCTCTGGCCGCGCTGCCCCCCCCCCCCCCTGCTGACACTACTCAGGAACTCGTTGTGCTGTCTACTTCTGAGTGGGCCATAGGATCGTTTTCCTCCGGGCCTGGCTCCCGGGTGGCTCCTGCCGTTCGACGGCTGAAATAGTAAGCGTGTCCTCTACCATTGGAGATTTTGTTATGTATTATATTGCATAGTTTTTATTGTTCTACCTCTGCTGTTCATATGTTCCTCTTTTTCATATTGCTCTTTATGCCATGGCTGCACTATGCTCGGTCGTAGGTCGCGACCCAGGTTTCTGCAGACACGATCATTGCTAGGGCTCACCTTGCCCCGTTTCGTGTCTGGAGGCACACTTGGGGAGCTGTGCTCCATCGCATACACATGCGGAAAAAAGTGGAGTCCTTGCGACTATGTTTGTGTCTTTATCGTGTGATTTTGGTTTATCCCACCCAGTTTTCCGGTATCCCTCTTCCCCGTTCCTTTCTCCCCAGGGGTCAGGCTCCTCATGGTTGCTGTACTTACTTGGCAACCCTTTCCAACCAGGTGGCGGTTTCACCTAATTTGATTGCACCTTGCTATCCCCCCGATAATGGTTAGATCCTTTTCAGGTTATTGCACACACCCAACCCCTACGGTTAGATTATGACGCTGATATCCTGGAATGTTAAGGGTCTCAGATCCCCGGCTAAGAGAATGAAAGTCCTGCGGCATCTTAAACGCCTCCGGGCCGATATAGCTCTTATCCAGGAATCGCACCTTCCCTCTGCTGACATGGCTCGCATGGAAAAACTTTGGGTGGGTAAGGTGGTGGGATCTGCTGCGCTCGGGCGCAAGGCGGGTGTACTCATCCTATTTCACAAGCGTCTCCAGGTAGAAATTCTTGCGGTGGATGTGGATACAGAGGGCCGCTATGTCTCGGCTTACGTTCGCATCCACAGTAAGGAATTCGTCATCTCTAACATATACGCTCCTAATGTTTTTGACCAGTCCTTCTATTCGACATTATCCGCACGAACCCTGGCTCTCCCACACGTCCCTCATTTGATGGGGGGGCGACTTTAACGCTGTCATGGACCCGGTTCTCGATAAATCGCGGTCCCCTTCTGAGGCGCGGCCTCGTATGGGCGGTTCCCCGACACCCCTAGCTACACTCACGAACTCTCTATCACTAACGGACGTATATGGCGACATTTCCACCCGACTGACCGGGAATATACATTCTATTCCCACCCCCACAAGACTTTCACGAGAATTTACTATCTGTTTTGCTCTGACTCTCTCCTCTCACTTACGCAGGACGCAACAATCCACGACATGGTGATATCGGATCACTCCCCCCTCTTCTTATCCATTGACTTTACTGGTTCCCCTGTTGTCCCCCTGATATGGCGGTTCCCCTCCTTCCTGGCCAATAACGCTGACTTCAATTCGTATTTGGCACGGGCATGGCAGGAATACTCTGACACTAATGCGGACCACTCCTCCTCCCCCCATCTATTTTGGGAAGCGGGCAAGGCCTTCCTGAGAGGCCGTATTATCTCCTATGCGGCGGCGTACAAACGGCACGCTAAGAGCGGCTATAAAACGGCGAGCGATCGTCTCCGCGAGGCACAACGCAATCTACTCCTGGCGGACACCCCATCGACCAAGGAAACTTGGGTCCTGGCTAAAAAGAATTTCGACGAATGGGCTGATAAAGTCGAACGTATCCACACGGCCCATCTTGCAGCATACTTGCACAAGTTCGGCAACAAGGCTGGCAAATTGTTGGCGAAAATGTGCAAAGGTTGGCCATCACCCACGCATATTGGGTCCCTGCGAGATTCCTCGGGCATGGTCGATTTCACCCCCCAAGGCGTACAGCGTATCATGAAAGATTTCTACTCCTCGCTATATGGTCCAGAAGACGTAGACGACGCGTCGGGCGATATGTTTTTGTCGGGCACGGGACTCCCTCACATCAGTCCTGCACAGCTGGACATGTTAAACGCCCCGATATCGGCGGAAGAAGTCGCGCACACGATTAAACATCTCACGGCGAGTAAATCACCTGGTCCAGACGGCCTCACAGGGGAATTCTACAAGTCGATCATGGCGAATCTGGTTCCTACTCTGGTGGCAGTTTACGCAAACATTTGGGACGGCGGACCCTACCTACCGACGGGTAATCAGGCTATAATCAAGCTACTTGCGAAAAAGGGTAAAGACCCACTAGAGCCGGGATCCATCTCGTTGCTCAATCTCGACGTGAAAATCCTATCCAAAATTGTAGCCTCGCGTCTGGCACTTATCATGCCCCATTTGATCCATCCAGTGCAATCCGGCTTCACGAAAGGACGATCGGCCTCGGCGAACATCCGAAAAGTGTTATTGGTACTGGAACAGGCACGGTTACACCCCACCCAAGACCTGGCTATAATCACCCTAGATGCCGAAAAGGCATTTGACAACGTCAATTTTGTCTGGCTGCGCAAAGTTTTAGATACTATGGGATTCCAGGGTCCGTTCATCTGACTGATCACTTCTATGTACGCATCCCCGACAGCTAGACTCTGCGTAGGAGGTTCTATGACTGAGGACTTTAGACTGTTAAAGGTACGCGCCAAGGCTGTCCACTGTCACCGTTACTGTTTAATTTGGCCATGGAACCCCTATCCAGATATCTCTCCGGCCCTGCCCCCCTACATGGAGTCCGACTGGGTCACTTAGACATGAGGATCTCTCTGCTTGCAGATGACGTCCTTCTCTTCTCATCATGCCCTTCTGCCGACATTCCTACAATTGTATCCACGTTTGACGCCTTCAAAAAATGCTCGGGCCTTAAAATTAATTACTCGAAGAGCGAGATTCTCCCCTTGGGTTAAAGTGCAACCCGCGGGTGGGAATTGGACTCTCCCTTTAAAATAGCGACGCACTCTATTACCTACCTCGGCATAAAGATTGGAAGGACCCCCGCATCTATCTATGCCCTCAACTATCCACCACTGTTCGCCAAAATTAAAGGGGAACTGGGAAAACTGGAGGGAGCTGCCGCTGTCTCTCTTGGGGAGATGCCACCTGATCAAGATGGTCAGTTTTGCCCGCATTTTGTATTTCCTTCAAACTCTCCCGTTATTGATTAAACATAAAGATGTACAGGACCTTTCCAGGGCATTCTCCGGGTTTCTTTGGCGAGGAAAGAGGCCTCGCATCTCCTCAAAAAAACTGTGCCTCCCCAGGCGAGACGTGGGTATAAATTTTCCTGATCTACGCTTGTATAACCTGTCATGCTTATTGAGAGTAGCATTGGACTGGATATCTCAGACTTCGCAATTCTCAAATTTCGAGTTGGAATCCCAGATGCCTGGCCCTTTTACGTTGTCCTCACTCCTCCATGCCAAATGGGTTCAACTTCCACCCACACTACGTCATAACCTGCTCCTAAGGGACACGGTTATTGCGTGGAAGGAAGTGAGGAAACTTTTAAAACTGCCCCTATACTTCTCCAAACATCTCCCAATTAGGGGGAACCCTGCTTTTCCCCCCGGCTTGGAACATGCGGTCTATAAAGGATGGGAGTCAAAGGGACTGGTCAACTTCATCCAACTCTGCAACCCACAAACTGGACTCTTGCTGTCCTCTGCTGAAATCTCGGAGACACACAACTTGCAACCTTCAGATTCTTTCTACTTGACACAATGCCGACACTTTATTCGTGGCACGTTATCTAAACCCGACAGCAGGTTCAAACTTTTTCTCATTGACACCCTACTGGACTCTGGCAAGTACACCATCTCGGATATCTACAAACCACTCATTCAACACTGCCCACCTGCCTCCTTTACTTCATCAGCATCAAACTGGCTTAAAGACTTCCCAGGTGAGGACACCTTACCCAATATAATTAGCGGTCTTCGGACCACTCTCAGACTCACCCCTAACTCTACGTGGAAGGAAACACAACTTAAAATATTCCATAGGGCGCATATCCCCTTCCTATCGGACAAGTCAATTCTGGACGCCCATAAATGTCCTCTTTGGCATGCTGAGCGACCCTCCCTCTTCCACAAATTTTGGGACTGCCCACTGATCTCAGCATTCTGGGACCGGGTACTTGCATTCATAGCAACAGTAACCAACTTATCCGCACCAAAAGACCCTCTTCTATTGCTTTTCGGATACTGGGATAAGCGTCTACAGAAATGGTCAAGCACTTCAGCCGAACCACCTCGTCATTGGATCCTAACCACCTTGCTCATCGCCAGGCGTCTGATATTAAAACAATGGATAGCAACCTCCCCCCCTCTCATATCCATGCTTCGGTTAGAGCTAACCACACTTCACTCCATCGACCGCCTCAACACGGACTTTTCGGCCCCATCTGCGGCCGAGCCTTCAAAGCCAAATGGAACATTTTCTCTAACCACATCTCTAATGCTCTGGACTCCCCCCCCTGATGCCTTCACCTTTGAGATTCACGACCCCCCCACAGATGCAACCCCCTATTAGCCCTCCCCTGCACAAGTCTAGGGCATGGATCTTGGGCCCCTCCCTGACCCTGATTTCCCTCCTCCTGCTCGCAATGAGCGGGCAGGCTGCCCCCAGTTCCCCTTTTGTGATGTTGTATTTTTCTCTGCCTTGTATCTGCATATCCCTGTCATATGTTATGTTAAACTTGAAAATTTTAAATAAAAAAAAAAAGTAAAATACAGGATTTGT
Source organism: Pelophylax lessonae (assembly GCF_965119305.1). NCBI lineage: Eukaryota > Metazoa > Chordata > Amphibia > Anura > Ranidae > Pelophylax > Pelophylax lessonae. The sequence goes on from NC_138772.1 coordinate 35,434,701, forward strand.
ACAGTATTTGGAGCTGCGGACTTAAATTTTTTTTTAATACAGTCTGGAACGCTGCTTTCAAGTGTTACTAAACCCACAACAGGAAAATCAGTGTGTATATGCAGTAAAGCATACTTGTTATACTCTCTGTGGAACCGAAGGGGTTAATCCGCTGCATTGTGTATGAAGGCTGTTTGATCCTGTCTTCTCTGATCCTCCCCTTCTTCCACTGTCCCCAATCTGCTGATAGAGCAGAGCGTTGGAGGCACTCTGCACATGCTCAGTTTGGTGTGTATTGCTAGTTTTCTTTAGGAGGGTTCATGGGATTAGCATAGGGCCAATCAGCACTGGCCAGACAGAGGGTCAGGGGTCCTGCAGCCTCACAGGACAATCAGGGGAGAATGAAAACTCCTCCTACAAGCTTTAACCAGACACTGATAGACGTCACAAGACTGCTATATACTGCTGATGAGAAAAGGGATTTAGCAGTTTATATTTACTAAAATAATTGCATTTCCATGATCTGTGTAGTGTGGGAGAGCAGATATAGTGACTGCAGGCTCCTGGGTTTAGTAACACCTCAATGCATGAAAAAGCAGGAGGCGCAGAGAGCTGCGTCAGGGTCAGATGTGGGCTCTGCTCTCCGCATGGCAGAATCTGCAGAGAAAATCAGCTTCTTATATTCAAGGACTGGATAAGATCCATCAGTCAATGCTATCCATCAATCTCTGCCTGCAGATCTTCAGTTCAGGCAAATGCAGAGCTTTTCTGAGCTGCCCGCTCATCTAGTACAATGCATTCTTATCTGTCATCCACCCTGACACAGCGACCCCCCCCCCCCCCCCCCAGAGTATTTATTTTGAGAATGGATTCCAGGAACACATTCCTGTGAGCACTTATAGAACAGAGTCTCTCCACATACATCACCCACACATCCCGCCAGTCAGTCATAGGTAGTGTTGAGCGAACACGGACTGTATTATTCGTGTTCGTACCGAATAATTGGATTTTTTTTACCCGAACACGGACACGGACACTTTACTGTATGTTCGGGTAAAAATCCGTGTTCGGTCGTTTTATTTCCGGGTTTTGCATGCTTTGGCGCTCTTTTCATGGCGGGCTTTCAACAGCCAATCAACAATCGTTTAACTGGTGTGCCTTAAGCCATCCCAGCCATGCCTGCAAATGTCTTAGTAGCTGTGATTGGCCGTCTGAAGCATGTGACCAAGTCTTTATAAGTTCGAGGCAGCCGCCGCAGCAGCGTCATTCTGCTGCTTAGCTAAGGGACAGAGCACACATCAATGTGCTGGCTGCTGATTAGGGACAGATAGGCAGGAAAAAAACATTTGTGTCCGGATAGAATTGAGGGACAGGTCGGAGTGTTTAGGCAGGGCGAGTTGTAGGCATTTTAGGGATAGAGTCTGCTGAATTATAGGGTCAGTGTCTTCTACAAACTACAATCGATATTGCTGTGTGGGGGGTGGGGTGAATCTGCACTCAATCCTGATCTACGATCTCTTCTCAATCCTGTTAGGGACAGAGTCTGCTGAATTTTAGGGAAACTGTGTTCTACAAACTACAATCGATATTGCTGTGTGGTGTGGGATTGGAGATAGGCAGGTGTCAGTGATCCACATCCATTTTTCTGTGTGTGAGCTGCAGTGAACACAATCTTTTTGGGCTGCAGTGAACACAATCTTTTTGGGCTGCAGTGAACACAATCTTTTTGGGCTGCAGTGAACACAATCTTTTTGGGCTGCAGTGAACACAATCTTTTTGGGGTGCAGTGAACAAAATCTTTTTGGGGTGCAGTGAACACAATCCTTTTTGGTGTGCAGTGAACACAATCTTTGTGGGGTGCAGTGAACAAAATCCTTTGTGGGGTGCAGTGAACACAATCTTTTTGGGGTGCAGTGAACAAAATCCTTTTTGGGGTGCAGTGAACAACATCCTTTTTGGGGTGCAGTGAACACAATCTTTTTGGGGTGCAGTGAACAAAATCCTTTGTGGGGTGCAGTGAACACAATCTTTTTGGGGTGCAGTGAACACAATCTTTTTGGGGTGGAGTGAACAACATCCTTTTTGGGGTGCAGTGAACAAAATCCTTTTTGGGGTGCAGTGAACAAAATCATTTTTGGGGTGCAGTGAACACAATCTTTTTGGGGTGCAGTGAACACAATCTTTGTGGGGTGCAGTGAACACAATCTTTTTGGGGTGCAGTGAACAACATCCTTTTTGGGGTGCAGTGAACAACATCCTTTTTGGGGTGCAGTGAACACAATCTTTTTTGGGGTGCAGTGAACACAATCTTTGTGGGGTACAGTGAACAGAATCTTTGTGGGGTGCAGTGAACACAATCTTTGGGGGGTACAGTGAACACAATCTTTTTGGGGTGCAGTGAACACAATCTTTGTGGGGTGCAGTGAACACAATCTTTTTGGGGTGGAGTGAACAAAATCATTTTTGGGGTGCAGTGAACAACATCCTTTTTGGGGTGCAGTGATAAAAATCCTTTTTGGGGTGCAGTGAACACAATCTTTTTGGGGTGCAGTGAACAAAATCCTTTGTGGGGTGCAGTGAACAGAATCTTTGTGGGGTGCAGTGAACACAATCTTTGGGGGGGTACAGTGAACACAATCTTTTTGGGGTGCAGTGAACACAATCTTTGTGGGGTACAGTGAACAGAATCTTTGTGGGGTGCAGTGAACACAATCTTTGGGGGGTACAGTGAACACAATCTTTTTGGGGTGCAGTGAACACAATCTTTGGGGGGTACAGTGAACACAATCTTTTTGGGGTGCAGTGAACACAATCTTTGTGGGGTGCAGTGAACACAATCTTTGGGGGGGTACAGTGAACACAATCTTTTTGGGGTGCAGTGAACAACATCCTTTTAGGGTGCAGTGAACACAATCTTTGTGGGGTGCAGTGAACAACATCCTTTTAGGGTGCAGTGAACACAATCTTTGTGGGGTACAGTGAACAGAATCTTTGTGGGGTGCAGTGAACACAATCTTTGGGGGGTACAGTGAACACAATCTTTGTGAGGTGCAGTGAACACAATCTTTGTGGGGTGCAGTGAACACAATCATTGTGGGGTGCAGTGAACTCAATCTTTGTGGGGTACAGTGAACACAATCTCATACTTCTGAAGATTTGAGGGTGCTGCCTGTTCCATACTCCCCCTACTCCTCATCTAGCCTTTTAGGGGTACAAACAATAGTAATTGGGGCCTAGTGTGGTTGTGTACGTGTGATATACATACACTTTTTTTGGATCATATTTTCTATTCCGCTATTTAATCAAAAACCTTTGGGGATCAGTTAAATTGGGGGATAGTCTGTGTTGGTACGTGTGAGAGAGATCCACCTTTCCAAGTTGTTGGGGTTCATCTCATACTTCTGAAGGTTTGAGGGTGCTGCCTGTTCCATACTCCCCCTACTCCTAGCCTTTTAGGGGTACAAACAATAGTAATTGGGGCCTAGTGTGGTTGTGTACGTGTGATATACATACACTTTTTTTGGATCATATTTTCTATTCCGCTATTTAATCAAAAACCTTTGGGGATCAGTTAAATTGGGGGATAGTCTGTGTTGGTACGTGTGAGAGAGATCCACCTTTCCAAGTTGTTGGGGTTCATCTCATACTTCTGAAGGTTTGAGGGTGCTGCCTGTTCCATACCCCCCCTACTCCTCATCTAGCCTTTTAGGGGTACAAACAATAGTAATTGGGGCCTAGTGTGGTTGTGTACGTGTGATATACATACACTTTTTTTGGATCATATTTTCTATTCCGCTATTTAATCAAAAACCTTTGGGGATCAGTTAAATTGGGGGATAGTCTGTGTTGGTACGTGTGAGAGAGATCCACCTTTCCAAGTTGTTGGGGTTCATCTCATACTTCTGAAGGTTTGAGGGTGCTGCCTGTTCCATACTCCCCCTACTCCTCATCTAGCCTTTTAGGGGTACAAACAATAGTAATTGGGGCCCAGTGTGGTTGTGTACGTGTGATATACATACACTTTTTTTGGATCATATTTTCTATTCCGCTATTTAATCAAAAACCTTTGGGGATCAGTTAAATTGGGGGATAGTCTGTGTTGGTACGTGTGAGAGAGATCCACCTTTCCAAGTTGTTGGGGTTCATCTCATACTTCTGAAGGTTTGAGGGTGCTGCCTGTTCCATACTCCCCCTACTCCTAGCCTTTTAGGGGTACAAACAATAGTAATTGGGGCCCAGTGTGGTTGTGTACGTGTGATATACATACACTTTTTTTGGATCATATTTTCTATTCCGCTATTTAATCAAAAACCTTTGGGGATCAGTTAAATTGGGGGATAGTCTGTGTTGGTACGTGTGAGAGAGATCCACCTTTCCAAGTTGTTGGGGTTCATCTCATACTTCTGAAGGTTTGAGGGTGCTGCCTGTTCCATACCCCCCCTACTCCTCATCTAGCCTTTTAGGGGTACAAACAATAGTAATTGGGGCCTAGTGTGGTTGTGTACGTGTGATATACATACACTTTTTTTGGATCATATTTTCTATTCCGCTATTTAATCAAAAACCTTTGGGGATCAGTTAAATTGGGGGATAGTCTGTGTTGGTACGTGTGAGAGAGATCCACCTTTCCAAGTTGTTGGGGTTCATCTCATACTTCTGAAGGTTTGAGGGTGCTGCCTGTTCCATACCCCCCCTACTCCTCATCTAGCCTTTTAGGGGTACAAACAATAGTAATTGGGGCCTAGTGTGGTTGTGTACGTGTGATATACATACACTTTTTTTGGATCATATTTTCTATTCCGCTATTTAATCAAAAACTTTTGGGGATCAGTTAAATTGGGGGATAGTCTGTGTTGGTACGTGTGAGAGAGATCCACCTTTCCAAGTTGTTGGGGTTCATCTCATACTTCTGAAGGTTTGAGGGTGCTGCCTGTTCCATACCCCCCCTACTCCTCATCTAGCCTTTTAGGGGTACAAACAATAGTAATTGGGGCCTAGTGTGGTTGTGTACGTGTGATATACATACACTTTTTTTGGATCATATTTTCTATTCCGCTATTTAATCAAAAACCTTTGGGGATCAGTTAAATTGGGGGATAGTCTGTGTTGGTACGTGTGAGAGAGATCCACCTTTCCAAGTTGTTGGGGTTCATCTCATACTTCTGAAGGTTTGAGGGTGCTGCCTGTTCCATACCCCCCCTACTCCTCATCTAGCCTTTTAGGGGTACAAACAATAGTAATTGGGGCCTAGTGTGGTTGTGTACGTGTGATATACATACACTTTTTTTGGATCATATTTTCTATTCCGCTATTTAATCAAAAACCTTTGGGGATCAGTTAAATTGGGGGATAGTCTGTGTTGGTACGTGTGAGAGAGATCCACCTTTCCAAGTTGTTGGGGTTCATCTCATACTTCTGAAGGTTTGAGGGTGCTGCCTGTTCCATACCCCCCCTACTCCTCATCTAGCCTTTTAGGGGTACAAACAATAGTAATTGGGGCCTAGTGTGGTTGTGTACGTGTGATATACATACACTTTTTTTGGATCATATTTTCTATTCCGCTATTTAATCAAAAACCTTTGGGGATCAGTTAAATTGGGGGATAGTCTGTGTTGGTACGTGTGAGAGAGATCCACCTTTCCAAGTTGTTGGGGTTCATCTCATACTTCTGAAGGTTTGAGGGTGCTGCCTGTTCCATACTCCCCCTACTCCTCATCTAGCCTTTTAGGGGTACAAACAATAGTAATTGGGGCCCAGTGTGGTTGTGTACGTGTGATATACATACACTTTTTTTGGATCATATTTTCTATTCCGCTATTTAATCAAAAACCTTTGGGGATCAGTTAAATTGGGGGATAGTCTGTGTTGGTACGTGTGAGAGAGATCCACCTTTCCAAGTTGTTGGGGTTCATCTCATACTTCTGAAGGTTTGAGGGTGCTGCCTGTTCCATACTCCCCCTACTCCTAGCCTTTTAGGGGTACAAACAATAGTAATTGGGGCCTAGTGTGGTTGTGTACGTGTGATATACATACACTTTTTTTGGATCATATTTTCTATTCCGCTATTTAATCAAAAACCTTTGGGGATCAGTTAAATTGGGGGATAGTCTGTGTTGGTACGTGTGAGAGAGATCCACCTTTCCAAGTTGTTGGGGTTCATCTCATACTTCTGAAGGTTTGAGGGTGCTGCCTGTTCCATACCCCCCCTACTCCTCATCTAGCCTTTTAGGGGTACAAACAATAGTAATTGGGGCCTAGTGTGGTTGTGTACGTGTGATATACATACACTTTTTTTGGATCATATTTTCTATTCCGCTATTTAATCAAAAACCTTTGGGGATCAGTTAAATTGGGGGATAGTCTGTGTTGGTACGTGTGAGAGAGATCCACCTTTCCAAGTTGTTGGGGTTCATCTCATACTTCTGAAGGTTTGAGGGTGCTGCCTGTTCCATACTCCCCCTACTCCTCATCTAGCCTTTTAGGGGTACAAACAATAGTAATTGGGGCCCAGTGTGGTTGTGTACGTGTGATATACATACACTTTTTTTGGATCATATTTTCTATTCCGCTATTTAATCAAAAACCTTTGGGGATCAGTTAAATTGGGGGATAGTCTGTGTTGGTACGTGTGAGAGAGATCCACCTTTCCAAGTTGTTGGGGTTCATCTCATACTTCTGAAGGTTTGAGGGTGCTGCCTGTTCCATACTCCCCCTACTCCTAGCCTTTTAGGGGTACAAACAATAGTAATTGGGGCCTAGTGTGGTTGTGTACGTGTGATATACATACACTTTTTTTGGATCATATTTTCTATTCCGCTATTTAATCAAAAACCTTTGGGGATCAGTTAAATTGGGGGATAGTCTGTGTTGGTACGTGTGAGAGAGATCCACCTTTCCAAGTTGTTGGGGTTCATCTCATACTTCTGAAGGTTTGAGGGTGCTGCCTGTTCCATACCCCCCCTACTCCTCATCTAGCCTTTTAGGGGTACAAACAATAGTAATTGGGGCCTAGTGTGGTTGTGTACGTGTGATATACATACACTTTTTTTGGATCATATTTTCTATTCCGCTATTTAATCAAAAACCTTTGGGGATCAGTTAAATTGGGGGATAGTCTGTGTTGGTACGTGTGAGAGAGATCCACCTTTCCAAGTTGTTGGGGTTCATCTCATACTTCTGAAGGTTTGAGGGTGCTGCCTGTTCCATACTCCCCCTACTCCTAGCCTTTTAGGGGTACAAACAATAGTAATTGGGGCCTAGTGTGGTTGTGTACGTGTGATATACATACACTTTTTTTGGATCATATTTTCTATTCCGCTATTTAATCAAAAACCTTTGGGGATCAGTTAAATTGGGGGATAGTCTGTGTTGGTACGTGTGAGAGAGATCCACCTTTCCAAGTTGTTGGGGTTCATCTCATACTTCTGAAGGTTTGAGGGTGCTGCCTGTTCCATACCCCCCCTACTCCTCATCTAGCCTTTTAGGGGTACAAACAATAGTAATTGGGGCCTAGTGTGGTTGTGTACGTGTGATATACATACACTTTTTTTGGATCATATTTTCTATTCCGCTATTTAATCAAAAACCTTTGGGGATCAGTTAAATTGGGGGATAGTCTGTGTTGGTACGTGTGAGAGAGATCCACCTTTCCAAGTTGTTGGGGTTCATCTCATACTTCTGAAGGTTTGAGGGTGCTGCCTGTTCCATACCCCCCCTACTCCTCATCTAGCCTTTTAGGGGTACAAACAATAGTAATTGGGGCCTAGTGTGGTTGTGTACGTGTGATATACATACACTTTTTTTGGATCATATTTTCTATTCCGCTATTTAATCAAAAACCTTTGGGGATCAGTTAAATTGGGGGATAGTCTGTGTTGGTACGTGTGAGAGAGATCCACCTTTCCAAGTTGTTGGGGTTCATCTCATACTTCTGAAGGTTTGAGGGTGCTGCCTGTTCCATACCCCCCCTACTCCTCATCTAGCCTTTTAGGGGTACAAACAATAGTAATTGGGGCCTAGTGTGGTTGTGTACGTGTGATATACATACACTTTTTTTGGATCATATTTTCTATTCCGCTATTTAATCAAAAACCTTTGGGGATCAGTTAAATTGGGGGATAGTCTGTGTTGGTACGTGTGAGAGAGATCCACCTTTCCAAGTTGTTGGGGTTCATCTCATACTTCTGAAGGTTTGAGGGTGCTGCCTGTTCCATACTCCCCCTACTCCTCATTTAGCCTTTTAGGGGTACAAACAATAGTAATTGGGGCCCAGTGTGGTTGTGTACGTGTGATATACATACACTTTCTTTGGATCATATTTTCTATTCCGCTATTTAATCAAAAACCTTTGGGGATCAGTTAAATTGGGGGATAGTCTGTGTTGGTACGTGTGAGAGAGATCCACCTTTCCAAGTTGTTGGGGTTCATCTCATACTTCTGAAGGTTTGAGGGTGCTGCCTGTTCCATACTCCCCCTACTCCTCATCTAGCCTTTTAGGGGTACAAACAATAGTAATTGGGGCCCAGTGTGGTTGTGTACGTGTGATATACATACACTTTTTTTGGATCATATTTTCTATTCCGCTATTTAATCAAAAACCTTTGGGGATCAGTTAAATTGGGGGATAGTCTGTGTTGGTACGTGTGAGAGAGATCCACCTTTCCAAGTTGTTGGGGTTCATCTCATACTTCTGAAGGTTTGAGGGTGCTGCCTGTTCCATACTCCCCCTACTCCTAGCCTTTTAGGGGTACAAACAATAGTAATTGGGGCCTAGTGTGGTTGTGTACGTGTGATATACATACACTTTTTTTGGATCATATTTTCTATTCCGCTATTTAATCAAAAACCTTTGGGGATCAGTTAAATTGGGGGATAGTCTGTGTTGGTACGTGTGAGAGAGATCCACCTTTCCAAGTTGTTGGGGTTCATCTCATACTTCTGAAGGTTTGAGGGTGCTGCCTGTTCCATACTCCCCCTACTCCTCATCTAGCCTTTTAGGGGTACAAACAATAGTAATTGGGGCCTAGTGTGGTTGTGTACGTGTGATATACATACACTTTTTTTGGATCATATTTTCTATTCCGCTATTTAATCAAAAACCTTTGGGGATCAGTTAAATTGGGGGATAGTCTGTGTTGGTACGTGTGAGAGAGATCCACCTTTCCAAGTTTTTGGGGTTCATCTCATACTTCTGAAGATTTGAGGGTGCTGCCTGTTCCATACTCCTCCTCCTACTGCTCAACCATCCTTTTAGGGGTACAAACAATAGTAGTTGGGGCCTAGTGTGGTGGTGTACGTGCGAGATACATACACTTTCTTTTTGATCATATTTTCTATTCCGCTATTCAATTAAAACCTTTGGGGATCAATTCAATTGCGAGATAGTCTGTGTCGGTACGTGTGAGATCCACCTTTCCAAGTTGTTGGGGTTCATCTCATACTTCTGAAGATTTGAGGGTGCTGCCTGTTCCATACTCCTGCTCCTACTGCTCAACCATCCTTTTAGGGGTACAAACAATAGTAATTGGGGCCTAGTGTGGTTGTGTACGTGCGAGATACATACACTTTTTTTGATCATATTTCCTATTCCGCTATTCAATAAAAAACCTTTGAGGATCAATTGAATTGCGGGATAGTCTGTGTCGGTACGTGTGAGATCCACCTTTCCAAGTTTTTGGGGTTCATCTCATACTTCTGAAGATTTGAGGGTGCTGTCTGTTCCATACTCCTCCTACTCCTCATCCATCCTTTTAGGGGTAGAAACAATAGTAATTGGGGCCTAGTGTGGTTTTGTACGTGCGAGATACATACACTTTTTTGGATCATATTTCCTATTCCGCTATTCAATAAAAACCTTTCTAGGGCAAGATCTTAAATTACAGAAATATGAGGAGACCGTCAAATAAGGGCCGTGGCCTGGGTCGTGGTGCTGCTGGTAGAGCTCCTGTTGCAAGGAGAGGACGTGGTTGATCTGTGCCAGCTACACGCACAAGTGAAACACCTTCCTCAAGTGTGAGTAGGCGACAGAACCTGCATCAGTATTTGGTAGGGCATCAAACGCCCCTAGAAGTGATGAGGCCAGAACAAGTTGAGGCGATAGTAGATTGGTTTGCTGCTGACGGTGCCTCCAGTTCCTTCACATTGTCTCCCACCCAGTCTACTGCAGAAAGGTCAGAGTTGGCACCTGCAGCCAATGTCCAACCGTCTTTCACCTCACCCCCTTGCAAATCAGGCCAGCAGTCTGAGCCCCAAGCCATACAGCAGTCTCTTATTCTTTTTGAGGACTCTGTCAGCAGGGTTTCCCAGGGCCATCCACCTAGCCCTGCCCCAGAAGTGGAAGAGATTGAGTGCAGCGATGCCCAACCACTTATTTCTCAAGATGAGTACATGCAAGGATCATCGCAGCACGTCTCCGATGATGACGAAACGCAGGTGCCAACTGCTGCGGCGTTCAGCATTGTGGAGACCGACAAGGAGGGCAGGGGTGAAGACTGGGTGGAAGATGATGTGGAGGACGATGAGGTCCTCGACCCCACATGGAATGAACGTCATGCAGGTGACCTGAGTAGTTTGGAGGAAGAGGCGGTGGTCGCACAGAGCCACCAGCACAGCAGAAGAGGGAGCAGGGTGCAGAAGCGGAGCGGCCGTGCCCTAGACACTACGCCCGCTACTGCCCAACGCAGCAAGGGAACGAGCGCACCAAAGTCAGCTCAAAGGAGTTCTCTAGCGTGGAAGTTCTTTAGAAAATGTGCTGATGACAGGACACGAGTGGTTTGCACCCTGTGCAATCAGAGCTTGAAGCGAGGCATAAACCTTCTCAACCTGAGCACAACCTGCATGATCAGGCATCTAAGTGCAAAGCACGAGCTGCAGTGGAGTACACACCTTCAAAACCAAGAAACGTCTCTGGCTCATCCTGCTTCCTCTTCTGCTGCAGTCTCGGCCGCTCCAGCCACATCTGTAGTGATACCGGCACCTGCCACCCCGCAAACAGACGATCTGTCAGCAACACCACCACCTGGGTCACCAACAACCATCTTCACAATGTCCCGTGGAAGCGTTCAGCTTTCCATCTCCCAAACACTTGAGAGGAAGAGGAAGTACCCCCCTACCCACCCGCGATCCCTGGCCCTGAATGCCAGCATTTCAAAATTATTGGCCTTTGAAATGCTGTCATTCCGTCTGGTGGAGACGCACAGTTTTAAAAACCTTATGTCGGTGGCTGTCCCACAGTACGTCGTGCCCAGCCGCCACTACTTTTCCAGGCAAGCCATCCCTTCCCTGCACAACCAAGTGGGGGAAAATATCAGGTGTGCACTGCGCAACGCCATCTGTGCCAAGGTCCACCTAACTACGGATACGTGGACCAGTAAGCACGGTCAGGGGCGTTATATCTCCCTAACGGCACACTGGGTAAATGCAGTGGCGGATGGGCCTGAGGCGGATAGCAATTTGGCGCATGTCCTTCCACCACCGAGGATTGCAGGGCGCTTCAGTTTGCCTCCTGTTCCTAACTCCTCCTACTCCGCTTCCTCATCCTCTACCGCCTCCTCATCCGGACAGCGTAACACCTTCACCACCAACTTCAGCACGGCCAGGGGTAAACGACAGCAGGCAGTTTTACAACTTGCCTGTTTGGGGGACAAACCACACACCGCGCAGGAGTTGTGGAGGAGCATGGAACAGCAGACAAATGAGTGGTTGCTGCCAGCGAGCCTCAAGCCCGGCCTGGTGGTGTGCGATAACGGGCGAAATCTCATAGCAGCTCTGGGCCTAGCCGGTTTGACGCACATCCCTTGCCTGGCGCATGTGCTGAATTTGGTGGTGCAGAGGTTCCTTAAAAACTACCCCGATATGTCAGAGCTGCTGCAGAAAGTGCGGGCCGTTTGTGCGCACTTTCGGCGTTCTCACCCTGCTGCTGCTCGCCTGGCAGCGCTGCAGCGTAACTTCGGCCTTCCCGCTCACCGCCTCATATGTGACGTGCCCACAAGGTGGAACTCCACCTTGCACATGCTGGAAAGACTGTGCGAGCAGCAGCAGGCCATAGTGGAGTTTCAGCTGCAGCACGCACGCGTGAGTCGCTCTGCGGAACAGCACCACTTCACCACCAATAACTGGGCCTCCATGCGAGACCTGTGTGCCTTGTTGCGCTGTTTTGAGTACTCCACCAACATGGCCAGTGGCAATGACGCCGTTCTCAGCTTAACTATCCCACTTCTATGCCTCCTTGAAAAAACAATTCGGGCGATGATGGAAGAGGATGTGGCACAGGATGAGGAGGAGGAGGAGGATGAAGAGGTAACATTTCCAAGGCTTTCAGGGCAGTCATTCGCAAGGGGCTCCGAGGGTGGGTTCCTGCACACGCAAACGCCAGGGACGCAATTGTCCAGCAGGGGCACAGTTCTGGAGGATGAGGAGGATGAGGAGGAGGAGGAGCTGGAGGAGGAGATGGAACCATGTTCACAGCAGGGTGGCACCCAGGCCAGCTCATGGCCATCACTGGTGCGTGGCTGGGGGGATACAGAGGACACGGACGATACACCTCCCACAGAGGACAGCCTTTCGTCGCCTCTGGGCAGCCTGGCACACATGAGCGATTACATGCTGCAGTGTCTCCACAACGACCGCCGAGTTGCCCACATTCTAACTTGTGCTGATTACTGGGTGGCCACGCTGCTGGATCCCCGTTACAAGGACAACGTACCGTCCTTAATTCACTCACTGGAGCGCGATCGCAAGATGCGCGAGTACAAGCGCACGCTGGTAGACGCCATGCTGCTGGCATTCCCATCTGACAGCGGGGCCACAGTGGAAGCACAAGGCAGAGGAGGAGGAGGAGGAGGTCGCCAACGCAACCAGGGCACCGCCAGCACCTCAGAAGGCAGGGTTAGCATGGCCGAAATGTGGAAAAGCTTTGTCAGCACGCCACAACAAACAGCAGCACCAGCAGCTCAGATGGAACGTCTTAGCAGGAGGCAGCATTTTACCAACATGGTGGAGCAGTATGTGTGCACACGCCTACATGTAGTGAATGACGGGTCTGCCCCCTTCAACTTCTGGGTCTCCAAATTGGGCACATGGCCTGAGCTTGCCCTTTACGCCTTGGAGGTGCTGGCGTGCCCTGCAGCCAGTGTATTATCTGAACGGGTATTTAGCACGGCTGGGGGCGTTATAACAGACAAGCGCAGCCGCCTGTCCAGAGACAATGTGGACAAGCTCACGTTCATTAAAATGAACCAGGCATGGATCCCACGGGACTTTTCCGTACCTTATGCAGAATAGCAATGGATACCGACCTTACCCACCCATTGTTCCATTTTTGCTCTTTCTCACTCTTTTGGGGTGTACCCTCATTTAAAATTTTTGAAAAGAAGCAGTGTTGGCTACCTCGTCCTCCTCCTCAGGGCCAGATTAATGTAGGGGCTATTGGAGCTGCAGCTCCAGGCCCCTACCTTTTATATAGGCCCCGGGTTGGCCATATTCACTGTTACCGCTCTTCTGTCACTTGTAAACACAGAAGTCTGGCTTCTATGCTCGCTTCCCCAGGCAGCACCCTCAGAACCTCCCCACACAGCGTGAAGGCCGGACAAGGAGGGACAGTTGGCGATGCATGGATGTGTTTATGGGCTTCAGAGACAGCATCCCATGTTGAATTAGGCATGCATGGCTGCACCCTTCCTCCTCTGGGTGCATGGCAAGGCACGGCCCTTAAGGCCCTTCAAAATCCTCAGCACCAAGCCCATGATGCTGTTAATCCGGCCCTGGTCCTCCTCCACCGCCGCTTCCACCTACACCGCCCATAGGTGTGCGCAGCCTATTGCATTAAGGTGTGCACCCCAAAGTTGAAATACACATGCATGTGTTTGCCAGCAGGGAGAGTAATGTATCGGGGCCATGTACCTGTAGGCAAGGAGAAATAGAGCAGAGCAGGTCCCAGGGAGATCTTTCCCATCTCCTCACTGGCAATGCTATGTGCCCTAGGTGATTAGGGTGTGCCCAGGCACACCCAGCACACCCTGTGCGCACGCCTATGTCACCGCCACATCCACCACCACCTCAACCTCCCTCCTACTCCATATGGGCCTCGTCCTTCAGAGATGAAGAAGAACATTGTTTTATTTTTCTGTTTTTTTTTGTTGTTTTAAGTTATTTCCCTATCCACATTTGTTTGCAGAGCACTTGCCATGCTCTTAATTACGTTTTGCTGCCATTTGCAGCACTCTAGCCCTTTCCTTTGGTGTTTTAGAGCCATTTTAGTGCCTTAAAGTTCGGGTCCCCATTGACTTCAATGGGGTTCGGTGTCCGGGAAAAGTTCGGTAAAAGTCCGGGACACGGACCCGGACTTTTTTTTAAAGTTCGGCCGAACCCGTCGAACACGGACATCTAGGTGTCCGCTCAACCCTAGTCATAGGTAATGTCTGACTTTGTATCATTTTAAGGGGAAAATAGATTGATTTTAAATTTTATGGTATCAACACATCTCATAAAAGTTGGGACAAGGCCATGTTTACCACTGTGTGGCCTCCCTTCTTCTTTTTATAACAGACTGCAAACATCTGGGGACTGAGGAGATAAGTTGCCCAAGTTTAGGAATAGGAATGTTGTCCCATTCTTGTCTAGTTCAGGCTTTTAGTTGCTCAACTGTCTTAGGTCTTCTTTGTCACATCTTCCTCTTTATGATGCGCCAAATTTTACTATGGGTGAAAGATCTGGACTGCAGGCTGGCCATTTCAGTACCCGGATCCTTCTTCTACGCAGCCATGATGTTGTAATTGATGCAGTATGTGGTCTGGCATTGTCATGTTGGAAAACGCAAGGTCTTCCCTGAAAGAGACGATGTCTGGATGGGAGCATATGTTGTTCTAGAACTTGGATATACCTTTCAGCATTGATGGAGCCTTTCCAGATGTGTAAGCTGCCCATGCCACACGCACTCATGTAACCCCATACCATCAGAGATGCAGGCTTCTGAACTGAGCGCTGATAACAACTTGGGTTGTCCTTGTCCTCTTTAGTCCGGATGACATGGCATCCCAGTTTTCCAAAAAGAACTTCAAATTTTGATTCGTCTGACCACAGAACAGTTTTCCACTTTGCCACAGTCCATTTTAAATGAGCCTTGGCCCAGAGAAAAGGCCTGCGCTTCTGGATCATGTTTAGATTTGGCTTCTTTTTGGCCTATAGAGTTTTAGCCGGCAACGGCGAATGGCACGGTGGATTGTGTTCACCGACAATGTTTTCTGGAAGTATTCCTGAGCCCATGTTGTGATTTCCATTACAGTAGCATTCCTGTATGTGATGCAGTGCCGTCTAAGGGCCCGAAGGTCACGGGCATCCAGTATGGTTTTCCAGCCTTGACCCTTACGCACAGAGATTGTTCCAGATTCTCTGAATCTTTGGATGATATCATGTACTGTAGATGATGATAACTTCAAACTCTTTGCAATTTTTCTCTGAGAAACTCCTTTCTGATATTGCTCCACTATTGTTTGCCGTAGCATTGGAGGAATTGGTGATCCTCTGCCCATCTTGACTTCTGAGAGACACTGCCACTCTGAGAGGCTCTTTTTATACCCAATCATGTTGCCAATTGACCGAATAAGTTGCAAATTGGTCCTCCAGCTGTTCCTTTTATGTACAGTGGGTACGGAAAGTATTCAGACCCCCTTATATTTTTCACTCTTTGTTATATTGCAGCCATTTGCTAAAATCATTTAAGTTCATTCTTCTTCCTCATGAATGTACACATAGCACCCCATACTGACAGAAAAACACAGAATTGTTGACATTGTTGCAGATTTATTAAAAAAGAAAAACTGAAATATCACATGGTCCTAAGTATTCAGACCCTTTGCTGTGACACTCATATATTTAACTCAGGTGCTTTCCATTTCTTCTGATCATCCTTGAGATGGTTCTACACCTTCATTTGAGTCCAGCTGTGTTTGATTACACTGATTGGACTTGATTAGGAAAGCCACACACCTGTCTATATAAGACCTTCCAGATCACAATGCATGTCAGAGCAAATGAGAATCATGAGGTCAAAGGAACTGCCTGAAGAGCTCAGAGACAGAATTGTGGCAAGGCACACATCTGGCCAAGGTTACAAAAAGATTTCTGCTGCACTTAAGGTTCCTAAGAGCACAGTGGCCTCCATAATCCTCAAATGGAAGACGTTTGGGACGACCAGAACCCTTCCTAGAGCTGGCCGTCCAGCCAAACTGAGCTATCGGGGGAGAAGAGCCTTGGTGAGAGAGGTAAAGAAGAACCCAAAGATCACTGTGGCTGAGCTCCAGAGATGCAGTCAGGAGATGGGAGAAAGTTGTAGAAAGTCAACCATCACTGCAGCCCTCCACCAGTCGTGGCTTTATGGCAGAGTGGCCCGACGGAAGCCTCTCCTCAGTGTAAGACACATGAAAGCCTGCATGGAGTTTGCTAAAAAAACACCTGAAGGACTCCAAGATCGTGAGAAATAAGATTCTCTGGTCTGATGAGACCAAAATAGAACTTTTTGGCCTTAATTCTAAGCGGTATGTGTGGAGAAAACCAGGCACTGCTCATCACCTGTCCAATACAGTCCCAACAGTGAAGCATGGTGGTGGCAGCATCATGCTGTGGGGGTGTTTTTCAGCTGCAGGGACAGGACGACTGGTTGAAATTGAGGGAAAGATGAATGCGGCTAAGTACAGGGATATCCTGGACAAAAACCTTCTCCAGAGTGCTCTGGACCTCAGACTGGGCTGAAGGTTTACCTTCCAACAAGACAATGACCCTAAGCACACAGCTAAAATAACGAAGGAGTGGCTTCACAACAACTCCGTGACTGTACTTGAATGGCCCAGCCAGAGCCCTGACTTAAACCCAATTGAGCATCTCTGGAGAGACCTAAAAATGGCTGTCCACCAACGTTTACCATCCAACCTGACAGAACTGGAGAGGATCTGCAAGGAGGAATGGCAGAGGGTCCCGAAATCCAGGTGTGAAAGACTTGTTGCATCTTTCCCAAAAAGACTCCTGGCTGTATTAGATCAAAAGGGGGCTTCTACTAAATACTGAGCAAAGGGTCTGAATACTTAGGACCATGTGATATTTCAGTTTTTCTTTTTTAATAAATCTGCAACAATGTCAACAATTCTGTGTTTTTCTGTCAGTATGGGGTGCTATGTGTACATTCATGAGGAAGAAGAATGAACTTAAATTATTTTAGCAAATGGCTGCAATATAACAAAGAGTGAAAAATTTAAGGGGGTCTGAATACTTTCCGTACCCACTGTACATTTAACTTTTCCGGCCTCTTATTGTTACCTGTCCCAACTTTTTTGGAAAGCGTAGCTCTCATGAAATCCAAAATGAGCCAATATTTGGCATGGCATTTCAAAATGTCTCACTTTCAACATTTGATATGTTATCTATATTATATTGTGAATAAAATATAAGTTTATGAGATTTGTAAATTAGTCCATTCCTTTTTTACTCACAATTTGTACAGTGTCCCATCTTTTTTGGATTTGGGTTTGTATATATTTATACACATACACACACACACACACACACACACACACAATTTAAGGTGGGACATGTCTTTGCACAAATAATACATCTATTGTGGCACTCCCTTCTTACCACAAAGTATCCATCAAATCAGAGGCGTAACTAGAACCTTCAGGGCCCTGATGCAAGAAACCATGAAGGGCCCCCCAGACCCCTGGCCGGGGCCCTTACCTTCAAGCCCAGGGCTCTTCCCACTAATCCTGGGGCTCTTTACACTCGTTGCATGGCCTTTTATTACGGTCCCGCAGCAGGATTCTTTCACAGGTTCTGCAGTGGGCCCCCTTCCTGCAATCTTGGGGCCTCCCCACAGTGGTGCAATGCCAGGGTCCGGTCGCAAGTGTGACCTTTGCGATCCTGGAAGTTCACCCACTGGTTTGCTACCGGGCCCCCTGGAGCATGGGGCCAGGTAGCGATTGCAACCCCTGCATCCCCTGTAGTTACGCCCCTGCATCAAATAGTAAAAAATAATAAAAAAATGCAATCCAATTGTTGTTCTAAATATCCTTTACTTCTAATCTTCATGTATTAATAAGTAATCATACATTTACAAGCGACAGCACAGTTTTGGACATGCATATGTCCTTCATCCAGCTGCAACTGTGCTGTCACTTGTAAATGTATGATTACTTATTAATACATGAAGATCAGAAGTAAAGGATATTTGGAACAACAATTGGATTGCATCTTTTATTATTATATATATATATATATATATATATATATATATATATATATATGTATATACACATATACATACATACATATATATATATGTATGTGTTCATTACCAATTAACAATGGGACAGACAGGCTTAACAGAATCCACATCCCACCTCAATACACATTAGCATAAGTGTAAACACAGACCCCATTTGAAGCAATCCAAACCATTAAGTATCTGTCCTTCACTCGCAGTACTGTACCGCAGTACCGTCACTATATATTACATACATCTATACTGACACACACACATTATATATATATATATATATATATATATATATATATATATATACACACACACACACACACACACACACACACCATAGTTTGTGGACTATAACTTTCCTTCAGACTAACATACACCGATTTGGATATTTTTCACCAAACAAATGTAGCAGAATAAATTTTGGCCTAAATTTATGAAGAAAGACTATTCGCAAAAATGTTTAAACAGAAATGAATAAAAACATGTTTTTTTCTTTCAAAATTAAAATCTGTCTTTATCATTACTTTAGCAAAAAATAAAAAAAACCCACTGGTGATTATATACCACAAAAAGAAAGCTCTATTTGTGTGAAAAAAAATGACAATTTCAATTTGTGTACAGCTGAAAGATGAAAATTGGAAGGGAGTGAACATGCCCGGTATTAAAGTGGTTAATAAATTCTATTTCATGACCAGACCGTTCCTCTATTAGATATATGATGGATTGTTGGTTGTTTTGTTGGAACACCAGAGGAGAGATTGTGTCATCTTTCTGTGTTTGCCGCACAAACAGCTTTCCTAAGACAAGCGGAGATGTCCAAATATTTTGGAGTAGTGAAAGAATCGGGATTTCGGAGGTTGTCAATGACAAAGTAAAACAAAGAGAAGAATGTTTGTAAATAGAATCAGTAAATATTTCCCTGACAAAAGACGTTGCTTATTGTACACCAAGACAAAAAACAAACAATAACAAGGCAGACGCTATTTTTAGTCTCGAAAAGACAAGCGCAGTACTTATGGTAATAGACATTTGAGGCGCTGTATCTCAAAGTGCTAGAAATATGCGTTTGGTAAAATATAAATAAACAATTTGGTATAAAATTAAAAATTAGAAATACAAATAAGTGTTAAAAGTCCGTTGCATTGAATATTGATATATGAATAAACATTTTATACACCTTAGTGATCAAATATGATATAAATTAAATTCAAAATGAGTGTTAAAAGTACATTGGAATATCCAAAACAGCAATTTCACCACAAAGTGCTCAAGAAATCTTCTTGTTATAGAGGTGCTTGTGCTGGTTAATCCTCCACCGCTGTTTTGGATATTCCAATGTACTTTTAACACTCATTTTGAATTTAATTTATATCATATTTGATCACCAAGGTGTATAAAATATTTATTCATATATCATTATTCAATGCAATGGACTTTTAACACTTATTTGTATTTCTAATTTTATACCAAATTGTTTATTTATGTTTTACCAATTCCATATTTCTAGCACCTAGCACTTTGAGATGCAGCACCTCAATTTTCTATTACCGTATATACTCGAGTATAAGCTGGCCCAAATATAAGCCGAGGGACCTAATTTTACCACGAAAAACTTATTGACTCGAGTATAAGCCCAGGGTGGGAAATGCAGCAGCTCCTGGACCACCACAAGACCCAAAACGGGCTGCAGACATGGTACAGGAGATGCAGGGCTGTGGGCATGGCACAGGAGATGGTACAGGAGATGGTACAGGCATGGCACAGGAGATGGTTCAGACATGGCACAGGAGATGGTTCAGACATGGCACAGGAGATGGTTCAGACATGGCACAGGAGATGGTTCAGACATGGCACAGGAGATGGTTCAGACATGGCACAGGAGATGGTTCAGACATGGCACAGATGGTACAGGCATGGCAAAGATATGGTACAGGCATGGCACAGATATGGTACTGATGGTACAGGAGATGCAGTGCTGCAGGCATGGTACAGGAATCTCACTTACCTTTACCTGCAGTGCTGCGGAGGAGTCTCACTTACCTTTCCATCTTACATTTAAAAATGGTGCCGCCTGGCGCCAACACGTCACTGCACATGCACCGTCTGCCCGGGAATAGCCGAACATATACAGGCTTTCCCGAGTGGCGGCGGCGCACTGACCGGGGAAAAGGTAAGTGAGACTGACTTGAGTATAAGCCGAGGGGGCCTTTTTCAGCATGAAAAACTCAGCTTATACTCGAGTATATATACGGTGCTATTTTATTTTTGGTTTCACCAAAAGTTGACGGCTGCTGTACCAATATTTGTAGAAATTTGCCACTAGGAGGCGCCATTTTCAATTTTTGCAGTAATTATGGTACCAACAGATGGGAGTCAGGCATACACAGAGGTAAGACCCGACACATGGAATGACCGCACTTCCAAATGTCATGGAGCCACTAAAATTACCATCATCATGAGCCTCATATTAACCCCTTCCTGTTCATACCCAGCTATTAGGCCTCTTAAACACTGCAACTTGAAAAAGCTCAGTATATATATATATATATATATATATATATATATATATATATATATATTTTTTTTTTAAGAGCTAAAATACAGCCTATTTATTAATTGTAATGTGCCTTTGCACACAGGCGCGTAAACAAGCCCAATGCATTCTTCATTAAAAGAATTTAATTTCATTCAACAATTTAAAAATTTGGTCAGTACTTTACGCCTCATGGAGGCAATTGCGAGCAAATACGCACAAATGTGCGCAAATGCCCCATATACATATTGTGCAGAACAAGAAAACGAGAATAATTTTCACGCATTTGCTCAAAAATGCCTGCTAAATTGCACAAACACATATACGCAATGACGCACGTAAACACGCGCAAATGCATTAAAAGAGTTGTAAAGGCAGAAGGTTTTTTATTAAGATAAAAAGCCTTGTGTGTGTAGCAGCCACTCTAATACTTACCTGAGCTCCATCTCTGTCCAGCAAATGTTCACGAGTCCCTCGGCCGCCCAGGACTCTCCCTCCTGATTGACTGAGACTCAGCAGCGGCACCATTGGCTCCTGCTGCTGTCAAAGTCACTTAGCCAATCAGGAGGGAGAGGGGGCGGGGCAGAACAGCAGCTTTGTGTCTGAATGGACACCAAGAGCTGCAGCTTGGCTCAGGTGCCCTTATAGCAAGCTGCATGCTGTGGAGGCACTCGACAGGAGGGAGGGGCCAGGAGCTCCAGCAAGGGACCCGAGAAAAGGAAGATCGGGGCTGCCCTGTGCAAAACCAATTGCACAGAGTAGGTAAGTATGACATGTTTGTTATTTATTTATTTATTTTTTTAAATGAGACTTTACAATCATTAAACAAAAAAAAATAAAAAAATCAAGAAAAAAAAGAAATCGGAAAAAGTAGATGCTCAAACAGAAGTATTATCTGCAAGAGGCCTTAGGGGAAAGGAAGGACTGCCTGATCACATGACCACTGTGACTGACTGTCAGAGTGGTTCTAATGACCAGAAGGCTGTCTGCCAGTTGCAAATTATTACCAGAGACTAGGAACTGTCTAATAACCCCGTCAGTGTTTTGGGGTTTTTTTGGCATTGGTGTCCCATTGGAGAAATTTATCTTCACTTCCTGTCCTATAGTCAGCTTTTTTTTTTTCCCTTTTTTTTTTTTTTTTACATAAAACACTGCATAAATTCTGTAAATGGTATTGTTGAAATTGTTAAATTAAAATTCCAATAAAAATTAGAAAAAAAAAAAAAACACTGCAAAAATAGCTCTGGCAACAGAAGGGTTAAGAAACCTCTGCCTTTGCCACAGATGAAATATATTTTGCCCAGAGAACCTGGAGGCGATATAAAAGCGAGGCAGGTGAAGATTTTTTTCGCCGCGGTGCGTCTGAAAGGTTATTCAGGACTACAGCAGCCTCAGGGCAGATGAAGCATTTTTTTTTTTTTTTGCAGACGGCCCAGCAGAAATAAACAGCCCGTGTATCCGCCGCCCTGTTCTGTGACAGCGAGCCGTCATCACGTCTGAAGCAAGTGGAGAAATTAACAAAAACAGTGGAAACTTCTTGAGACATGTCATACTGACAGGTGCCGGGACCACACACCACGGCACTGAGACCTAACGTGGACCCGCAGTGGATGGACATTTTCCATGCAAAGTGCATTAAAGAGTAACCCCACTTCTCAAGGATAAAAAACATTCCCCTCTGGGTGATCTCTGTACATTGCAGGGATTTTGGTAAACTTTGTTGCAGATTCCTACCTTTTGTTATTTTGAAGAAATAGCGGTTAGTCCAAGCCGCAAGTACGAACTTGGACGTGACGTCACCACGCACGCTGAGCCGTTCTTGGGGAGTTTCGGCCGGAGGAAACTCTGTTTTTTGATCATGCCGGTATACTTGTGTCAATGCAGGCACACGTAAGTGTGAGTGTATCGATTGGTTTTATTTAACCACTTTAGCTCCGCTCACATTGCTGCTACTGCAGCAATATGGCTCGTTATCGTCAAGCGACGTAGACCTAAGTCGCTGGACTCCGCCCCTTGTGGGCGGCGCGCGCGCCGCTGGAGGCTAGCTCCCGCTGTGTTCAGTCACAGCGGGAGTCGGGCCAGGGGAGGAGCGGAGGCGATCGCCGCCGCTCTTCCCCGATCGTCGGGGAATCGAGTTTGGAGATCCGCCCGCCTGTGTAAACAGAGCGGGCGGATCTCCTAAGTGACAGGCAGGGACAGATAGCAGGGTTCAGCATAGCTGAACATCCGATCTGTCCTTATGTCACTCAGTCACCTCCCCCCACACGTCAGTAACCACCAGGCATACATTAACCCCTCCCTCTCCAATAAAATTAACCCCTTCCCTGCCAGTGTCATTTTTACAGTAACAGTGCATATATATAGCACTGATTACTGCAGTAATGTCACTGGTACCCCCAAAAGTGTCAAAAATGTCAGTCAAGGGTCCGATCTGTCCACCGCAATGTCGCAGTCCCGCAAAAAAAAAAATCGCAGATCGCCACCATTACGCGTTAAAAAAAAAAAAACACCAAAAATGACAGAAATCTTTCCCTTAGTTAGTAAACGCAATAACTTTTGCGCAAACCAATCAAAATACGCTTATTGTGATTTTTTTTTTACCAAACATAGGTAGCAGAAAACAAATTGGCCAAAAATTTTAAAAAATGTTGATTTTTACATTTTTTTTGGGGGGGAATTTCATATTAAAAAAATGTTAAAAATATTGTTCTTTTTTCAAAATAAACGCTATTTTTTTGTTTGTAGCGCAAAAAGTAAAAATCGCACAGGTGATCAAATACCACCAAAAGAAAGCTCTGTTTATGGGGAAAAAAGGACGTCAATTTCATTTGGGTACGGCGTCGCACGACCGCGCAATTGTCAGTTAAAGTCGCACAGCGCCGAATCGCAAAAAGTGGCCTGGACGTAAGTGTGTGTGCGCTATCCGCTGGTTTATCATTTTTAGCATTGGGCTCTGGTGGGTTTATTTAGGACTGACTGTGATGAAGAGCACTTTAATTTTGGTGAACACCAGAAGAAATTATGAAGACGTAAACAAGATTTTGTGTTTGGGTATTATATGGGACACTTATGAACTTTTTGTTGCATGAATTTCTTTGCATGAAATTTTATATAAATTAATTTTAAATTTAAATGGTTGCATATTAGGATATAAAATATGTGCAAACAATTCATATGTATTTGCTTATTTCCAATTTATTTATTTTTTTTATATATATATATATTTATTTTTTTTTACAGACAGCAATAGAAACCTGGCACAGGTTCTAATCCCTCTCCACTTTCTAAAACTAAAAAGTTTTTGCCTTTAATAATACTACATGACTTTTTCTTTTTTTTAAGACTTGGAAGGAGAGTGGGAAGAATTAGAACCCCTGTTAAGTATTTATTGCCCCCCCCCCCCCGGGTAGATTCTCTCCCACCATTTGTAAAACTATTTTGTACCCCAAAAAAAAGAGAAAATTATTAATTAATATACAGGATTTCTATAGCGCCGGTAGTTTACGCAGCAGTTTACAATACGAGGGCAGACAGTACAGTTACAACACAGTAGGTATCAGAGGGCCCGGCTCAGAGCTTACAATGTAAGACAGGGGTTCATTGTGGGCCACATCAGCATTATGGTTGCCCTCAGAGGACTAGATGTCCAAACCCCCCCCTTACATCAAAAGCCAAGAGTGCCCCCCCCCCACCATGAAGAAGCTGGGGACAGAGCTAGGAAGCAAAAAGTGCAGAGTCTGGAGGAGGGCTGAAGTCTGCTGAATGCTGAGCCCAAGGGAGGTGCAGGATCTGTAGGAGAAGTTCTGTCCTCCTCTCTGCTGCCAACTGCTGAGACAAGGTGAGGGCAGAAATGAGGGAGGTGAGGTGTGAGGGCCACATGAAATGGCCTTGCGGGCAGGATTAGGCCCGCAGGCCTTGTGTTTGACACATGTGATCTAAGAGATCCAAAATTTTAGGACGTGACGTGATATGAAATCCTCCATTGTGGACACCTGTACTAGTGACAACTGTCTAAGGGCCCTTTCACACTGATGAGCATTTGCTTCAATAAAATGCACCCTTCCAGCACACCAAAAGGTGCAAAAAAAAAAAAAAAAAAATATTCCCCTTTAAATCCTATGTAACTGTTCACATCACTGCACTAAATTTTGAAAATCCTGCATTGGGCTTCTTTGATGAGCTTTTCAGAAGCTTTGTACCAAAAATGCACCTTCCATTGATGCGTTTCCATTGAGATACAAACACACCCACAGTGAAACCTTTTGAGTCGCATTTCCATGTTTCACAGGTGCATGCTGTGTGCTTCTCACAATGTGCCTTATTTTCTGGCTGGAGGGCATCCAGCATTACCTAGCTCACATGTGTCAAACACAAAGCCCGTGGCCCAAATCCGGCCCACCAGGTCATTTCATGTGACCCTCGCACCTCTCCTGCAGTTGCGGCGTCCCCCTAGTTTCTACCCCCCCCCCCCCCCACCTTGTCTCAGCAGTCGGCAGTAGAAAGGAGATATGAAAAGAACTCCCCTGCAAGATCCTGCACCTCTCTGTGCAGCCGTAAGAGGCTAGTCTCCTCCCTCTTACCCCATCTCAGCAGAGAGGACGACAGAACTCCTCCTACAGATCCTGCACCTCTCTGTGCAGCCGCAGCAACCCTAGTCTCCGCCTCCCCTGCTCTCAGCATTTAGCAGATTCCAACCATCGTTTGGTCCTCCTCCAGACCCTGCATTTTCTGTTTGTATTTAAAAAGGTCATTAACATGTAGATGGCTTGGGGCAGAGAATGCAAAATATATGCAGATTAAACTTCAGCTTTAACCACTTCTGGACCGGAAGGATTTGCCCCCTTAATGACCAGGCTATTTTTTGCCATTCGGCACTGCGTTACTTTAACTGAGAATTGCGTGGTTGTGCGATGCTGTACCCAAATAAAATTGATGTCATTTTTTTCCCCACACAAATAGAGCTTTCTTTTGGTGGTATTTGATCACCTCTGCGATTTTTATTTTTTGCGTTATAAACAAAAATAAATAAATATATAAAAAGAGCAACAATTCTGAAAAAAAAGCTATATATTTTCGCTTTCTGCTCTATAGAACATTAAAAAAAAAAAAAAATTTAAAAACCTAATTTTTTTTCATCCTTTTGGGCCAGTTTGTATTCTGCTACATATTTTTGTTAAAAAAAACCCCCCAATAAGCGTATTTTGATTGGTTTGAGCAAAACGTTAAAGATTCATGTCATTTTTTTTTTTTTTTTTTACTAGCAATGGCGGCAATCTGCGATTTTTAGCAGGAATGCGACATTGCGGCGGACAGATCAGACCCCCAACTGACATTTTTGACACTTTTGGGGGTACCAGTGACATCACTACAGTAATCAGTGCTAAAAATATGCACTGTTACTGTAATAATGACACTGGCAGGGAAGGGGTTAACCCAGGTGTGATCAAAGGGTTAAGTGAGCCTAGGGGGTGTTTTCTAACTGTATGGGGGAGGGACTTGTGGCATCAACACAGAGACCTGTGATCCTAAATAGAAGGATCACAGGCTCGCTGTGTTCATTCCAGAGAGAACAATGGTCTGCTTTGTTTTTTCTCTCAGCGGGGAGCGATCGCGGGTGCCCGGAGGCAATCGTGACCGCCAGCAGCAATCGCGACCATTGGCCCCCTGGATTGGCTTCCCCGCTTCCTAATAGGGGCGGGTACGCGCCCCCGGGGGCGCTCCAGCGAACTGCCGTATAGGTACGGTGGTTTGCGCAGCCGAGCCAGCCTGCAGCAGTATATCTGCGGCGGGCAGTCGGCAAGTGGTTAAAAAGAACAATTGTCAACAAGCCGATACGATCTTTCAAAGCACGATTTTAATGAACACAGATGTCCCCTTATTTCTGAATGGCCGTGCTCAACAGACACCCAATTTCTTGGAATGGCAGATCTAATAATTGGCTGGCAGGATGCGTCACCCAGCCAATATCTTCAATAAATTCTATTCAGCCAGAAGAGAGGGAATCTGTTCACATTGGAGTCTGAAGCTGTGACCAGTATTAGAGCAGACTATGTATCCCCAGAACTTACATCTTTATTTCAACACGAGGAATTGCATTAGTAATAGCATTATAAGTAATGTGTCCGTGTAACACTTCCAGATATACAGTGCCTTGAAAAAAGTATTCATACCCCTTTATATTTTCCACATTTTGTCATGTTACAACCAAAAATGTAAATGCATTTCATTGGGATTTTATGTGATAGGCCAACACAACATGGCAAATAATTGTGAAGTGGAAGGAACGTGATAAATGGTTTTCTAAATGTTTAACAAATAAATATCTGAAAAGTGAGACGTGAATTTGTTTTCACCCCACTTTACTCTTATACCTCTACCTAAAATCTATGGAACCAATTTGCCTTCAGAAGTCACCTAATTAGTAAATAGAGTCCACCTCAAGTGGCGGCTGGTGCATTGGGGGCACAGGGGCACCACCCCCCCCATTCCATGTGTCCGGCCCCCTAACCTACATGTGGGGCACCGGACGCATGGATTCCAATGAGGTTTTTTTTTTTTTAAGCACATGTTCAGAGCCAGACGCTCTAATAGGCTTCAAAAAAGGGTGGGCTTGGGGCGCAGAGCACTGCGCCCCGAGCCCACCCAGTTATGTGACAATAGCAAATGAATTTTCACTATTATCACACTGATTCTCCTCCCAGCCAATCAGGAAGTGGGTCCTGAGACCCAGTTCCTGATTGGCTGAAAGGAGAGGCCATGCTATTGGCCAAGGAGGAGGGAGGAGATGCAGGGGAAGCCGCCGCCGCTGCTGGGGAAGGGGGGATGGTATGGTATGCAAGCTGGTGTGGTCCGGGAGGGGGGGTATGGTGTGAACCGTCTGACGCCCCCCCCCCCAGCCCATGGAGCACCAGCCGCCACTGGTCCACCTGTGTGTAATTTATTCTCAGTATAAATACAGCTATTCTGTGAAGCCCTTTTTTAGAGCACCTTAGTGAACAGCCAGCATCATGAAGACCAAGAAACACACCAGACAGGTCAGAAACCTCTGAGGGCTTCACAGAACAGCTGTATTTATAAAGATGTGAAGAAGTTTAAAGTAGGGTTAGGGTATAAAAAAATATCCCAAGCTTTGGACATTTCACGGAGCGCTCTTCAATCCGTCATCTGAAAACGGAAAGAGTATGGCACAACTGCAACCTACCAAGACATGGCCGTCCACCTAAACTGACCGGCCGGGCAAGGAGAGCATTCATCAGAGAAGCAGCCAAGAGGCCCATGGGAACTCTGGAGGAGCTGCAGAGATCCACAGATCAGGTGGGAGAATCTGTCCACAGGACAACTATTAGTCGTGCGCTCCACAAATCTGCCCTTTATGGAAGAGTGACAAGAAGAAAGCCATTGGTGAAAGAAAACCATAAGAAGTCTTGTTTGCAGTTTGTGAGAAGCCATTTGGGGGACACAGCAAACATGTGGAAGAAGGGGCTCTGGTCAGATGAGACCAAAACTGAACTTTTTGGCCTAAAAGCAAAACGCTATGTGTGGAGGAAAACTAACACTGCACATCACCCTGAACACACCATCCCAACTGTGAAACATGGTGGTGGCAGCATCATGCTGTGGGGATTCTTTTCTTCAGCAGGGACAGGGAAGCTGGTCAGAGTTGATGGGAAGATGGATGGAGCCAAATACCAGGCAATCTTAGAAGAAACCTGATAGAGTCTGCAAAAGACTTGAGACTGGGGCGGAGGTTCACCTTCCAGCAGGACAACGACCCTTAACATACAGCCAGAGCTACAATGGAATGGTTTACATCAAAGCATATTCATGTGTTAGAATGGCCCAATCAAAGTCCAGACCTAAATCCAATTGAGAATCAGTGGCAAGACATGAAAATTGCTGCTCACAGACGCTCTCCATCCTATCTGACAGAGCTTGAGATATTTTGCAAAGAAGAATGGGCAAAAAATGTCCCTCTCTAGATGTGCAAAGCTGGTAGAGACATCCCCAAAAAGACTTGCAGCTGTAATTACAGGGAAAGGTGGTTCTACAAAGTATTGACTCAGGGGGGTGAATACAAATGCACACCACACTTTTCACATAATTATTTGTTAAAAACGTTGAAAACCATTTATCATTTTCCTTCCACTTCACAATTATGTGTCACTTTGTGTTGGTCTATCACATAAAATCCCAATAAAATAAAAATTTACATTTTTTGGTTGTAACATGACAAAATGTGGAAATTTTCAAGGGGTATGAATACTTTTTCAAGGCACTGTAGAGTTTATCACACAGTACTCCCCCTGACAATGTCTTCATCTGCTTTATTCTCCAGGACGGACGGAACCATTTTTGTTCAGGCATCATCCAGGGTCACCATCTGCTTCCTGGACTGAGATGCCAGCTTAGCAATGACGCAGTCATACAAATCCTGGGCTCTGTGTGTTCACAAGTGTCTGACAGGAGATAGTCTCTAACTTTTGACTTGCTACAAAAGTTACAATGTTGCAGTCTAACCATGAGAGGAAACTGAAATAAATAAAAAAAAAAAGGTTCGGTACTGCCAGTGATACACATCCCAAATATACACTAAAAAACAAAAAATGGTTGCCCTAGGAGTTTGAGTGAGGTGAACACAATGGCCATAGGTGTGCGCAGCCTATTGCATTAGGGTGTGCACCCCAAAGTTGAAATACACATGCATGTGTTTGCCTACATGTACATGGCCCCGATACATTACTCTCCCTGCTGGCAAAGAGAAATAGAGCAGAGCAGGTCCGAGGGAGATCTTTCCCATCTCCTCACTGGCAAACAGAGCGATAATGCTATGTGCCCTAGGTGATTAGGGTGTGCCCAGGTACACCCGGCACACCCTGTGCGCACGCCTATGACAATGGCCACTTGTAATAAATAAGGTAGCAGATTTATTGGAAATGTAAGACATACATAATTGCATATGCCAATACACCAATACAGACATCAATGCAATACATAATATAGACATAATGGTAAATTACAATAATATTGTTACGTATTGAATTTAAAACATCTTTTGACGCGTTTTAAAGATGCGCATGAGCCTGTCTAAAAGAGATTATATATATATTATATATATATATATATATATATATATATATATATATATATATATATATATATATATATATATATATATATATTTATATTTATTCATTTATTTGAGATTATACATATTAGATATATCGGAATCGGCCCCGGAGGTTACCGATATTGCCGATATTTAGGGAAACTGCTGTACCGGAGTGACGCCTGCAGCTAGAGGCATCACCCCGGTACCGGCGTCCATAGCCGACGGTCGGCTGCCTTGTAATGATAACCGATGCGGCTGAGAAGCCGCTAGGCTGTCGTTACAAGAAGCGGGAGGGGACGTCCCTCCCCCTCCCCTCCCGCGGCTTGCCCGGGTCTCCCGTCCCAACGGGAGACCTGGGCAACCAGCCTGCACGGCCGCCGAACATTAGACCCGATCAAAGCCACATTCGGTTCTGATCAGATCTCCATCTAAAAAACCCGGAAGTGATGTCATGACTTCTGGGTACTGGCGCCAGATTGAAGAAACT
Source organism: Pelophylax lessonae (assembly GCF_965119305.1). Taxonomy (NCBI): domain Eukaryota; kingdom Metazoa; phylum Chordata; class Amphibia; order Anura; family Ranidae; genus Pelophylax; species Pelophylax lessonae. Next base: position 35,465,071 of record NC_138772.1, read on the forward strand.
GACAACATTCAAAAAAGCCAAACTTGGTGTTTTGAATGCTTTTCAGTGCTGAGGAAGGGTAAACATTTTTTTTACATGTCCGAAAATATCGGCTGATATCAGCCGATACCGATATCTGATGAGCAAAATATCGGTATCAGCATTAAAAAAACTATATCGGTCGATCACTAGTGTGTACCCCACTTTAGTCATACATGGGGAAAAAAAAAAAAACATAATTTAGGAGTAATAAAAAGAATTCCTTGGTCAATTTTTTTATACCTTGCATCCGCCAGGTCTAGCCTTGTATTCTGGCAGACAACACACCGCAGTGCGCATTACACAGTGCGCATTACAAAGCGCACGTTAACACAGCGCACGTTACACAGCGCACGTTACACAGCGCACGTTAACACAGCACGCATTACACAGCGCGCATTACACAGTGCACGTTACACAGCGCACGTTACACAGCGCACATTACACAGCGCACGTTACACAATGCACGTTACACAGCGCACGTTACACAGCGCACGTTACACAGCGCACGTTACACAGCGCACGTTACACAACGCACGTTACACAACGCACGTTACACAACGCACGTTACACAGCGCACGTTACACAACGCACGTTACACAGCGCACGTTACACAGCGCACGTTACACAACGCACGTTACACAGCGCACGTTACACAGCGCACGTTACACAACGCACGTTACACAACGCACGTTACACAGCGCACGTTACACAGCGCACGTTACACAACGCACGTTACACAACGCACGTTACACAGCGCACGTTACACAGCGCACATTACACAGCGCACATTACACAACGCACATTACACAACGCACATTACACAGCGCACGTTACACAGCGCACGTTACACAGCGCACGTTACACAGCGCACGTTACACAGCGCACATTACACAACGCACATTACACAGCGCACATTACACAACGCACATTACACAGCGCACATTACACAACGCACATTACACAGCGCACATTACACAGCGCACATTACACAGCGCACATTACACAGCGCACATTACACATCGCACATTACACAGCGCACATTACACAGCGCACATTACACAGCGCACATTACACAGCGCACATTACACAGCGCACATTCCACGGCGCACATTACACAGCGCACATTACACAGCGCACATTACACAGCGCACATTACATAGGGTGTGTTTATGCTGGAGGGCCCGGCAGAGGCTTTATAAAGATGGAGATGGCTTTAAGTGATGGATGACCCCCAGATCCCTCCACAACAGTATCTGGTAAAAAAAAAAATAAATAAATAAATAAAAAAACATTTTTTTTACATGTCCAAAAATATCGGCTGATATCAGCCAATACCGATATCTGATGAGCAAAATATCGGTATCAGCATTAAAAAAACGACATCGGTCGATCACTAGTGTGTACCCCACTTTAGTCATACATGGGAAAAAAAAAAACTATTTAGGAGTAATAAAAATAATTCCTTGGTCACTTGTTTTATACCTTGCATCCGCCAGGTCTAGCCTTGTATTCTGGCAGACAACACACCGCAGCGCGCATTACGCATCGCGCAGCACGCATTACACAGCGCGCGTTAACACAGTGCACGTTACACAGCGCACGTTAACACAGTGCACGTTACACAGCGCACGCATTACACAGCGCACATTACACAGCGCACGCATTACACAGCGCGCGCATTACACAGCGCGCATTACACAGCGCGCATTACACAGCGCGCATTACACAGCGCGCATTACACAGCGCGCATTACACAGCGCACATTACACAGCGCACATTACACAGCGCACGTTACACAGCGCACATTACACAGCGCACATTACACAGCGCACATTACACAGCGCACATTACACAGCGCACATTACACAGCACACATTACACAGCGCACATTACACAGCGCACATTACACAGCACACATTACACAGCGCACATTACAGCACACGTTACACAGCGCACATTACACAGCGCACATTACACAGCGCACATTACACAGCGCACATTACACAGCGCACATTACACAGCACACATTACACAGCACACGTTACACAGCGTGTGTTTATGCTGGAGGGCCCGGCAGAGGCTTTATAAAGATGGAGATGGCTTTAAGTGATGGATTTTATTGCAGGTGATAAAGCATGTCAAAGTTTTATTACTCGCTTTCCACTGCAGACTGGCCTGCTTATTCCTCAACATAAAGAGAAGAACAAGTTCCCGAATCACACCGCAAACAGGAAAGGCTTTGCAACCTTCAGTCCCGGTTCACACATATGCGATGTCAGACATCGCATGTGGTTCGCACCTCACTGCTCTGAAAATCACATATGATGTCTGTGCGATGCAAATTCAGCTATACATATTGTAAGGCTGAATTCGCATTGCATTCGAACACAACATGCAGAGGACCCTTTTTTGGGGAATCGGATTGCATGGGTGTTCACACCTATGCGATCCGATTCATGTCCAAACTGACAGTTTGCACTGCGATATGCGAACTGGTCTTGGTGCGTCTTTAACTTTGTATTGACATCCCCAGCTATTCACATATGGCAATGTGAACTGCCTGCAAGTCGGGTGCGATGCCGGAACCCGCAGTGGGATCGCAGGGTTTCCGCATCGCACCAGGTTGAACCGACACTTAAAAGCTGAACTCCTATATAAAACCACAACTGAATTCAGCTTTGTAATCATTATTTAATGCCTCTTTGCCTCCCACAGCGGTGCAGGCTTCCCTGTCCTGTAAAAAAATTATGTATAGAAAAAAAATAAATAAACAAACATTGTAAAAAATAATTGAAAAAACAAATTGTAAAATAAAATAATTGTAAAAATGTTTAACATAAAAAATATAATAGAGAGCGAGAGAGGGAGGGAGAGGGAGGGAGAGGGAAAGGGGGGGGTGAGAGAGGGGGGGTGAGAGAGAGGGGGTAGGAGAGAGGGGAGAGAGAGAGAGGGGGAGGGAGAGGGGGAGGGGGAGGAGAGAGAGAGGGGGAGGAGAGAGAGAGGGGGAGGAGAGAGAGAGGGGGGGAGAGAGAGAGGGGGGGAGAGAGAGAGGGGGGGAGAGAGAGAGGGGGGGAGAGAGAGAGGGGGGGAGAGAGAGAGGGGGGGAGAGAGGGGGGAGAGAGAGGGGGGGGGAGAGAGAGAGAGGGGGGAGAGAGAGAGAGGGGGGAGAGAGAGAGAGGGGGGTAGGAGAGAGGGAGAGGGGGAGGAGAGAGAGGGGGGAGGGAGAGAGAGAGGGGGGGAGAGAGAGGTAGAGAGAGAGAGCGGTGGAGAGGGGGGAGGGAGAGGGAGGAGAGAGAGAGAGAGAGAGAGAGAGAGAGGGGGGAGAGAGGAGAGAGAGAAGGGGGGGAAGGGGGGGAGAGAGAGGGGGGAGAGAGGGAGAGGGATCTCTAGCTATATATATATATATATAAATAAAAAAAATTATTTTACTTTAAAATGTAAAAAATAATTTAAAGGGCTATTTAACTCAGGTTCTCTGTTATGTTTGTGTCCACCAATAATGATTTTAATGTATTTTTTAGTGAAAATATGGCCCTGCCAGGTACTGTATGGGGCCCCATAATTTCTAACAGCGGCCCTGTCCATGGCAGGGGTTGGGTTAGATGATACAGGGTGTCACACCCAGAATGGGACAGATGCCGTACTGCAGAGTGGTGACTTTGGGGGGATTTTTTATATTTCACACATAGCCAAGCTTTTTAAAGAGGCACCTCTGTAATGGGACTTTCATGTATGTTTTTCAAATGTTGGTTTCTGGGACCTCTGCTTTTATTTGTTTCTTAAAAAGGCAGTCAGGCCCCTTTTTTATTTTTTCAGTATGCCAAAACTCTGGAATGTATTGATTTACATACTTTTAGACATCCGAACAAGATAAGTAATTGGTGACATTTATAATAATGGTTGTAAATGGAAAACAAACAGCTACAGCAAAAAGAGGAAGACGATGACTTTACTATAGAGAGCTGACTCCAATACTTCCTCTTCTGCATACCATTATTTATGCATCAAGGTCAGCAAGTGCAGCTTAAGATAATGGCTTTATAGTGAAGGCTGAGAAAGCAGACAACCGACCACATATTGGAATCATGAGAACCTGTATCAGCTGATCACCTATCACACCTATAAGCAGAGGCAGAGGGAAGACGGCGCCCGCGGGGCAGAGGGAGCACGTCGCCCGCGGGGCAGAGGGAGGACGGCGTCCGCGGGGCAGAGGGAGGACGGCGTCCGCGGGGCAGAGGGAGGACGGCGTCCGCGGGGCAGAGGGAGGACGGCGCCCGCGGGGCAGAGGGAGGACGGCGCCCGCGGGGCAGAGGGAGGACGGCGCCCGCGGGGCAGAGGGAGGACGGCGCCCGCTTTTTTTTTTATTTTTTGGGAACCCCGTTGGGGGGCTTTGGTGAACTATCAAGGGTCACACTTTTGGGGCATAAAAAAGGGACTGATGACAGATTCTCCTGTCGCTTTCTCTGCAGCGAACGAATGGGAAGTGCTCTGTGCTGAGCGGCTTCCAGTTCATTCACAAATTTAAGCATAATAAACACATTTTACTATGCTTCAGTCATGAATGGACACAGGTGCAATCAGTACCAATCACTCACTGTGTTCATTTAGAAAAGGAAGGGTCCGGTAAATGACATTTATAAGCCCCTTCCCTTGCTCTCCATCCTGAAATAATCCCCCTCAGCAACCTGCATGCCTGAGCTAAGGGCAGATGGAATTCAGGAAGAAAATGCTACATGAATCACCTGCCCTTACTCAAGATGGCCACAACCAGAAATTATAGGGGGGTGTTATTCAAAGCCATTTCTCAACAAAATTAAGCATGCAGACATGGATGGTTGGGAGAGTTTGCTTTGAATATTGAAAAACGAATTAAAGTGATTGTAAACCTTTCCATATATCCAGTGAAGTGACCGGCCTCAGGTGATACACAAATATTAAACAAATCCTCCTATATAAGTTTCACCTGTTTATCTGTCTTTTCTACATTCATTCAAAGTCTAGAATTTATAAGCTTGACACGAGTTCAGAAAAAAGGTGCGTGGAGAGATGAAGTTACACTCTGCAGAGCTCAGTGGGGAGACCTCTGAGAGCTGATTGGAGGAAAGAGGCACATCCCCCTTTACGCAGCTCAAAAGGAACAGAGCTGAGGCTGTCACTCACAGGCCGTGTGCTGGAGCTCCTTTGCCCTGTCTCCCTTTTTTTCCTGGTGTCAGGAAAACTTGTCAGAAGTGACTCATGCTAATAGAGGAAGGAGGAAGCAGACAGAAATAACACTTAGTGCTCTGGATTGAGATAAGCACACACTATAGAGGGATACCCTTTGTTCATATTTAAGGTCTGAGGTTTCTAAACACTTTAAATAGTATTTTCAGTTTGTGGTGCTCCAATCCGCTTTGCAGCCATTGATGTTTCTCTTACTCCATGTGTGGTCACCAGTAGGGATGATCGAACGGTTCGACCATCTTTTTGCCCAAAAAGTTCGGAATTCGGTAACCAGAACCGGCCAAAATGCAATGCTTCTGGAAATGGGCTTTAAAAGCCCGTGATTGGACCAGAACCATTAGCAAAAGCCAATTGAGGGGGCAGGAGAATGCTAGGAATGTGATTGGAGTGACTAGGGGGTCCCTAGACCAATCATTAGTGAATACGCCCCCCAGTATATAAGATCGCCCCCGCCATATTCCTAGCATTGTTATACTGGACATGGAAGAGAGTGGAAGCAGTTCTGTTAATTTTACTTTAAATTTGTAATTTAGCTATTTTTAGTGTGAGGAAAGGGATATCTAGTGTAGTTAGAGTGCTCCTTTACACTTAAGTTAGCTTCAAAAATGTAGTTTCTGTAGGGAAAGTGTTAAGTGTAAAGGGACCGTAGTGTAGTGTAGGGTTAACTGGCAGTGACTGCTATGGCAGGGTGACAAAACCCTTCCATAGCAGGGTGACCGCTATAGAGAAATGATCATTTTTCTGAATTGCTTCGGCACACCCATATGGCTTCTCATCAGCCAAGCATTTTTTATGCTGCAGGGGCTGCCACTGCCAGTGCTTTTTTGAGGACATGTTTGATGTCAGACATGACATCTGAACATGTGTATAGGGGGTATATATACACATATATGTCTGTATATATACCCCTAGACATATATAGGTGTGATAGTAGCAGAAATATATGCTTGCGCTAATGAAATCATTTACAGTAATATATTTCTGCTACTATCACACCTATATATGGCTAGGTGTCTATATACATATAATTATGTGTGTATATATACACCACTATACACAAGTTCAGATGTTTTGCCTGCCTCAAAAGAACCCCAAAAAATGCCAAAAAAAACGTTAGCGTCAAAAAAAAAAAATGCCCAGGTGTGTTTTTGCTGGCATTTTTTGGGGGTTTTTGGAGGCAGGCAAAACATCAGAACTTGTGCACAGTACCACTATACACAAGTTCAGATGTTTTTCCTGACTGCAAAGAACCCAAAAAAATGCCTTCTATTAAACCGGCAAGGTGTTACAGCAGCGAAGCCAACCCCCTGAGCTGAAAGTTTTCTAATACAAACAATCTTTTTTTTTATGGTTCTGGACATGCTACAGAGCTGAAACTTCACATGTACACTTTTTAGACCCCCCAGATCTGAAATCCAAAGTTCAAAAAATCTCTTTTTTTTTTTTTTTTTACATTTTTTCAATAATTGGCTTTTTTATCAAAAATGACAATTTTTAAGAACTTTTTTTGTGTGATTTTGTGTCTGGGGGGTCTAAAAGGTGTACCTGTGACCAGAAAAAAAGATCATAAAAGGTGTTAAAGGAGGGTCCCACATCCCTGTTCTACTAAAAAATTATCTTTTTTTTTTCATGGTTCTGGATATGCTACAGAGCTGAAACTTCACATGCACACTTTTTAGACCCCCCAGATACTAAATCCAAAGTCAAAATCAAAAAATCTCTCTTTTTTTTTTTTTCAATAATTGGCTTTTTTTTTATCAAAAATGACAATTTTTAAGAACTTTTTTTGTGTGATTCATAGTTAATGGGGCATGACCCAGAACCCTAGGCACTTTTTAGGGGCATTTATTGGGTTTTAGGGCTTAAAAATTGTGTTTTTTGATTACCGAAGTTCGGGTCCCATTGATTTCAATGGGGTTCTGAAATCCGAACCGAACTTTTGGGAAATTCAGGTGTTCTGGTCGAACCGAACTTTTCAAAAGTTCGATCATCCCTAGTCACCAGGACAGGAATTAAGGTAAAATCTCTCCAATGGGGACAAAGCAATAAAAACTTGAAAAGTTAAGAAACTCTTCCCTATGCTAACCAAAACACCACCTATGGAAGTAGAGCAATTTTTACATTACGGTCATTGGTCTTAATCTGAAACAATGTTGTCATTAATTTACTAACTGATAAATATATTGTTTCTATGGCGATATTGCCTTGAAAAAAAAAAACACCATTTTTATTAATTTTAGTTTAAACAAAATAGTGTTACTAAAGAGAAATACAGTTTATTCTATAATTTATCCTGTTTAAAATCTACACCAAATTTATGATTCTGGTACAAAGCATTGCAAAGATATAAGATAAAGACACAAATTAAAGAACTTTAAAAAAAAAAAGTGCTTTTTTTCAATGAAATCCTAAAACAAATTAATCAAAAACTTCAAAAAAAAAAAAAAAAAACTAAAAAGAACGTTTAAATGTCAATTGCTAGAAAAATAGGAACAACAAAAATTAGGAGGTGTACCGAATGGGAATTTTGGTGCCGAAACCGAAAATGCAAGATGAACTTGGACGAAAACCAAAATCAACAGTTTTTAAAAATGTATATATTTTTATATGGACTTTTTTTTTTGTTTTAATATATATATTGTATATTCGACTTTTTAAAAACATAATGAGTTTAAATTAATATGACTTTATTGTCAGCCATTATTGGTGTCTTTAGCGCAAGAAAATCTCAAGAAAAATGTATTCCTTTAAAATGTTATGTACCGTATTTCCCCGAAAGTAAGCCCTACCCCAAAAATAAGACCTAGATGAAATCCTTGTAGAATCATGTAATCTGTGCTGTAAAAGTATTATATAATGTCCAGTCCTCCTCCCCCCGGCTGTATGTAACTTAATAATACCTCATTTAAAAGTGCCACTGGGCGCTCGTGTGACCCGCCGGAGCTCTCCTCTTCCTCCCGGCTGATGTCAATGTCCCCTCCCCCTGCAGTGCTCGGAGCAGGGCTGACGTCAGCGAGGATCTCGGGATCTCCCTCGGCAGTGCTCGGAGCAGGTCTGACGTCAGCGAGGATCCCGGGATCCCCTCGGCAGTGCTCGGAGCAGGGCTGACGTCAGCGAGGATCCCGGGATCTCCCTCGGCAGTGCTCGGAGCAGGGCTGACGTCAGCAAGGATCCCGGGATCTCCCTCGGCAGTGCTCAGAGTGGGAAAGAAGAGCTCCGGCGGGTCATGTGAGCGCCCAGCAACGCTGTAAATAAGGTATTTTCTAACATTAAAAAAAAGACACACACTGGACATTATATAATCCATTTACAGAGAATATTATATGATTTAATAAGGACTTTATCTAGAGTTTATTTTGGAGATTACAGGGATGTTGACTCCTTTGCTGACAGGGAGAGAGAGCATGCAAATCAGTTCACCAATCCAGGTAGGTAAGCTTCGGCATCATTTTAAGCTGAACTAGATCCACAGCTAATTACGAAGGTAAAAAAGATACAAGGGAGCAGAATTACCTGCCAAAGAATTTGTATTTCTGTTCATCCAGTACTGAGATTTACACAAAATGTCAAGACAGTACAGATACCCCCAAAGGTATTTATTAAGAGGCATCATAAGTTCTTTGAAGTTGTAAATTTTTTTGCTATAATTATTTGAAAAAAAAAAAAAAATATATATATATATATATATATATATATATATATATATATATATATATATATATATATATATATATATATATATATATATTTAGTTTTAATTTTTTTTTTTAATTTTGTCACCAGTGTAGTACAGGTTCATCAAACAACTGGTGTGGCAGTGATCAGGGATACGGACCGGTGACAGTACGAAGAAGAAAAATACATTTGGCTTGAAACTTTTGTTTTATCTTCTAGATTGTAAGCTCTAACGAGCAGGGCCCTCTAGTTCCTCCTGTTCTGAACTGTATTGTCTTCCCTCAAATTGTAAAGCGCTGCGCAAACTGTTGGTGCTATATAAATCCTGTATAATAATAATAATAATAATAATAATAATAATAATAATCTTTATTACTTTTTTTTTTTTTTTTTTTCCCAAACACACCATAGTAACATTGTGCTACTCTAGGGAAGTGATCAGGATTTTATTTATATTATTTTTTTTTTTTTACACATTATTATTGCGAATAGCAGTGAATTTTATTGCTATAAGCAAGCATTTTACTGAATGAAAATGGATTAATTCGGGTTTGTTTTGTTGTGGTTAGCCACAGCTAAATCACATGGTACGGATGCGCTGTGATTGGCCCTGTCTGTACCATGTGATCACTGTGGCCAGTCACAGCTAGCAACACAATTTTACACAATGGATGGCATGAAAGGAAGCCATCCATTGTGTATAATTGTCATGTAATCTGCGATTGGTCACAGGGATCACATGGTACCGACAGCGAGCTGGTACACGGTTTAGTCATTGGCTGTGTCCGTTGGACACAGCCGGTGACAGATCGCACCTCAGCGCGACCCTGTGTTCCTGGAGGACGTTATAGGATGTCCACCCGGACCGATTAAAGGCCACTAGGCTGTCATTTTCATATAGGCTGGATGGGAACTGGTCAGGATAAGGGGGAAGTTTAACTTTAATTTTAAAGTAGAATTCCAGTCAAATACTAACTATACTTAAACCTATTCCTGCCCCCATTGGAAGTCTATCTACCCTGAAATGTCTATACTTACCTATTCTGAGGGAGCTCGGGACCATTCACATAATTGGCTCCCAGCAGTGGCTTCGGTGTAGAGGAAGGGACCGCTGGCTGCCCCTGAATAAGTCTATGGGTGATGTCATCACCCACCCAATGAAGCCGCTGTTGGCGATCTCTCCTCTTCACTGAAGCCAGCCGCTGGAGAGATCATGTGACCAGACCGGAGCACCCTTAGCATAGCCAAGTATAGACATCTTTACAGGATAAATAGAAAAGGCTTAGAATGTGGGTGGGAGCAGGTTAAAGTATAGTTAGAACTTGAAAGGAATTCTACGTTACGAGCTGGGTCTCCTGCTATTTTAAAGCTTAACTTTACTCGTAACAGTTTGAGGACAATTAACATTCACAAAACAACGTATATTCCACACTAATAATTATGCTACCAAAATTGCCTCGTAACAGAGCAAAATCCAACGGGAGGAAAAAAAAAAGTAAAAGCTCTTAACACAAAAGCTCCTGCTACTTCTCGCTGGAGGCAACCATTTTGTTTAAACCCAGAGCAGTTAATTCCTTACTAGAAGCCTTTATTGTGTATGTCTTGGCTCAGCTCGAGAGGAAGGCTGACAGAAGCTTTACAGTACTGAAGTTTACAGGAAGAGGAGAGGATATCAGGAAAACACTATTATTTTAAACTGTACTTGTGTCTCCCTGGCAGCAGAGGTCACCCTGCTTTTCATTGCTACCTTCTTAATCAGTGTTTCCTCCACACAGTCTGTGGTATTCCTCCCCCCTTAGCAGTAAATCGTTAGGCTGTCAGCTGATTGGCCTCTAGGGCTCTGATTTTAGGTACAGTGCCACGAATAAAGAGCAACTGAGAACGTGCAGCCCATGGGACACGTATACGTGTCATACTGGTGGTGCTCGGAGCTACATAGAGCGTGTACTGAAATTCAGTTTTAAGGAAGCCAACTGCTCTGGGCGGCAGCGTCTACTGGCTGGATGGAGTGTTGACCTTTGTACGCTGCCTGGACTAGAGAGAGCTCTTGAGTCAAGGTGTTCCCCTGACAGTATACAACAGTGGAAAGTGAGCCAAACATGAGTTCTAGGTCTCTCAACTCTCCCATGTCTGCAATGCCCTTTAAAAGCAATGTACACACAATATGATTGTACTATTAGTGGATATTTACAGATCTTCCAGCCTTGTAACATGGAAAAGGACAAAAAGAAATTAAAGTATTTGAACTCATTGATCAGGTTTATCTCAGAAAATGTGATAGACAAGGAAACGGTGTAGATTCTCAAGGATTGGGTACCCCAGGATACCAGACCTCTATGCCTTGCTCAAGGGTCACAAATATTTGGAGGACCCCCCCTGGGTGTCCAATTATCTCAGTGGTGGGATCACTCACTGAGAATAGTAGTGAATACGTAGATAAAATATTACAGTCATTTTTCAGTAACTATTTTTCATAGGTTAAAGACACTTTGCACTTATTGACTGTCAGGGTGCCAGGAAACCAGACCACACAAGGATACAAGTAAATGAAAGCAGTTTATTAGAGCAACAACAATAAATGCACAGCAAAAAAGTGAGAAGCAAAATCAGGAACAGCCGGGGTGAAGTCCAGAGCGGGTAGTCATCCAACCTGGGATTAAGTCTGGAGGTGGGTAGTCTGCCGATGCCGGGTCGTCTGCCGATGCGGAATCGAGAGCCAGAAAAGTCGTCAGCCAAGCCAGGTTATGCACAGACGAACACAGAGAATAGAAGACTGCTAGCAGTGATGCACCGTGGAGCGCAAACACAAGGGCAAAGGACTGCAAGCCAACAGACAATATATATATATATATATGTATACACACACACACACACACACATATTATATATATATATATACATATACATACACACACATACACAGTATCTCACAAAAGTGAGTACACCCCTCACATTTTTGTAAATATTTTATTATACCTTTCCATGTGACGACACTGAAGAAATGACACTTTGCTACAATGTAAAGTAGTGAGTGTACAGCTTGTATAACAGTGTAAATTTGCTGTCCCCTCAAAATAACTCAACACACAGCCATTAATGTCTAAACCGCTGGCAACAAAAGTGAGTACACCCCTGAGTGAAAATGTCCAAATTGAGCCCAAAATATTTTGTGTAGCCGCCATTATTTTCCAGCACTGCCTTAACCCTCTTGGGCATGGAGTTCACCAGTTCTTCACAGGTTGCCACTGGAGTCCTCTTCTACTCCTCCATGACGACATCACGGAGCTGGTGGATGTTAGAGACCTTGCGCTCCTCCACCTTGTGTTTTAAGAATGCCCCACAGATACTCGATAGGGTTTTGTTCTGGACACATGCTTGGCCAGTCTATCACCTTTACTTTCAGCTTCTTTAGCAAGGCAGTGGTTGTCTTGAGGTGCGTTTGGGTCATTATGTTGGAATACTGCCCTGCGGCCCAATCTCTGAAGGGAGGGGGTCATGCGCTGCTTCATTTTGTTACAGTACATGTTGGCATTCATGGTTCCCTCCATGAACTGTAGCTCCCCAGTGCCGGTAGCACTCATGCAGCCCTAAACTATGACAGTCCCACGACAATGCTTGACTGTAGGCAAGACACATTTGTCTTTGTACTCCTCACCTGGTTGCCGCCACACACGCTTGACACCATCTGGACCAAATAAGTTTATCTTGGTCTCATCAGACCAAAGGACATGGCTCCATTAATCTATGTCCTTAGTCGGCTTGTCTTCAGCAAACTGTTTGTGGGTTTTCTTGTGCATCACATTTAGAAGAGGCTTCCTTCTGGGACAACAGCCATGCAGACTGAGCACTGACAGGCTGACTCCCCACCCCTTTAACCTCTGCAAGCAATGCTGACAGCACTCGTATGTCTATTTCCCAAAGACAACCTCTGGATATGACGCTTAGCACGTGCATTCAACTTATTTGGTCAGTCATGGCGAGGCCTGTTCTGAGTGGAACCTGTCCTGTTAAACAGCTGTATGGTCTTGGCCATCGTGCTGTAGCTCCGTTTCAGGGTCTTGGCAATCTTCTTATAGCCTAGGCCATCTTTATGTAGAGCAACAATTCTTTTTTTCAGCTCCTCAGAGAGTTCTTTGCCATGAGGTGCCATGTTGAACTTCCAGTGACCAGTATGAGAGAGTGAGAGCGTCAAAACACCAAAGTTAACACACCTGAGACCTTGTAACACTAACGAGTCATATGACACCGGGGAGGGAAAATGGCTAATTGGGCCCAATTTGTCATTTTTACTTAGGGGTGTACTCACTTTTCTTGCCAGCGGTTTAGACATTAATGGCTGTGTGTTGAGTTATTTTGAGGGGACAGCACATTTACACTGTTATACAAGCTGTACACTCACTACTTTACATTGTAGCAAAGTGTCATTTCTTCAGTGTTGTCACATGAAAAGGTATAATAAAATATTTACAAAAATGTGAGGGGTGTGTGTGTGTGTGTGTATATGTATATATATATATATATATATATATATATATATATATATATATATATATATATATATATATATATATATATATATATATATATAGTGTCAGGTGTGCAACATCATCACTGAGCGACGCCCAGGCAGCAGGCAAGTGACGATGCAAACAGAGTTTATAAAAGACAGCAGTCTGCACATGTCCACGATGGCTGCCAACAGGAAGGCAATGTAATACCTTGACATTGACCCTTTTACATGATTTAATATTACCTGAAAATACACCGTTCGTTACTTTAGATATAGAGGCTCTTTATTCCTCTATGCAGCATTACAAAAGGTCTGCAGGTCATCAAAAAGGTTTTGCACAGTAGAGCCTTAGGCAAACGTGCCCACAATGTCTTCATTGTACAATTTCCACTGACACAACAAATTCAAATACAATGGCAAAACACTATTGCCAGGCCCAAATGTGCCTAGGCTTATGCCAATTTATACCTGGGCAATTGGGAAACCGGGCTGTTTAATTGGGGGGGGGGGCATCATCGCCGATGTGCCTGTCCAAGATCTTGTCCTGGCCAGGTATATCGACGACGTCCTCACATTTTGGTCAGGCAGTGAGCTGGAATTGAGTGAGTCTGTGGGCACTTTGGCCAATAATCCCTACAATTTGAAATTCACATGCAAGTTTCATCGCAAACAAGTCACTTTTCTGGATTTGACACCTACATTTAATGACAAAGGCTCAATTGCTACTAAACCGGTTTCATTACTTGGAGGACACTTTTCGAAAACAGTGAATGGAATGGTTTAATTGGATGTGCGAGGGGGGTTATGTTCACAGAATCAATCGTGAGATTATATACCAAATGCTCTAGACAGCCATTGACTGTTTTGGTGAACACCTATCCTCCTCTGGACCACACCAGTTTATTTCTCCCTAATCAATGTGGGAGATTTTACAATAGCAGACAAGCAGAGATCTATGCTTCTTCGTTTGTCCTTTCACTTGACACTTTAGAGTACTGGTATTTATGAGTTTTACCATCATCTTTCATAAGGACATCATTGAATGGATATCAGCTTGTCTTCCCTCTTTTTTGTTTCACTAAACATTGAACTTCTTCCCATAGTTCCATTTATCCACAATACATTTGATCACCATTACCATCATTATCCTTGATGGTTTTATTTCTTGACCTATTACAAATATTGGTGTATACGGTGGTTCAACTTAAATGTGTATATTCAGGGAGAGAGGCAGATGTAGTTTTTTAGGTGTGTATGATGTGAGTCTTGGTACCATTTTTAATGCAGTACACAACCACTTTTTTGTTATATATTTTTGATTAATTAATTAAAGTCAGGGCTTTTTTTCGCAGAAAATAAGTGCAGGAACTCCTCCTTTCTGAGTAACCCTTTGTCTCTGCCCCCTACCTCTGAAAACCATCCCTTGGTTCCATATCCTACCCACTTCCCTCTACCGCCCCTTTTAGAGAATACGGAACCAAGTATCATTTTGTGCTACTAAAAAATTTGTATGGAATTCGATAGACCCCACCCCAGCATCAATGGACCCCCAACACAACAACTGAACCCCCCCTCCCAGCAACAATAGCCCCTCAGCAGCAACAACAGTTCTCTCAACAGCCAGCATCAATAGACCCTTCATGAGCCAGCCGCAATAGACCTTTCCCTCGATAGTAGATTCCTCCCAGCAACAACTGACCCCCCAGCAACATCCACCCACTTCAGCAACACTAGATACCCGCACAAAAAAAAGATCCCCACCAGCACCATCAGGCAGCATCAATAGACCCTCCAGCACACCCCAGCACTCCTAGCCATAAAATACATTCAGTGGAGGTGCCGGACTACGTTCCCCCGCGTTCCCGCTGAAAAAAAGCCCCGATTAAAGTAAATATAAATTCATTACAGTCCAGTGAGTAATGAAATATTATATTATATAATATATATTCTATGTAATTCTTTGGTGGTTAAGTTTAAATCAGGTCTTTCCAGTTGTATACTCACCAATATACGCCCACCATTTAGAGCCATTTTGTCTCACTAGAACCTTTGCAGGTGATATTAGGGGGTGATCTTAGAGTGCCTACTTCAGTGTGTTTTCCTTTAAAAGCATATAGATTACCTCTGGGGGAAAAAAAATAAAAGTGGATTTAAATGAAAGTAAGTTACAAAATAAATAAACGGGGCTCTAGAACTTTGCCAGAAGAAAAGCACGTTACCAGCAATAAAAGAAAAATAAAATAAATAATATTCACAATATCATCTAAAAACCTCAACTTCCTCATAGCATCTGCTGATAAACCCATTTCCACTACCTTTAGGCAATTTGCGTTGTTCCTAAAAAAGAATGAGCTTCAGGAACACCAAAGTGATTCCCTGCGAGGCAAAATCCTTTTGTGTAATGAGCTTTTACTTTTTTTTTTTCTGTTTTCATAATTTGCCTCCTGATAGATTTTGCTCAGCTGTGCTGCAATTAAATTTAGAGTCAGAAAGTTGCAATGTAGATGGCGGCAATTGTTGCTGCATTATGTATCGAGAGGCACGCACAGCGGGGCGAGGGTCAGGTGCTCGAGACAAAAGAGGCTGGCGGCAGCACCGCGCTGTGAAAACAAGAACAATTTCTACTCTTAGGTTTGTATTTTAAGCAACAGGTGTGAAAATGAAAGAGATTGTGCATAACTTAATATAGAATATTTGGAGGGAAAAAAAATCCTTATTGAACCTCTAATGCCTCGTTTCCACTGAGTGGTACGGTGCGGTTCGGTTCAGTACGGTACGGTTCGGAACGGTACACATTGTGTTTCCACTGCCAATAGTACCCTTTCATGATAGGCGTGGTGTAGCAGGAAAGCTGTGATAGACGATTCTCTGTCAACCAATAAAAGTTCTGCAGAGTGTAGCTCCACCCTGTTGGTACGGTACTAATGTGCTTGGTACCCCAACGAAAGTGTAAATAAAAGTGGTACGGTTCGGAATCAGGGTACCATTCATAATGCGGGGGGGGGGGGGGGCCGACCCAGGCACCCTGCCTTGCGCGGGCGGGGGGGCCGACCCAGGCACCCTGCCTTGCGCGGGCGGGGGGGCCGACCCAGGCACCCTGCCTTGCGCGGGCGGGGGGGCCGACCCAGGCACCCTGCCTTGCGCGGGCGGGGGGCCGACCCAGGCACCCTGCCTTGCGTGGGGGGCGGGGGGCCGACCCAGGCACCCTGCCTTGCGTGGGGGGCGGGGGGCCGACCCAGGCACCCTGCCTTGCGTGGGGGGGGGGGGCCGACCCAGGCACCCTGCCTTGCGTGGGGGGGGGGGCCGACCCAGGCACCCTGCCTTGCGTGGGGGGGGGGGGCCGACCCAGGCACCCTGCCTTGCGTGGGGGGGGGGGGGGCCGACCCAGGCACCCTGCCTTGCGTGGGGGGGGGGGGCCGACCCAGGCACCCTGCCTTGCGTGGGGGGGGGCGACCCAGGCACCCTGCCTTGCGTGGGGGGGGGGGGGCGACCCAGGCAGTCCAGTAAAAAGCCTTCTAAAGGCCCGTACACACGTACCGATCGTCGGCAGAAAAGCTTCGGCCGACAACCAATCAGCCGATTGTAGGCTTGTTAGTATGATGCCTCCGACAGCCGACAGCGCACAATCGGCCGAAAAGAATCTGTCTTGCAAGCATGAAAATTTTTGTATGCCGACACCAGAACGGCCGATTGTTCGCCAGTCAGTACAGAATTCGGCCGACAGACTGCAGATTTGCAAGACTGGGCATGCTCAGAAAAGGAAAAACACACGGAAAGTTAACCATCACATGACATCACTTCTGCAGTCGGCTGTAGTCGGCGGACAAAATTCTTGTGCAGTCTTTGCACTTTTCAACAGACACCGACAGCCCTGGAAAAAGACGGCCGATCGTTCTGCCGATGATCGGTACGTGTGTACGGGCCTTTATACAGGAGGGGTAAGAAATGTCAGTCTTCAGAACTCCCCTGCGATGGGAGCACTTTAAAACTGAGTCCCAGGATATCCACAGATGAAATGCATATATTTGCGGTTTTGGGGATAGTTCTTCACGTCTTGCATCCTCAATATTTAAATGTCTTTATTATGATTGTTTGGCTACTATAGATTATCTCTGTAACTGCATTGTTAACCTTATGTTGTTGTTGTGCACCTTAATAAAATCACCTTAAAAAGAAATTAAAAAAATAATAATAATGTTACTTGCCAAAAGGACTTACATTTTTGTGCATCCAGTTCTGAGATTCACACAACTCTACCACATAGTACAGCCATGTCTATCTAGCAGAAGAGAAGACCTGTTTTTTATCTGCTGCAGGTTTAATAAGATTTACAGGTCTAGCTTCCTCCCCTCCCCTCCAAGTTTGTGATTGGACAGTGAATGAGAAACATTCTTAAGTTCTCTGCTCTGTCACCTTATCAGTTTGTTCCTTGTTATCTCAAACACTTCAGCACAATTGATTGGCTCTTTGTGCTGCTTTGTTCTCTCCCGTTTTGAGCTTTAATGCACAGAGGATTGCAAGAGGCCTGCATATAATATAATTTTTTTTTTATTATAATATATATATATATATATATATATATATATATATATATATATATATATATATATATATATAAAAACACACACACCCCTCAAAAAAAAATGAAAGGAACACTTTTTAATCAGTTTCCGGCGGTTTAGACATTATTGGCTGTGTTGAGTTATTTTGAGGGGACAGCAAATTTACACTGTTATACAAGCTGTACATTGACTACTTTACATTGTAGCAAAGTGTCATTTCTTCAGTGTTGTTATATGAAAAGGTAGAATAAAATATTTACAAAAATGTGAGGGGTGTACTCACTTTTGTGAAATACCGTACATACATATACACACACACACATATTATATATATATATATATATATATATATATATATATATATACACACAAACACATACATACAGTGGGTACGGAAAGTATTCAGACCCCCTTAAATTTTTCACTCTTTGTTATATTGCAGCCATTTGCTAAAATCATTTAAGTTCATTCTTCTTCCTCATGAATGTACACATAGCACCCCATACTGACAGAAAAACACAGAATTGTTGACATTGTTGCAGATTTATTAAAAAAGAAAAACTGGAATATCACATGGTCCTAAGTATTCAGACCCTTTGCTCAGTATTTAGTAGAAGCCCCCTTTTGATCTAATACAGCCAGGAGTCTTTTTGGGAAAGATGCAGCAAGTCTTTCACACCTGGATTTGGGGATCCTCTGCCATTCCTCCTTGCAGATCCTCTCCAGTTCTGTCAGGTTGGATGGTAAACGTTGGTGGACAGCCATTTTTAGGTCTCTCCAGAGATGCTCAATTGGGTTTAAGTCAGGGCTCTGGCTGGGCCATTCAAGAACAGTCACGGAGTTGTTGTGAAGCCACTTCGTTATTTTAGCTGTGTGCTTAGGGTCATTGTCTTGTTGGAAGGTAAACCTTCGGCCCAGTCTGAGGTCCAGAGCACTCTGGAGAAGGTTTTTGTCCAGGATATCCCTGTACTTGGCCGCATTCATCTTTCCCTCGATTGCAACCAGTCGTCCTGTCCCTGCAGCTGAAAAACACCCCCACAGCATGATGCTGCCACCACCATGCTTCACTGTTGGGACTGTATTGGACAGGTGATGAGCAGTGCCTGGTTTTCTCCACACATACCGCTTAGAATTAAGGCCAAAAAGTTCTATTTTGGTCTCATCAGACCAGAGAATCTTATTTCTCACCATCTTGGAGTCCTTCAGGTGTTTTTTAGCAAACTCCATGCGGGCTTTCATGTGTCTTACACTGAGGAGAGGCTTATACATATACACACACAGAAACAAAACAGTGTAATATGTCTTAGCAAAACTAAGTGTTCTCAATCGACATGAACCATTTTTAATCCTTCTGCTGCTTTACCTCTTCTCTGGTTCCCCGCTGGCATTCCTAGTTCCTTCCCCTCTGCCGAGTCCTAGGCGCTTGCCATGGGGCAATCAGGCACGCTCTCTTTTAAGCCGGGTCTGTGTCCATAGACACACGGAGCACAGCTCGGCCCCGCCCCCATGGCTGCAAATGACAGCAGCTGACACCAATGGCTCCGGCTGCCATCTCGGAGCCAATGAGGAGAGAGAGAGCCACTGCTCTTTTGCATATCGCTGGATCGAGATCAGGCTCAGGTGAGTATAAAGGGGGGGGGGGCGCATTGTGAAGGTTTTTAATGCATTCTCTGCATTAGGGTTAAAAAAAAAACCCTTATGCCTTCAGAACTGCTTAATCGACTGCCCCATGTAGATATACTGCGGCAGGGTGGCCATCCTGTGCCAGATCACGCACCTAATACATAGTTGCCAACATTTGAAAAAAAAATTTCCAGGGACACTTTGCAGCACAGCTATTACTTGCCACACCCACTTCCCTGAAGCTCTGCCCACTCTGCATAATGAAACTCCGTCTACTTATCCTCAGATTATAGGGTCTACTCAATAAAGAGAGAATTACAGGAAATTGAAAAGGGAATTTCAAACTTAAGGCCAAAAGTAGCAGAGTTGGAACCCCTTCCCTGCCAGTATCATTTGTACATTAACAGTGCATATTACTTTTTTTTTTTTTTTAGCACTGATCACTGTATTGGTGTCACTTGTCCCCCCCCAAAAAAAAAAAAAAAAAAAAGTGTAAAAAGTGTCAGATTTATACGCCACAATATTGAAGTCCTGCTATAATCGCTGATGACCGCCATTACTAGTGAAAAAAAGAAAAAAAAAAAAGTGAGTGTGTGTGTCCTTAAAGTGATTGTAACCCTAAAATATATAAATAAATGTCCTGATCCTTTAACCACTTTACCACCGCCCACAGTAATATTACTGCGGCAGAGAGGCTCGTTATCGTCGGACGACGTAGTACTACGTCGTCAGACACTCCCCCTTCTGGGCGGCGCTTGCGCGCCGCCGGAGGCTCGCTCCCGCTGTTTTCAGTCACAGCGGGAGTCGGGCCAGGGGAGGAGCAGCGGTGATCACCGCCGCTCTTCCCCCCATCGTCGGTGATCTAGTGTGGAGATCCGCCCGCCTGTATAAACACAAGCGGGCGGATCTCCATAGTGACAGGGAGTGACAGATCGGACTGTTCAGCATAGCTGGACATCCGATCTGTCCATGACTCACTCAGTCACCTCCCCCCACACACGTCAGTAAGCACCAGGCATACATTAACCCCTCCCTCTCCAATCAAATTAACCCCTTCCCTGCCAGTGTCATTTTTACAGTAACAGTGCATATATATAGCACTGATTACTGCAGTAATGTCACTGGTACCCCCAAAAGTGTCAAAAATGTCAGTCAAGGGTCCGATCTGTCCGCCGCAATGTTGCAGTCCCGCAAAAAAAAAAAAAAACGCAGATCGCCACCATTACGCGTTAAAAAAATAAAACACCAAAAATGACAGAAATCTTTCCCTTTGTTAGTAAACGCAATAACTTTTGCGCAAACCAATCAAAATACGCTTATTGTGATTTTTTTTACCAAACATAGGTAGCAGAAAACAAATTGGCCAAAATTTTTTAAAAAAATTGGTTTTTACATTTTTTTTGGGGGGAATTTCATATAAAAAAAGTTAAAAATATTGTTATTTTTTCAAAATAAACGCTCTTTTTTTGTTTATAGCGCAAAAAGTAAAAATCGCACAGGTGATCAAATACCACCAAAATAAAGCTCTGTTTGTGGGAAAAAAAAGACGTAAATTTCGTTTGGGTACGGCGTCGCACGACCGCGCAATTGTCAGTTAAAGTCGCACAGTGCCGAATCGCAAAAAGTGGCCTGGACGGAAGACAGCAAAATCCTCCGGTGGTAAAGTGGTTAAGCGTGATAGACAGCACAGTGCTTGTGTTGTGTCATTTAGCCCTCTCTATGTTCTAAAAAAAACCTGGAATAAAACAATAAAATGTTAAAAAAAAGTTCATGTGTCGCCCTTCTTCTCTCCCGCTCTCCCACTGTCAGCTCAGGAGTCAGCATTATGACATTCTGTAATCCCAAAAAATAAACCTTGGATAAAGTCATTGTAAAATTATGTAACTGATTTTGTAAAAAGATTATGTAATGTGCGATGTGTGTCTCCTTTTGTAACTTTATTGTGGAAAATATCTTATTAACAGCACCGCTGGGCGCTCACGTGACCCTCCGGAGCTCTACTTTCCCTCTCCGAATACTGCAGAGGGAGGGGCTGCGATCCCCGCTGTCAGCCCCGCTCCAAGCACTGCAGAGGGAGGGGCCACTGATGTCAGCCCCGCTCCAAGCACTGCAGAGGGAGGGGCCACTGATGTCATCCGGGAGGAGAGGAGAAGCTCTCCGGTGGGTCACGTGAGCGTCCAGCAGTGCTGTAAATAAGGTATTTTCCACAATAAAGTTACAAAAAGGAGACACATTGATCATTATATAATCTTTATACAAAACAAAATTACATGTTTTTACAAGGATTTTTACTAGGGCTTATTTTCGGGGTAGGGCTTCTATTGCAGCCATCCCTGAAAATCATGCTAGGTCTTATTTTCAGGGTAGGGCTTTTTTTCAGGGAAACAGGATATAATATATATATATATATATATATATATATATATATATATATATATATATACATACACACATATACACACACAAAATAGAATATACACACACACACCATAGTTTGTACCTGCGATAACTTTTGCGCAAACTAACCAATATATGCTTATAGGGATTTTTTTTTCCCTTTTATTTTTTTTTATTGGATAGGTTTTATAGCAGAAATTAAAAAATATTGGTTTAATGGTTTAATAATAGTTCCTCCTTTTTTGTTTATAGCGCAAAAAATTAAACTACAGAGGTGATCAAATACCACCAAAAGAAATCTCTATTTGTGGGGGGAAAAGAAAGCTCTATGTGCGGGGGGGGGAGGGGGGGTAAGACACCAATTTTATTTGGGTACAGCATAGCATGACTGCACAATTGTCAGTTAAAGTAATGCAGTGCCGTAACGCAAAAAATGGCCTGGTCATGAAGGAGGGGGTAAATTTTCCAGAGCTGACGTGGTTAAACACCTCATTAAAAGATAGTTTATTTGATTGCATGCTCAACCTGTGGCCCTCAAGGTGGTCGCAAAACTACAAGTCCCATCATGCCTTTGCCTTTGGGAGTCATGCTTTTAACCGTCAGCCTTGCAAGGTATCATGGGACTTGTAGTTCTGCAACAGATGGAGGGCCACAGTTTAAGCACCCTTGCAAGCCATCACAGTCTCTTCAACTATGATAAATGAGCTCCTCCCACCTCTACCTGCATCTCTAAAGGGCTGCAATATGCCACGCCACGGAGGGTTAAAATGACCCCCCCCCCCAATCCTCTTTGGCCTCCATCCACTATATGGTTGAACAGGACTGGATTTTCCTGGGTCGATGGATTTACTTAAAAATCATTGCATTTTCCCACTCTGATCAATACACTTAAATCAAATCACACGGCGCCACTCAGGAACGTTCGCAGCCGTACCCCCAAATCACATTATCAATTCGCAGAGATGCCGGAGACATGAAATCCAATTCTGCGCTCGCAGGATCGTGTGTCGCCGTCTTTGTTACTATGGAGCCGGTTCATACGCAGTGTGAGCGCACAGAGCTGATTAGCAGCCAGTGACCTGCCGTTACCAGTCACCCGGGCCCATTAATCAAAGAGGGGATTAGCAATTCTGATCACACTTCCCACACATCCCACACGCTATTTCTCCACCGGTTTATTTATATATTATATATATATATATATATATATATATATATATATATATATATATATATATATATATATATATATATAAAATTTACTTTTATTATTTATTTTTATTTTTTAAATAATAATAATATATTATATACACACATATACATTATATATATATTTTTTTAATATATATTTTTATTATTTACTTTTATTATTTTTTAAATAATAATAATAATAATAATAATAATAATAATAATAATAATAATAATATTATATTATATACACACACACATATATAAATAAATGTATAGGGGGGTTCAATATTTTTTTTGTTTTTTTATTACATTCAGGATAAGAGCAATAACTGTTTAACCACTTGCCTACAGTGCACTTTCACCCCCTTCCTGCCCAGACCGATTTTCAGCTTTCAGCGCTCTCACACTTTGACTGAGAATTACTCAGTCATGCAACACTGTACCCATACAAAAATTGTGTCCTTTTTTTCACACAAATAGAGCTTTCTTTTGATGGTATTTGATCAATACTGGGTTTTTTATTTTTTGTGCTATAAATAAAAAAAGACTGAAAATATCGTGAAAAAACGCATTTTTCTTTGTTTCTGTCATAAAATTTTGCAAATGAGTCATTTTTCTTCACAAATTTTGGCCAAAATTTATACTGCTACTTATCTTTGGTAAAAAAACCCAAATAAGTGTATATTATTTGGTCTTTGTGAAAGTTACAGAGTCCACAAGTTATGGTGCTATTCATTGAAAATTGATCACACTTGATCACACCTGATGTACTGAAGGCCTATCTCATTTCTTGAGACACTAAAAGGTCAGGAAAGTACAAATACCCCCCAAATGACCCCTTTTTGGAAAGTAGACATTCCAAGGTATTTAATAAGGGGCATGATGAGTTTTTTGAAGTTGTAATTTTTTCCCACAATGCTTTGCAAAATGAAGATTTTTTTTTTTTTTACAAATTGCCGTATTAACAGGTTATTTCTCTCACACAGCACATGTATACTTGCAACTACACCCCAAAACACATTCTACTACTCCGCCTGAGTATGGCGATACCACATGTGTGAGACTTTTTCACAGCCTGGCCACATACAGAGGCCTAACATCCGAGTAGCAGCGTCCGGCATTCTAGGAGCACAAATTACACATATCATTTCCTGACAACCTATCGCACTTTTGAAGGCCCTGGAGCACCAGGACAATGGAAACCCCCATAAAATGACCCCATTTTGGAAAGCAAACAGCCCAACGTATAATTTTTGAGGCATAATGAGTCTTTTGAATATGTCATTTTTTTCCACAAGTTTTTGGAAAATGTGGAAAGAAAATGAAAACACATTTTTTTTACACAAAGCTGTCCATTTATGCAATATTTCTAACACATCGCATGTACATAGCAAAACTTGCACCCCAAAATACATTCTGCTATTCCTCCTGAGTATGGCGATACCACATGTGTAACACTTTTACACAGCCTAGCCACATACAGACGCCTCACATCCAAGTAGCGCTTTACACAAAGTTGTCCATTTATCCACTTTAAGACTGGGCCTATTTTTGACACTTGGTGTTTACAAGCTAAAATAATTTTTTTTGCTAGAAAACTACTTGGAACCCCCAAACATTATATATTTTTTTTTAGCAGAGACCCTAGAGAATAAAATGGAGATCGTTGCAATATTTTTTATCACACCATATTTGCGCAGCAGTCTTCCAAATGCGATTTTTTTGAAAAAAATTCACTTTTTTGAACTAAAAAATAAGAAAACAGTAAATTTAGCCCAATTTTTTCCCATAATATGAAAGATAATGTTACGCTGAGTAATTAGATACCCAACATGTCATGCTTCAAAATTGCGCATGCTCACAGAATGGCGCCAAACATTGGTACTTAAAAATCCCCATAGGCAACATTTTAAAAATTTCTGCAGGTTACTAGCTTAGAGTTACAGAGGAGGTCTAGGGCTCAAATTATTGCACTCGCTCTAACGATCGCGGCGATACCTCACATGTATGGTTTGAACACCGTTTACATATGTAGGCGGGACTTGCGTATGCGTTTGCTTCTGCGCGAGAGCTAACGGGGACAGGGCGCTTTAATTTTTTTTTTTTCCTATTTATTTTATTTATTATTTTTTTATTTTTACACAGTTTAAAAAAAAAAAAAAATGTTTTGATCATTTTTATTCCTATTACAAGGAATGTAAACATCCCTTGTAATAGAAATAGGCATGACAGGTCCTCTTTATTGTGAGATCTGGGGTCAAAAAGACCTCACACCTCACAACTACACTAAAAAAGAAAAAAAAAAAAAAAAATTTGTTGAAAGAGGGAAAAAAAAAAAAAAAAAAAGCAAAAAAAAAAAAAGCGGCCCTTTAAACCGGTTGCTAGGCAACGTCTTTTGACGTAGCTCCGGTCCTCCAAGACCATAGAGTTGAGTGAGGGCCATCTTGCCCTCACTCGACTTCCTGTCTCTGAGGATCCAAGACCGGATAGTTTTCCCCGCTGCCGGCGGGTCCGGTAAGCTGGGAAAACGTCTGGGACGCGGCAGGAGGGGGGGGGGGCACCTCTTCCCCTGCACCGTAAGGGTAATTCCGCGGCGAATCCGCCACTGGGACCACCCTTATCTGAAAGCCGACCGCCCGCCGTTTCAAAAAATACCAGGGTTATGGGGGCTATCTGCTGCCATAACCCCAGTATTTAGCTTTTAATGGCCGACGCATATAGTCGTTAGGCGGTCAGTAAGTGATTGCATGTATATGGCAAACAGGTGACGATGACTGACGGGGTGACAGGTGACGATGACTGATGGGGTGACAGGTGACGATGACTGATGGGGTGACAGGTGACGATGATTGATGAGGTGACAGGTGATGATGATTGATGAGGTGACAGGTGACGATGATTGATGGGGTGACAGGTGACGATGATTGATGAGGTGACAGGTGATGATGATTGATGGGGTGACAGGTGACGATGATTGATGAGGTGACAGGTGATGATGATTGATGGGGTGACAGATGACGATGATTGATGGGCTGACAGATGACAGTCACTGACGGGGTGACATGTGACGATGATTGATGGGGTGACAAGTGACGATCACTGATGGGGTGTCAAGTGACGATGACTGATGGGGTGACAGGTGACGATGACTGATGGGGTGACAGGTGACGATGACTGATGGGGTGACAGGTGACGGGCGATGGTCACTGATGGGTGACAGGTGACGGGCGATGGTGCACGGCGGTACTGATGGCAGTCTCTGGTGACCGGTGCACTTTAGGCTATGTTCACATGTGAGCGTAGCGATCATGGTTAGAATCACTGCGATTCCGCCCGTGATCCAGAAATCATTGCAAATTGTGGGACGCCTGTGCATTGCCCCTGATTTGCAATAGCACCCCAAATGCTGTGCGATGTTGCTGCGATTTCCGCCTGCCGAATCGCGGTAACATCGCGCAAACAACGCATGACGCTCCAAAGAAACTCTTGTACCTTTTTTGGGCGTCATGCGATGTTTGCGCGATGTTACCGCGATTCGGCAGGCGGAAATGGCGGCAACATTGCACAGCGTTTGGGGTGCTATTGCAAATCACGGGCAACGCACAGGCGTCCCGCGATTTGCAATGATTTCCGGATCGCAGGCAGAATCGCAGTGATTCTGCCTGCGATCGCTACACTCACATGTGAACGTTATGGGTGTCAATTTCTGGGCACTGATGAGGTGACTGTTGGGTGACAGGTGACATTGGTGGGGGGCTGAGGACTGTGTGGGGACCTTTATTGGTGTGATTTTTACTTTGTGACATGTGTACAGAGCAGTAACTCACTATTTCTAGTTCTTCTCCCCTCACACTGGAAACTGTATGAGGAGAGAAGAGCTAGTAACACTGAGTTACTGCTCTTTGTTTACATTTTCTGATCGGCTGTGAATGGATTCACAGCCAATCACATAGTAAACAGTCACTGTCAGTGACTGTTTACTACCGCCGGTGACAGCTGTGTTCCTACGGAACACAGTGCCACCGACATGACCGCGCTGCGTGCTCCCGATCGCGCATGCGCGGTCATCTAGTGGGCGCCTTCATTGTGATCGGCTGTGTCATTGGAACACAGCCGATCACGTGGGAAACAGCCACGCCCATTGGCTGTTTCCCCCCTGCCGGTGACGGGGGGTGTCCCGGGGACACCCCGGCACCGGCAGTGCAGGGCGGCGCGCACGCGATCGCGCGCCTGCCCTGCTTAAAGTGCCGCCGTCATATGACGGCGGCCCAGGATAATGGTCGCTCCACTCCGCCGTCATATGACGGCGGGCGGGCGGCAAGCGGTTAAACTGGGTTTAGGTTCCTCATGGTTAAAACGGTTTTACATGCTGAGGTAACCTAAATTACCAAAAGTATTGGGACACCTGCCTTTACACACACATGAACTTTAATGGCTTCCCAGTCTTAGTCCGTAGGGTTCAATATTGAGTTGGCCCACCCTTTGCAGCTATAACAGCTTCAATTCTTCTAGTAAGGCTGTCCACAAGGTTTAGGAGTGTGTCTATGGGAATGTTTGACCATTCTTCCAGAAGCACATTTGTGAGGCAAGGCACTGATGTTGGATGAGAAGGCCTGGCTCGCAGTCTGCGCTCAAATTCATCCCAAAGGTGTTCTATGGGGTTGAGGTCAGGACTCTGTGCAGTCCAGTCAAGTTCCTCCACCCCAAACTCGCTCATCCATGTTTTTATGGACCTTGTTTTGTGCACTGGTGTTGGAACAGGAAGGAGCTATCACCAAACTGTTCCCACAAAGTTGAGAGCATGAAATTGTCCAAAATACCATTACATTTCATATGCATGTAAAGGCAGGTTTATAGACAATATAGTGTGTGTATATAATATATATATATATATATATGTATATACACACACACACATATACATTATATATACAGTGGGTACGGAAAGTATTCAGACCCCCTTAAATTTTTCACTCTTTGTGGCCTTTGTGGTTTTTCTTTTTTAATAAATCTGCAACAATGTCAACAATTCTGTGTTTTTCTGTCAGTATGGGGTGCTATGTGTACATTCATGAGGAAGAAGAATGAACTTAAATGATTTTAGCAAATGGCTGCAATATAACAAAGAGTGAAAAATTTAAGGGGGTCTGAATACTTTCCGTACCCACTGTATATATATACATATATACACACACACAGCCTAAACAAATTAAAAGGAACACTTTTAAATCAGAGTATAGCATCAAGTCAATTCAAGTCCTGGGATATTGATCTGTTCATTTAAGTAGCAGAGGGGGGTCGTTAATCAGTTTCACCTGCTTTGGTGTTAAATTGACAGGTGCACTAGATGGGCAACAATGAGAAGACCTCCAAAACAGAATGGTTTTACAGGTGGAGGCCATTTTTTTCCCTACTCATCTTTTCTGACTGTTTTTCATTAGTTCTGCATTTGGCTGGGGTCAGTGTCACTACTGGTAGCATGAGGCGATATCTGGACCCTAGAGGTTGCACAGGCAGTCCAACTCCTCCAGGATGGCACATCAATACGTGCCATTGCCAGGAGGTTTTCTGTGTCTCCCACCACAGTCTCAAGAGCATGGAGAAGATTCCAGGAGACAGGCAGTTACTCTAGGAGAGCTGGACAGGGCATAGAAGGTCCTTAACCTATCAGCAGGACCGGTATCTGCTCCTTTGTGCAAGGAAGAACAGGATGAGGACTGCCAGAGCCCTACAAAATGACCTCCAGCAGGCCACTGGTGTGAATGTCTCTGACCAAACAATCAGAAACAGACTTCATGAGGGTGGCCTGAGAGCCCGACGTCCTTTAGTGGACCCTGTGCTCACTGCCCGGCACCGTGGGAACCAGCGCTGTCAGATTACAGGGAGGATCTCCAGTTTACTCGGCTGCCACTGCAATACAAAGTCCCGTCTCCTGGACTGGCATTGGACCGGTGTTCTGTCTATAATAGGAGCCGTGAGACGGGACTTCGTATTGAAGAGGCCACCAAGTAAACGGGAGATCCCTACTCTGTGTAATCTGACGTGAGGCTGCAGATGGGCACTGATGGGCAATGGTGAGGCTGCAGATGGGCACTGATCAGGCTGCACTGATGAGCAATGGTGAGGCTGCAGATGGGCACTGATCAGGCTGCACTGATGGGCAATGGTGAGGCTGCAGATTGGCATGGACCCTTATTTTTCTTCAAAGTTTTTTATTTAATATTTGAGGTTTTTCCTGAATTTTCCCCCTTAAAATTAAGGTGCATGTTATATAGACAAACACGCACACTTAACATTTTCCACATTTTCTCATGTTACAACCAAAAAATGTAAATGTATTTTATTGGGATTTTATGTGATAGACCGACACAAAGTGGCACATAACTGTTAAGCGGAAGGAAAATGATAAATAGTTTTAATTAGTTTTAATTAATTTTTACATATAAATCTGTGAAAAGTGTGGTGTGCATTTGTATTCACCCCCCTGAGTCATTACTTTGTAGAACCGCCTTTCCCTGCAATTACAGCTGCAAGTCTTTTTGGGGATGTCTCTACCAGCTTTGCACATCTAGAGAGGGACATTTTTGCCCAATCTTTGCAAAATAGCTCAAGCTCTGTCAGATTGGATGGAGAGCGTCTGTAAGCAGCAATTTTAAAGTCTTGCCAAAGATTCTCCATTAGATTTAGGTCTGGACTTTGACTGGGCCATTCTAACACATGAATATGCTTTGATGTAAACCATTCCATTGTAGCTCTGGCTGGATGTTTCGGGTCGTTGTCCTGCTGGAAGGTGAACCTCCGCCCCAGTATCAAGCCTTTTTCAGACTCTTAACAGGTTTTCTTCTAAGATTGCCCTGTATTTGGCTCCATCCATCTTCCCATCAACTCTGACCAGCTTCCCTTTCCCTGCTGAAGAAAAGCATCCCCACAACATGATGCTGCCACCACCATGTTTCACAGTGGGAATGGTGTGTTCAGGGTGATGTGCAATGTTGGTTTTCTGTCACGCATAGCGTTTTGCTTTTAGGCCAAAAAGTTGAATTTTGGTCTCATCTGAGCAGAGCACCTTCTTCCACATGTTTGCTGTGTCCTCCACATGGCTTCTCACAAACTGTACACAGGACGTCTTATGGCTTTCTTTCAACAATGGCTTTCTTCTTGCCACTCTTCCATAAATGGCAGATTTGTTGAGTGCAGGACTAATAGTTGTCCTGTGGACAGATTCTCCCTCTCTGCAGCTCCTCCAGAGTTACCATGGACCTCTTGGCTGCTTCTCTTATGAATGCTCTCCTTGCCCGGCCGGTCAGTTTAGGTGGACGGCCATGTCTTGGTAGGTTTGCAGTTGTGCCATACTCTTTCCATTTTCCGATGATGGATTGAACAGTGCTCTGTGAGATGTTCAAAGCTTGGGATATTTTTTTTTTTTTTTTTATAACCTAACCCTGCTTTAAACTTCTCCACAACTTTATCCCTGACCTTTCTGGTGTGTTCCTTGGCCTTCATGATGCATTTTGTTCCATAAGGTTCTTTAACAAACCTCTGAGGGCTTCACAGAACAGCTGTATAAACATGGAGATTAAAATTACACACAGATGGCTATTTACTAATTAGGTGACTTCTGAAGGCAATTGGTTCCACGAGATTTTAGTTAGGGGTATCAGAGTAAAGGGGGCTGCATACAAATGCACGCCACTTTTTTTTTTTATACAAATAAATATGTGAAAAGTGTTGAAAACCATTTATCATTTTCCATTTCACTTCACAATTATGAGTGTGTGTTGGTCTATCATATAAAATCCCAATAAAACACATCTGTGTTTTTCGTTGTAATATGACAAAATGTGGAAAATTGAGGGGTATGAATACTTTTTCATGGCACTGTACATACACACGTGATTCTGCACAGCCTGTGTTCTGTCAGAATACCATACCCTATCAGAAAACCATACCTCCGTCATTTCCGGTTGCGGATCAGCTGTGGCTTCATCACGCATCAGCTGTAGCCGCGTCACAAGTTCTACTGCGCATGCGCGGACTAGGTAGGGAATTTTGATAACATTGCAACGAGTCAGGCAAAAGTCCTAGTGCGCATGCGCACCAACGGGTCGGGCCGCGGCATCTCTTATAACAAACATGCATACGATCTCCATGCCCCACACTGCACCAAGCAGACAATGGGTCAATCCTATTCCCTACCCTGACGCGAACGCCTACTGTCCATTTGGTAGCTATGTGCCATTGTCGGGTCGGTGCAGTGTGGGGCATGAAGATCGGATGGATGTCTGTTATAAGAGATGCCGCTGCCCGACCCGTTGGTGCGCATGCGCCCTAGGACTTTTGTATGATCCGTTACGATGTTATCTAAATTCCCTACCTATTACTCGCATGCGCACTAGCATGCGTGACGCGGCTACAGCTGGTGCATGATGAAGCCACAGCTTGTCCGCACCGGCAATGACGGAGGTATGGAATTCTGATGGGATATGGTTTTCTGATCGAACACCGGCCCGCACTGTAGCAGTAAAGTTAAAGTGCGCAGTCGGGGAACTGGTTAAATTTTTGCAAAAGTTGGGATTATGCCTTTTAGGCAGGATGACTCCCAAATGGCAGTACAAGCCTTTACAATAAATCAATCACATAAAAAAAAAAACCCCACAACCCTTAGTCAATAAAGATCCTGCAAAATAAAAGAGCCGGATGATTGACAGGATCTTGGCTTTGGTGGGGATCCCAGAAGAGGATCCCTGCTGTTGCGCTAATGCTATTTAAAATTGGCGTGCCATAGATTTACTCTAAAAATATCATTTAAAAAATAAAGAGAATGGAAATTATGTTCAGTCTTTATTCAAAATAATGGAACCCCCGGCTTTGGAGAGTGATGACGACTCCCAACAGAGCCGAGATAATTAATCTGAGAGCTCACCAAACGCCTGGCATTTGGAATACAAAGCAGATTCTTCACAGGAGGAAATCAGCAGCCAAAAGATTTAAAGCAGAATTTCAGGCCAACTGCTAAATACACGGATTAAATCCATATAGGAGCTGGTTGACCTGCCACAGGATTTAGTATTTCCATCCATCCACTTCTGAGATTCACACAGCACAACCCTGTGTGGCAGGACAGGAGACCGGATTTTTCTCTGATACAATTACAGTGGGAAAAATAATTATTTGATCCCCTGCATATTTTGTAATTTTGCCCACTTAAAAAGAAATGAAGGGTCTATAATTTATTTATTTTTTTTTCCCCATAGGTGTATTTTAACCAGTATTGGACCGAAATATTTGCCCCCTAAGTCCCGCTTCACACTTCTGCGATGCGGGAACGCTGCGAATATGCAGCGTGTTCCCGCATCGCGTCCGCACCCCTGGCAGTTCACACTGCCATATGCAATACGCAGGGGGTGTCAATTAGAAGTTAACAACACCCCCAGTTGAGATCGTATATCGCAGTGCAATCTGCAAGTTCACACAGAAGTGTGAACCACCATGCGATCCAATTCTGCTGCGGATAAAAAAAAAAAAGGGTCGTGTTCGTGTTTAGTGCGATTGCGGTGCGAATTCAGCCAAACTGTATGGCTGAAATTTGCACCGCACAAAGATCGCATGTAACTTAGGAGCAGTGCGCTCCGAATTACATGCAATCTCTGTGATCGCACAAATGTGAACCGGCACTTAATGACCAGGCCATTTTTTGCGATTCGGCACTGCGTTATTTAAACGGTAAATTGCGCAGTCACGTGGAGCTGTATCCAAATAAAAAATGATGTCCTTTTTTTCCCCACAAACAGAGCTTCCTTTTGGGGTATTTGATCACCTGTGCGATTTTTATTTTTTGTGCTATAAAACAAAGAAAAGAGCGACAATTCTGAAAAAAAAAAAAATATATATTTTTCACATACTGCTATATGACATTGCAAAAAAAAAAAAAAAGTAAAAAAGGTTTTCATCATTTTTGGCCAACTTGTTTTCTGCTACATATTTTTGGTAAAAAAAAAAATAATAATAACTTCTCAATAAGCGTCTACAAACTAGGGGAAAGATGTCATTTTTATTGTTTTTTTTTTTAAACTAGTAATGACGGCGATCTGCGATTTTTAACGGGACTGCGACATTGCGGCAGACAGATCGGACCCCTGACATTTTTTATGCTTTTTTTTTGGGGGGGGGGGGCTGACCAGTGACATTACTACAGTAATCAGTGCTAAAAATATGCACGGTTACTGTAATAATTACATTGGCAGGGAAGGGGTCAACACAGTGGGTGATCAAGGGGTTAAATGTAAGCCTAGGGGAGCATTTTTAACTGTATGGAGGAGGGGCTTGTGAAATGACCATAGAGACCTGTGTTCCTATATACTGTAGAAGGATCACAGGCACTCTGATCATTTCAGAGAGAAGAACGGTCAGCTGTGTTTACAAACAGCTGACCGTTTTCTCTCAGTGGGGAGAGATTGCAGGTGGCCCGCGGCAACCGGAGCCGCCAGGTCCATGCATCGGACTGCCCGCCGCTGAGTGGGGGCGGAAGCATGCTGGCGACGCCGCGCACCCGCCCCCTAGCAGCAGGCACGCGACCGATGTAGTCCTACGTCCTTAAAGCGGAATTCCGGGCACAAAAACATTTTTTCAATGAACATACCCCCGGGACAGTCAGGGCTAGCACATTCCACAATGGCTAGCCTCTGATCTGTCCCGGTTCGCACTTACCTGCAAGAAGAAATACTCACTTATAAAATTTCTTCCACAGCGTTGCCATCTCTGTTGTGGGCAGCTGAAGCCGGCGCGATCCTCTTCTGCGTCCTCTTCTCCCAGAATGCGCCTTCACCGGCCCCTCTCGTCACTTCCGGTGCGGCGCCGCATTCCTACACAGCTTCTGGGCATGCCCAGAAGCTGTTTAGCAGGGAATGGGGCATCGCACCGGAAGTGATGAGCGGGGCCGGTGCCGTCGCATTGATTCCTGGGAGCGATGACGTTCAGCTCCCATGAATCATTGCAAACCGGAAGAGACGGCGCGGGCCGAGGCCACAGAGGGAGGAAGTGACAAAAGGTGAGTATTTCTTTCTACAATTACAAGGTAAGTAAAAAAAAAAAAAAAATAATCCTAACTATCCAATTCCTTTTCAGGTGAAGCAAAGCAAGCGGAACTCTGCTTTAAGTGGTTAATTGATAGAGAGAATATAAAAAAAAAAAAAAAAAAGATGATACAAATGTTAAAAATCCCCAAGCAAACATGTTAGTACTTGGTGGAGAAACTCTTGTTGGCAAGCACAGAGGTCAGACGTTTCTTGTAGTTGGTGACCAGATTTGCACACATCTCAGGAGAGATTTTGGTTCACACTTGCCATGATTGGAGGAAGAAAAATGCTGACTATGACCCTAAGAACACCATTCCTACAGTCAATCACGGAGGTGGACCTCTCCAATTTTCAATCTACACCTCCTCCCGGGGTCAGCTGATAGCCTCCCATGGCTTCCAATACCATCTCTATGCTGACGACTCCCAAATCTATTTATCCACCCCTCAGCCTCCTCACGTATCACTAATTTACTAGCAGATATATCAGTCTGGATATCACACAACTTCCTCAAATTCAATCCATCCAAAACCAAACATATACATTTTTCCTCCACCACGTTCCCCTTCCCCTGATCTGTCAAAAATCAATCGCAAAACTATCAGCCCATTCCCGCATGCCAAGGTCCTAGGTGTAATCCTGGACTCTGAATTCTCCTTTAAGTCCCACGTTCAAATCTTGCTGCCTCAATCTCCACAAAATCTCCAAAATACGTCCCTAGCCAATGACCAGTGTTGGGGTAGTTACTCAAAAAATGTAACTAGTTACTTCTGTAAATTGTAACGAGATTACTTTACTAGTTACTGCATTTGAAAAGTAACTTCACTACTTATTACTTTGTTTTCCTCTTTCTATTGACCGTGTAGAAGAAGATACATGACACTCTTTCTGCATAGAGTTTATTGTATAAACACAGGCTTTGGGAAACATGAGAACAAAACCTGAAAAAAAACAGAATAAAACATAAAGTGCAACAAAAAGTCAAACTTCATCCCTCTCTATTCTTCGAAATAACGATTGTATCGCACGGCTTGGGTAACGCAGGAAAGCGCGTTCCTATAGCCTAGTAAAGTAGTGTAGTTACCTCCTATAGCCTAGTAAAGTAGTGTAGTTGCCTCCTATAGCCTAGTAAAGTAGTGTAGTTACCTCCTATAGCCTAGTAAAGTAGTGTAGTTACCTCCTATAGCCTAGTAAAGTAGTGTAGTTACCTCCTATAGCCTAGTAAAGTAGTGTAGTTACCTCCTATAGCCTAGTAAAGTAGTGTAGTTGCCTCCTATAGCCTAGTAAAGTAGTGTAGTTACTTCCTATAGCCTAGTAAAGTAGTGTAGTTACCTCCTATAGTCTAGTAAAGTAGTGTAGTTACTTCCTATAGCCTAGTAAAGTAGTGTAGTTACCTCCTATAGTCTAGTAAAGTAGTGTAGTTACCTCCTATAGTCTAGTAAAGTAGTGTAGTTACCTCCTATAGCCTAGTAAAGTAGTGTAGTTATCTCCTATAGCCTAGTAAAGTAGTGTAGTTACCTCCTATAGCCTAGTAAAGTAGTGTAGTTACCTCCTATAGTCTAGTAAAGTAGTGTAGTTACCTCCTATAGCCTAGTAAAGTAGTGTAGTTACCTCCTATAGCCTAGTAAAGTAGTGTAGTTACTTCCTATAGCCTAGTAAAGTAGTGTAGTTACCTCCTATAGCCTAGTAAAGTAGTGTAGTTACCTCCTATAGTCTAGTAAAGTAGTGTAGTTACTTCCTATAGCCTAGTAAAGTAGTGTAGTTACCTCCTATAGCCTAGTAAAGTAGTGTAGTTACCTCCTATAGTCTAGTAAAGTAGTGTAGTTATCTCCTATAGCCTAGTAAAGTAGTGTAGTTACTTCCTATAGCCTAGTAAAGTAGTGTAGTTACCTCCTATAGCCTAGTAAAGTAGTATAGTTACCTCCTATAGCCTAGTAAAGTAGTGTAGTTACCTCCTATAGCCTAGTAAAGTAGTGTAGTTACCTCCTATAGCCTAGTAAAGTAGTGTAGTTACCTCCTATAGCCTAGTAAAGTAGTGTAGTTACCTCCTATAGCCTAGTAAAGTAGTGTAGTTACTTCCTATAGCCTAGTAAAGTAGTGTAGTTACCTCCTATAGCCTAGTAAAGTAGTGTAGTTACCTCCTATAGCCTAGTAAAGTAGTGT
Organism: Pelophylax lessonae; assembly: GCF_965119305.1. Lineage (NCBI taxonomy): Eukaryota > Metazoa > Chordata > Amphibia > Anura > Ranidae > Pelophylax > Pelophylax lessonae. Next base: position 35,501,511 of record NC_138772.1, read on the forward strand.
AGTTACCTCCTATAGCCTAGTAAAGTAGTGTAGTTACCTCCTATAGTCTAGTAAAGTAGTGTAGTTATCTCCTATAGCCTAGTAAAGTAGTGTAGTTACTTCCTATAGCCTAGTAAAGTAGTGTAGTTACCTCCTATAGTCTAGTAAAGTAGTGTAGTTACCTCCTATAGCCTAGTAAAGTAGTGTAGTTACCTCCTATAGCCTAGTAAAGTAGTGTAGTTACTTCCTATAGCCTAGTAAAGTAGTGTAGTTACCTCCTATAGTCTAGTAAAGTAGTGTAGTTACCTCCTATAGTCTAGTAAAGTAGTGTAGTTACCTCCTATAGCCTAGTAAAGTAGTGTAGTTACCTCCTATAGCCTAGTAAAGTAGTGTAGTTACCTCCTATAGCCTAGTAAAGTAGTGTAGTTACCTCCTATAGCCTAGTAAAGTAGTGTAGTTACCTCCTATAGCCTAGTAAAGTAGTGTAGTTACCTCCTATAGCCTAGTAAAGTAGTGTAGTTACCTCCTATAGCCTAGTAAAGTAGTGTAGTTACCTCCTATAGTCTAGTAAAGTAGTGTAGCTACCAATATTAGTATGGTAACTAGTTACATTACTTTGTTACCAAAAAAAGTAATGTAGTTACTGTAATCCATTACTTTGTAACTCGTTACCCCCAACACTGCCAATGACACAACAAAGCGCTTAATTCACTCCCTGGTCATCTTGTGCCTCAACTACTGCAACTCCCTCATTGGCTTACCTCTGCATAGGTTATCCCCCCTTCAGTCCATCATAAATGCTGCTGCCAGACTCATCCACCTTACCAACCACTTTTTGTCTGCTACTCCTCTGTCAATCCCTCCATTGGCTTCCATTCACCCAACCAATTAAATTGAAAATACTAACAACCTACAATGCCATCCACAACTCTACCCCCAGCTACAACACTAGCCTAGTTTTAAAACGCCAACCTAATCGTTCTCTTCGTTTCTCCTAAGACCTCCTGCTCTCTAGCTTCCTCGTCACCTCCTCCCATGCTCGCCTCCAGGATTTTTCCAGAGCCTCTCCAATCCTATGGAACTCCTTACCCCAATCTGTCGGATTATCTCCTACTCTATTAGCTTTTAGACGATCTTCAGAGAAGCCTATCCTACCCACACCTAACAACTATACTTCCATTTTCTCCATCAGCCCGTCCCCCACAGTTATTGCATTTGTATCACTTGACCCTCCCTCTTAGATAGTAAGCTCTACAGATCAGGGCCCTCTTATTCCTCCTGTATTGAATTGTATTGTAACTGTACTGTCTGCCCTCAAGTTGTAAATCGCTGCGCAAACTGTTGGCGATCTATAAATCCTGTAGAATATTATTAATAATAATAATAATAATAATAATAATAATAATGTGACTGGTAGCCCTGTTGGCAGCAGGGATGCTCTCTAGGGATTAAGTTTGACTTTTCTAGGAATAATCCAGGATAGCACAAATTTCTGGTTACTACAGTGGAGATTTACGAAAAAAAAAAAAAAAAAAAAAAAAAACACACAACACTTGAGCACACAGAATCTGCTGCAGTTCTGCAGAGTAACCAATCAGCTTCCAGGTTTTATTGTTAACCCCACGTTCACATTGCTCTGTCTTGACATGAGATTTGGACATGTCAGAGTGGAGCCCACTGCCGGCAATTGGTCCCGTCTAAATCAGTGCAACGCCGTCTTTGCGTCGCTGCACCAATTCCCAAAAGTAGTTTCTGTATTTCTTTTGGCGAGTTCGAGGGGCAATTTCAATAGACATCTGTGCAGGAACCCTCACAGATGTCTGTGAAATCACCCCCGAAATCGGACTAAAAAGGCCAGTTTGAAATAGTGCGAGTTCAGCGATTTTAAACCGGTCTCAGTGTGAATCTAGGTAAACGCTTCATTGGACAAGCTTTAGTCAGAAGCGGATTGGTTACTATACACAGCTACACCAGTTTTAGTAAGGCTCCATTCACACTACCGCGACTTGTCAGGCGACTTGTCAGCCTGACAAGTCATGGTCCATTGACTGGTACAGGACCCGTTCTAATAGGAGCGACTCAAGTCGCTCCGACTTAGAAAAAGGTTCCTGTACTACTTCGGGGCGACCTCGGAGCGACTTGCATAGACATTCATTATATGAAGTCCCTGCAAGTCGCGCTGCACGCGAGTCGCCCCCGAAGTCGTGCCGCTTCAGTGTGAATGCGGTCTAAATCTCCTCCAAAAGTTTTTAGTTGTGTATGGTTCACCGGATACAAATCTAAGGAACACAAAATGTAATATATTGCGTTCATTCGAGTTCTGATGGAATCAAAAGATCTATTTCTCCACTTGCAGAAAACATTCTTAAAGAGGGAGGTCCAGCCCCCCCCCCCCCCAACGAAAAATAAAATGTAAAGTCAGCAGCTACACATACTGTAGCTGCTGACTTTAATATTAGGCAGAGATGTATAGTAACTAAGTAGAACTACTTCCAGTGGCGGCTGGTGAAGTTTTAAGATGGGGGGGCGCAAGACCCCGCCCTTCTATTTTGACCCCTCCCATTTCTCAGAAGCCCCACCCCTTATCGACTCCACCCATTTTGTCCCCTGTATTTTGCTTGCGTGAACAAATTCTCACAATGTATCACATATATTAAGGGGTCTCTCAGTACTAGTATATCCAATAGGGAGCAGGGGCCCTATTATGGGATATACTGTGAGAGACACCCTATTATGGGATACACTGACTGAGAGTGGCACAAACCCCACAGTACAGACCCCCTAGCACAAACCCCACAGTACAGACCTCCTAGCACTAATCCCACAGTACAGACCCCCTACCACAAACCCCACAGTACAGACCCCCTAGCACAAACCCCACAGTACAGACCCCCTAGCACAAACCCCACAGTACAGACCCCTTAGCACTAATCCCACAGTACAGGCCCCCTTTCAATGTAGTGACCAGCGTACATGCCCCCTTTCAATGCAGTGACCAGCGTACATGCCCCCTTTCAATGCAGTGACAAGCATACAGGCCCCATTTCAATGTAGTGACCAGAGTACATGCCCCCTTTCAATGCAGTGACAAGGGTACAGGCCCCCTTTCAATGCAGTGACAAGGGTACAGGCCCCCTTTCAATGCAGTGACCAGCGTACATGCCCCCTTTCAATGCAGTGACCAGCGTACATGCCCCCTTTCAATGTAGTGACAAGCGTACATGCCCCCTTTCAATGCAGTGACCAGCGTACATGCCCCCTTTCAATGCAGTGACCAGCGTACATGCCCCCTTTCAATGTAGTGACCAGCGTACATGCCCCTTTCATCCATGATGATATATATAATGATATCTGCACACTCTGGTCTGGGCCCGGCCTGGGTAACTTGATAAATCTTGCACCGTGACCTGCCTGTACCTACCTGTTCTGGCCTGGGTCCATCCATCCATCATGGATGGATGGACCCAGGCCAGGCCAGAACAGGTAGGTACAGGCAGGCAACGGTGCAAGATTTATCAAGTTACCCAGGCCGGGCCCAGACCAGACTAGTGCTGTGCTTCATCATGGATGGCGGCAATGGCATTGGCAATTTGGCATGGCAATGGCTGCTGGCTGGCTGGCATGGCAATGGCTGCTGGCTGGCATGGCAATGGCTGGCATGGGCTACTGGCTGGCTGGCATGGGCTGCTGGCTGGCTGGCTGGCTGGCATGGTAACAGCTGCTGGCATGGCAATGGCTGGCTGGCATGGCAATGGCTGGCTGGCATGGCAATGGCTGCTGGCTGGCATGGCAATGGCTGCTGGCTGGCATGGCATGGGCTGCTGGCTGGCATGGCATGGGCTGCTGGCTGGCTGGCATGGCAACGGCTGCTGGCATGGCAATGGCTGGCATGGCAATGGCTGGCTGGCATGGCAATGGCTGCTGGCTGGCATGGCAATGGCTGCTGGCTGGCATGGCATTGGCTGCTGGCTGGCATGGCATTGGCTGCTGGCTGGCATGGCATGGGCTGCTGGCTGGCTGGCATGGCAACGGCTGCTGGCATGGCAATGGCTGGCATGGCAATGGCTGGCTGACATGGCAATGGCTGGCATGGCAATGGCAATGGCTGGCATGGCAATGGCTGGCTGGCTGAGGCCTGAGGACTCACTTACCGTTACCGCCGCGCTGCTGCACACAGGTCTGGAGACCTGGTCTGGATTCGGATTCCGGATGGATGCACGGTCTCGTCTCTGCAGTACCACTGCCGCCGACGCCGTCCCGTCCGTCCACGAAGAAGAAGGCCCGGCCCGCCGTCGCCCGATCCAACTCGCCGAGTCCTGGACTGGTCTCCGACTCCGTCTCCTCTTCAGTGAGTCCTCCTGCTCCAGGCTCCTTCCTGTCACGGTGAGTGGTGACTGGTGGTGAGTGCGGAGCTGCGGATGGGACCGACCACCGTCCACCGACGTCTTCTCCGCTGCTGCTGGGCTGGCTGCGTGACACACTCGGGCGGTCGGGTGGCAAGGAAGTCAGTCTGAAGGCGGATTCCGGAAGCGGTGATCTTGACGCCGGCTGATGTCCCACTGTGATTGGTCCAGGCTGGAGACTGGACCAATCACAGCCAGGATATCACGAAGGTGGGGGTGGTCAGGCGTTCCTTCCGGCGCCCAGGTTACGCCCCCTTACGCCCCCCAGAAGGCAGCCAATCGGCGCCTTTTCTGGGTGTAAACCCCAACCCCCCTTTAGCCACCACATAGGTCGGCGAGTCCTGCGAACCGATTTTTTTTTTTTTGTAACTTTATTGTTCTTTTTGTCTTTTTTTTTTACTCCTTTTTTTTTTTTTAGGGGGGGCGGCGCCCTGGCGCCCCCTATGCACGGGCCGCCACTGGCTACTTCACTACTGTACTTAAGTACCGTAAGGCGGTATCTGTACTTTCCTAGAGTATAATTTTTTTCTCCTACTTCCACTTTTACTTCACTACATTTTTTCTATGATTTCAATACTTCTACTCCGATATTTTTTTTTTGTGCTGCATAGTTACTCGTTACATTTATAAAAATTACCACTGCCAGAACAGTAGATGGCAGGTTTCATGAAGCTCAAAACATGTGTATTATCAGCCCATACGAAAATAAAAGCTACTGTATGTATAAATAAAAGCTGCATTTGAAATAATAAAAAAAACAATATGATGTTCAAACTTTTAACTTCTTTAATAACTACATAACACAGTACTTGTACTTTTACTTTCAGTACTTGAGTAGCAAAATTTTTAAAAAAACTACTTGCAATACTTAAGAACAAAAAATGTTGAATACTTTAGTACTTCTACTCAAGTCACTTTTTGATCGAGCACTTCCACTTCTACTCAAGTACGGGTTTTGAGTACTTTATACAACTCTGATATTAGGACACTTACCTGCCGAGGGATCCAGCGATATTGGCACCCCAGCTGATGTTTCCATTGGCTCTCAGGTGCTGCCGCCGCCATGGTCTGTAAGGGAAACCGGTAGCCTTGCGGATGTATTGGATCCGCCCTGCCTCTGCCCAGCCTCCTCTCAGTGAGCGAGGACTGAAAGCATTATAGCCTCACTGAGCTCACTGAGAGGAGGCGGGGCGGAGCACGGCCTCAATACATAGAATACAGCTCAGGAAACCTGTGTAATAATGCGAGATATCATGCCATGAGATACATCCCAGCAGCCCTTGCGACTCGCCGAATGACGTAATCGCCGATCGGCGGCTGGACCTGGAAGTGAGGAGAGGATGAACAAACAAGAAAATAAGGTATTTTCTAGCAAAAAAAAAAAAAAAAAAGTTTCCATTGGTAAAAGTAGTTTTAAAGGGGGGGGATTACATACATCTATGTAATCCAAGTTATTAACCACTTGCCGACCGCCGCACGACTATCTACGTCGGCGGTCAGCCCCTCACAGGCAAAGTGATGTAGGGCTACGTCACTAGCTTGTGAGGGTCTAGGGAGCGAGCGCGCGCCCCCGGAGGCGCGTTCCCGCTCCCGAGTGGTCACGGACCCCCCCGCGCGTGTGACCGGCGGACCCGATCCATACTAAGCAGCGTTGTCACCCTAGAACAGGAAGTGCGTTAGGATTACGCAACACCTCCCTCTTCTCCTAAGCAGGGTGTTTTGTAGTCCAAGGAGATAGCAGGGAGCAATGCTAACTGATAAGAGTCCAGGCAGAGTGTACAGGAAGATATACGCTCACAGGGTTTCTAGTTTGATGAATGGCTTGATTTTTTTTTTTATTTTTTATTTTGCACTGAATAGATATAAAAAAACACTTTTTGTGTTTGGTGGAATATTTAACAGACCAAAAGGGGAGCAAATAGGAGAAAATACTGGTAGACTTTCAGACATTACAATGAAATAATAAAAAGCTGCTTGCAAACCGTTAGAGATAGCATATGCGACAATTAAAGCAGCCTGGGCTGTCCCGGGGGAGGATCATCGTGATTGGCCAATTATAGCCGCCCTGGAACTTTCCGCATGGCAAGATCGGCCAGGGAGTGTCAGCCAGGCTCGTGTGGATGCCAATGTATGCAAAAACTTTCCCATAATTAGCCAAACTGGCCGACTATTCTCCAAAGACAGTATACGATCCAACAAGGAAGAACATTTCAATCACCACTGGTTATGCTCAGCAGGAGATCGCACATTTATGGCCATGTTACTATTTGCATACATTTTCTAATAAAAAAAAAAAAAAAATATATAATATATAATAATAAAGTAACCAGTAAATATATATATTTTTTCTTAATATATATATATATATATATATATATATATATATATATATATTAAGAAAAAATATATATGATATTTACTGGTTACTTTATTATTAGGTACGCCTGTTCAATTGCTTGGTAGCATAAATTGCTAATCAGCCAAATCACATGGCAGCAACTCAATGCATTTAGGCAATCAGACGTGGTGAAAGTGACTTGCTGAAGTACAAACCAAGCATCAGAATGGGGAAGAAAAGGGATTTAAGGGACTTTGAACGTGGCATGGTTGTTGGTGCCAGACAGACTGGTCTGAGTATTTCAAAAACTGCTGATCTACTGGGATTTCCACACACAACCATCTCTCGGGTTTACAGAGAATGGTCCCAAAAAGAGAAAATATCCAGTGAGAGGCAGTTGTGTGGAGGAAAATGCCTTGTTGATGTCAGAGGAGAATGGGCAGAGTTCCAGATGATAGAAAGGCAACAGTAACTCACATAACCACTTGTTTCAACCAAGGTATGCAGAATACCATTTCTGAACACACAACACATCGAGTTTTGAAGCAGATGGGCTACAGCAGCAGAAGACCACACCTGGGTGCCACTCCTGTCAGCTAAGAACAGGAAACTGAGGCGACAATTCGCACAGGCTCACCAAAATTGGACAATAGAAGATTGGGAAAAAGGTTGCTGGTCTGATGAGTCTCGATTATAGCTGTGACATTCAGATGGTAGGGTCAGAAGGCATGGATCCATCCTGCCTTGTATTACTGGTTCAGGCTGGTGGTGTAATGGTGGGTGGGGGGGGGGGGGGATATTTTCTTGGCACACTTTTGGCCCCTTAGTACCAATTGGGCACCATGGCTAACCTGAGTATTGTTTCTGACCATGTCCATCCCTTTATGACTACAGTGGACCCATCTTCTGATGGCTCCTTCCAGCAGGATAATGCACCATGCCACAAAGCTCCAATCATCTCACCACTGCTTTCTTCACCATGACAATGAGGTCACTGTACTCCAATGGCCTCCACACTCACCACATCTCATCCAATAGAGCACCTTTGGGATGTGGTGGAACGGGAGATTCCCATCATGGATGTGCAACCAACAAATCTGCAGCAACTGTGTGACGCCATCATGTCACTATGGACCAAAATCTCTGAGGAATGTTTCCAACATCTGCCCAACACATCATAGTTACAGCTACTAAGATTCTGCCCATGATCCCAAGAGAGGATTGCAGGGGGTGAACTTCTGCCTTTTTTCCAACCAGATTAAACTATTCAACCATATGAGACGGTCCCACGGCGATTGCAGCATAATGCAAATTTTAAAAACACGCCACGATTGTTGCCCAAAAAGAAGCAGTAGCATCTTTTCAGGCGACAAAAACACGCATTGGGCAGTCCATGAAGGTAAAGGGCTGCCCAATGTGCGACACACAAAATCGCATGCTAATCACTCAACGCTTGTTCCCGCTGCAAGCGTGAAAGGACCCTTAAACATAATCTTTGATTATAAGCTCTAATGGATTTTTAGGGCCCTCCTGTGTTGAATTTTAATTGTCCTCGTGTTGTAAAGCGCTGCATAAATGGTTGGTGCAAATAAAACCTGTATAAAGTTAGTGTGCCCTCTCATTAACCCTTTGTTGCCAACTCCCACAGGCACTTTAAGGGGTTCTAAAGGTGGGAGGTGGAGCTCCTGACCATGTGACCACTGTGATTGGCTGCTGCAGCGGTCACATGGCCCTCTCCACCAGCACCCATCCCCAAATGGTGACCGAGAGTGGACAGCAAAAGCTTAGAGAACAGTGAAGCCAGGCTGATGCATAGAAGTGAACAGATGGCGTAAGGGTCCATCTGCCCGGTATGCAGACAGGAAGAGGAAATCTACTGGACGGAGAATGAGAGAAAGTCTAAAATTCTGAGTTAATATGGGATAAAGGCCTCTCACTCCCCGGAGTGCTGGCGGTGCGGCCGCACCCCGGGTGACTTTATCCACATCTTCTGGACCTGCTCGGAACTCTCTGTTTATTGGTCACGGGTGTTTGCTGTGGTTAATGGAGTCCTTCAGGTTTCAGTTGACCCCTTGCCTAAATTGGCCCTGTTAGGCCTGCTAGATGATCTGCTGCCCAGGGTAGCAGACCATACTCTTATGGGTCTCCTGCTTTTCTATGTTAGGAAGAATATTGTGCTCCACTGGAGACATCGGTCCCCCCCTTCGCTTCAGCGGTGGACTCAGTGATACCACCATACCAGGACACGTACCACCATAGGGGGTGCCCCAAGAAACATGATAGAGTATGGGCCAGGTGGTTATCAGACTCTTCCTTGCCGAATGCTTGAGTACCGGAGGATCAGGGGATCAGAGACACGGCGGGTCCGGCTAATGGCACTGTGCCACCTGTCTCCTCCCCTCTAATTGCCCTATATGCTCCATTACTTGCCCCATAAGTTTTGTAACCTGCATTATTGTCTTATGTTCTCTCTTACTTTCTCTCCCCGGCGTGGGTAATCCGCAATTTTGTTTATCACATGCTGTACGGCTTTAGGGTGAACCTTATGCACCTAGTTGGTTTTTGTTGTCGTTTGGTTGGTGTGTTAAAGCAAATAAAAAGATTTTCAAAAAATATGGGATAAAAGGCACCCCATATATAAAAAGGTCCAGAATTATATTTTTATTCAACAATCACCAAGCAAAAGCCAGCATGTTTGAAGAGCTGTAAAGGTCCCTTTTCTTCACTAATATAAATCCAAAAATATAATCAAAGTCCTTTCTGTACAATTTTAAAAAGAAAATCACCACACACAAAAGAAAATTAAATTTGAATCTCTCTCTTTGATAGAGATATCTATCTTCTGAACATTAAAAACAATTTATATAAAATGTAAAAGCTACATAAAATATCACTAAAAATAAATAATTGAAGATTTACATATATTTTTTTAATGTACATAATTTCTCATCTTTATTAGGGTTGAGGAAAAAAAAAAAACATAATATATATGTATTACACACACATATCCTTTTTTCAAGTGATACGTTTTTCCCTAACCATTAGAATCACAGAAAATAAAGAAGGGAAATTATAAACATTAATATATATATTTTTATTCATTTTTTTTTTTTTTTTTTTTTTTTTAGGGATATTTTATGTAGCTTTTACATTTTATGTCAATTGTTTTAATGTTCATAATTTCTCTTCTTTATTTTAAGGGATTCTAAGGGTTGGAAAAACACACACACACCTAAATGAGAAATTCCAAACTCTCCAGAAAGAGAATATTAAAAGAGATCTGTGATTGTTCCAATGCAGGGCAAAGTTACAGGCTTACTTTAACCACTTTACCTCTGCTCACAGTAATATTACTGCGGCAGAGTGGCTCGTTATCGTCTGACGACGTAGTACTACGTCGTCAGACACTCCCCCTTCTGGGCGGCGCTTGCGCGCCGCCGGAGGCTCGCTCCCGCTGTTTTCATTCACAGCGGGAGTCGGGCCAGGGGAGGAGCAGCGGCGATCGCCGCTGCTCTTACCCGATCGTCGGGGATCGAGTCTGGAGATCCGCCCGCTGTGTGTAAACACAGCGGGCGGATCTCCATAGTGACAGGGAGTGACAGATCGGACTGTTCAGCATAGCTGGACATCCGATCTGTCCATGACTCACTCAGTCACTTCCCCCTCTACACGTCAGTAAGCACCAGGCATACATTAACCCCTCCCTCTCCAATAAAATTAACCCCTTCCCTGCCAGTGTCATTTTTACAGTAACAGTGCATATATATAGCACTGATTACTGCAGTAATGTCACTGGTACCCCCAAAAGTGTCAAAAATGTCAGTCAAGGGTCCGATCTGTCCGCCGCAATGTCGCAATCCCGCAAAAAAAATCGCAGATCGCCGCCATTACGCGTTAAAAAAAAAAACACCAAAAATGACAGAAATCTTTCCCTTTGTTAGTAAACGCAATAACTTTTGCGCAAACCAATCAAAATACGCTTATTGCGATTTTTTTTACCAAACATAGGTAGCAGAAAACAAATTGGCCAAAAATTTTTTAAAAAATTGGTTTTTACATCTTTTTTGGGGGGAATTTCATATAAAAAAATGTTAAAAATATTGTTATTTTTTCAAAATAAACGCTCTTTTTTTGTTTATAGCGCAAAAAGTAAAAATCGCACAGGTGATCAAATACCACCAAAAGAAAGCTCTGTTTGTGGGAAAAAAAGGACGTAAATTTCGTTTGGGTACGGCGTCGCACGACCGCGCAATTGTCAGTTGAAGTCGCACAGCGCCGAATCGCAAAAAGTGGCCTGGACGGAAGACAGCAAAATCCTCCGGTGGTAAAGTGGTTAATGTCCCCCCTGTGCATCAGCGCTTGATCACCTTCCCATCAAATAATGAAGGAACATGTGACTTCCACTCCTCCCTCCCATGTTACAGCACTGGTGATTGGCGAGTGCCCAGCACTGTTAGGTAGGGAGGAGAAGTCCTCAGTCCTGGGTAAGTTGCAACGGGAGAAATTCAGATACGGGTTCCTTTTGGTGGCCAAATTTTACTAAAAGGAAGGGGAGTTTGTGCCTCTGAGAGGAGGGGGGGGGGGCACTAAAGTAAACCTGGTGCTTTGCACTGCATGGGGAGGAAAAAAAAAAAAAGTATAAATAATTATTATTATTAGTAAAAATAATAAAATAATAATAATAATAATAATAATAATAATCTGACAACACTGGTAACATATGCAAAACAAATGTATTACTACTACGAATAATATGAAAAACAATTTGTGAGGAAGTAGTATTTGCAAATCCATGTTTTTTTTTATAAGCAGAAAATTACAATTCTACTTAAACACTTAACTTAAACAGCTATACAAACTAAGAAAAGGCTGTTAAACATACAGACACATCTATAGAGTACGAAGTAAAAATAACATAGACATGACAGTATATAAAAAGTGTTAGTATAAAAAATAAACCATAATAACAATTATAAGTATTAAGCAACAAGTATAAAATATTAGGATTAAAAACTGATAATAAAAAAGTAATGTGTAAATCGTTAAAGAAATTTATTTTTTTTAATAAAAACAACAAAAATATTAAATGGTATAGTATTAAAAAAAAAAAAAAAAAAAAAACAACATTTATGGCAGAAAAATAAACAATGCTGAAATTAAAACAAATCTGTTGTCATTGAAAGAAAAACTAATAATTATATATCAATAATAATATATCTGGTGGCACAGCAGCTATATTGATAACAATTATATATACAGTATGTATATAAATAATAAATATGGTGGCACAGCAGATATATTGATAACAATTATATATATATAAAAATAATAATATATCTGGTGGCACAGCAGATATATTGATAACAATTATATATACAGTATGTATATAAATAATAAATATGGTGGCACAGCAGATATATTGATAACAATTATATATATAAAAATAATAATATATCTGGTGGCACAGCAGATATATTGATAACAATTATATATACAGTATGTATATAAATAATAAATATGGTGGCACAGCAGATATACTGATAACAATTATATATATATAAAAATAATATATCTGGTGGCACAGCAGATATATTGATAACAATTATATATACAGTATGTATATAAATAATAAATATGGTGGCACAGCAGATATATTGATAACAATTATATATATAAAAATAATAATATATCTGGTGGCACAGCAGATATATTGACAACAATTATATATATAAAAATAATAATATATCTGGTGGCACAGCAGATATATTGATAACAATTATATATATATAAAAATAATAATATATCTGGCGGCACAGCAGATATATTGATAACAATTATATATACAGTATGTATATAAATAATAAATATGGTGGCACAGCAGATATATTGATAACAATTATATATATAAAAATAATAATATATCTGGTGGCACAGCAGCTATATTGATAACAATTATATATATAAAAATAATAATATATCTGGTGGCACAGCATTAAAAAATTCACATGGTCCATACATGCCATAATTAAAAAATAAATAAAAAAGAAAAATTGTAAGGAATAAAAAATAGCTCCAAGCAAAGAAGATGTTGATGATAATAATTTAACTTTAAAAGATTTACAAAATATTATAAGACCAAAAAAATAAAAATAAAAACACCAAACAGGCAAATAATAATTATAATAATTAAAATAATAATAATAACAATTGGTGTCAAAATATAAAAATAACACTGCTGGGTCTCTAAAAGAAAAAAAAAAAATCCTTTCTTGTATTATTTTTGTTTTATATTTTTAGTGAGAAAAAAAAAGAATACAGGCAAAAATATAAATATCTACATCGTGAGCTGATTTTTTTTAGTTTTATTTTATTTATTTTTTTAATTTTAAGACAACAGTAGTTATCTGCCATCATAGAAATAAAAACTGACATCATAATTACAGAATACAGCTGGATGTAATGTAAATGAATGGGAAGCCGGGTGACAGATCGCTGTATGAGATAATAGGAGTAATAATAGGATACAATGTAACATGCTGTGTGATCTCCCCTATGATTGGTCCTCTTACCTGTGTGTGTCGGGCAGGCTCGGCTCGCTCTCGGGCACACAGAGATCACAGGGGAAGGAATGACAGCCGCCGCTCGGACTGACTCTCTCAGCTAGAAGCAGCAGTGCGCACAGCTCGGCGGACTAAACCAACTGCTCGTGAAGAATAGGGGGGCACAACTCCCCCTCCCATCCTCACTCCCACTCCTAACACAATAGTTGTTAAATGATAGGAACACAGTGATAGAATATGAGGAAGATTTCCTCTATTGTAAGAGGTGGGGGGTATAAGAAATTAATAGCGGGTTTTCGCCCCCCCCCCACCGGCAGAGTGGACGGCGCGGTGGGCGGGCTTAGCACACTGAGGGCTGCCAGGAGTAATGATGGCGGGTTGAGGCGGATGTGCTGGAAGTGTCAGATCTGTGGATACATTGTATCTCTTCCCAGCTGATCTATAGGAGGAGCAGCATGGCGCCTAGGAAGGGGGAGCTGACCGAGGAGGAGAGGGAGCTGATACAGGTCATATCTAAAGGTGAGTGATCCAGGCCTGGGGGTGTATATGGGGATGGGGCAGAGTGGTGACTCCGGGTTGGGGGGTGTATGGGGATGGGGCAGAGTGGTGACTCCTGGTTGGGGGGTGTATATGGGGATGGGGCAGAGTGGTGACTCCTGGTTGGGGGGTGTATGGGGATGGGGCAGAGTGGTGACTCCTGGTTGGGGGGTGTATATGGGGATGGAGCAGAGTGGTGACTCCTGGTTGGGGGTGTATATGGGGATGGGGCAGAGTGGTGACTCCTGGTTGGGGGGTGTATATGGGGATGGGGCAGAGTGGTGACTCCTGGTTGGGGGATGTATATGGGGATGGGGCAGAGTGGTGACTCCTGGTTGGGGGGTGTATATGGGGATAGGGCAGAGTGGTGACTCCTGGTTGGGGGGTGTATATGGGGATAGGGCAGAGTGGTGACTCCTGGTTGGGGGGTGTATATGGGGATGGGGCAGAGTGGTGACTCCTGGTTGGGGGGTGTATATAGGGATGGGGCAGAGTGGTGACTCCTGGTTGGGGGGTGTATATGGGGATGGGGCAGAGTGGTGACTCCTGGGAGGGGGGGTGTATGGGGATGGGGCAGAGTGATGACTCCTGGTTGGGCGGTGTATAAGGGGATGGGGCAGAGTGGTGACTCCTGGTTGGGGGGTGTATGGGGATGGGGCAGAGTGGTGACTCCTGGTTGGGCGGTGTATAAGGGGATAGGGCAGAGTGGTGACTCCTGGTTGGGGGGTGTATATGGGGATGGAGCAGAGTGGTGACTCCTGGTTGGGGGGTGTATATGGGGATGGAGCAGAGTGGTGACTCCTGGTTGGGGGGTGTATATGGGGATGGAGCAGAGTGGTGACTCCTGGTTGGGGGGTGTATATGGGGATGGGGCAGAGTGGTGACTCCTGGTTGGGGGGTGTATATGGGGATGGGGCAGAGTGGTGACTCCTGGTTGGGGGGTGTGTATGGGGATCGGGCAGAGTGGTGACTCCTGGTTGGGGGGTGTGTATGGGGATCGGGCAGAGTGGTGACTCCTGGTTGGGGGGTGTATATGGGGATGGGGCAGAGTGGTGACTCCTGGGAGGGGGGGTGTATGGGGATGGGGCAGAGTGGTGACTCCTGGTTGAGGGGTGTATATGGGGATGGGGCAGAGTGGTGACTCCTGGTTGAGGGGTGTATATGGGGATGGGGCAGAGTGGTGACTCCTGGTTGGGCGGTGTATAAGGGGATAGGGCAGAGTGGTGACTCCTGGTTGGGCGGTGTATAAGGGGATAGGGCAGAGTGGTGACTCCTGGTTGGGGGGTGTATATGGGGATGGAGCAGAGTGGTGACTCCTGGTTGGGGGGTGTATATGGGGATGGGGCAGAGTGGTGACTCCTGGTTGGGGGGTGTATATGGGGATGGAGCAGAGTGGTGACTCCTGGTTGGGCGGTGTATAAGGGGATAGGGCAGAGTGGTGACTCCTGGTTGGGCGGTGTATATGGGGATGGGGCAGAGTGGTGACTCCTGGGAGGGGGGGTGTATGGGGATGGGGCAGAGTGGTGACTCCTGGTTGGGGGGTGTATATGGGGATGGGGCAGAGTGGTGACTCCTGGTTGGGGGGTGTATATGGGGATGGGGCAGAGTGGTGACTCCTGGTTGGGGGGTGTGTATGGGGATCGGGCAGAGTGGTGACTCCTGGTTGGGGGTGTGTATGGGGATCGGGCAGAGTGGTGACTCCTGGTTGGGGGGTGTATATGGGGATGGGGCAGAGTGGTGACTCCTGGGAGGGGGGGTGTATGGGGATGGGGCAGAGTGGTGACTCCTGGTTGAGGGGTGTATATGGGGATGGGGCAGAGTGGTGACTCCTGGTTGGGGGGTGTATATGGGGATGGGGCAGAGTGGTGACTCCTGGTTGGGGGGTGTATATGGGGATGGAGCAGAGTGGTGACTCCTGGGAGGGGGGGTGTATGGGGATGGGGCAGAGTGGTGACTCCTGGTTGGGGGTGTATATGGGGATGGAGCAGAGTGGTGACTCCTGGTTGGGGGTGTATATGGGGATGGGGCAGAGTGGTGACTCCTGGTTGGGGGGTGTATATGGGGATGGAGCAGAGTGGTGACTCCTGGTTGGGCGGTGTATAAGGGGATAGGGCAGAGTGGTGACTCCTGGTTGGGGGGTGTATATGGGGATGGAGCAGAGTGGTGACTCCTGGTTGGGGGGTGTATATGGGGATGGGGCAGAGTGGTGACTCCTGGTTGGGGGGTGTATATGGGGATGGAGCAGAGTGGTGACTCCTGGTTGGGGGGTGTATATGGGGATGGAGCAGAGTGGTGACTCCTGGTTGGGTGGTGTATAAGGGGATAGGGCAGAGTGGTGACTCCTGGTTGGGGGGTGTATATGGGGATGGAGCAGAGTGGTGACTCCTGGTTGGGGGGTGTATATGGGGATTGAGCAGAGTGGTGACTCCTGGTTGGGGGGTGTATATGGGGATGGGGCAGAGTGGTGACTCCTGGTTGGGGGGTGTATATGGGGATGGGGCAGAGTGGTGACTCCTGGTTGGGGGGTGTGTATGGGGATCGGGCAGAGTGGTGACTCCTGGTTGGGGGTGTGTATATGGGGATCGGGCAGAGTGGTGACTCCTGGTTGGGGGGTGTATATGGGGATGGGGCAGAGTGGTGACTCCTGGTTGGGGGGTGTATATGGGGATAGGGCAGAGTGGTGACTCCTGGTTGGGGGGTGTATATGGGGATGGGGCAGAGTGGTGACTCCTGGTTGGGGGGTGTATATGGGGATGGGGCAGAGTGGTGACTCCTGGTTGGGGGGTGTATATGGGGGATGGAGCAGAGTGGTGACTCCTGGTTGGGGGTGTATATGGGGATGGAGCAGAGTGGTGACTCCTGGTTGGGGGGTGTATATGGGGATGGGGCAGAGTGGTGACTCCTGGTTGGGGGGTGTATATGGGGATGGAGCAGAGTGGTGACTCCTGGTTGGGCGGTGTATAAGGGGATAGGGCAGAGTGGTGACTCCTGGTTGGGGGGTGTATATGGGGATGGAGCAGAGTGGTGACTCCTGGTTGGGGGGTGTATATGGGGATGGAGCAGAGTGGTGACTCCTGGTTGGGGGGTGTATATGGGGATGGGGCAGAGTGGTGACTCCTGGTTGGGGGGTGTATATGGGGATGGGGCAGAGTGGTGACTCCTGGTTGGGGGGTGTATATGGGGATGGGGCAGAGTGGTGACTCCTGGTTGGGGGGTGTATATGGGGATGGAGCAGAGTGGTGACTCCTGGTTGGGGGGTGTATATGGGGATGGAGCAGAGTGGTGACTCCTGGTTGGGGGGTGTATATGGGGATGGGGCAGAGTGGTGACTCCTGGTTGGGGGGTGTGTATGGGGATCGGGCAGAGTGGTGACTCCTGGTTGGGGGTGTGTATGGGGATCGGGCAGAGTGGTGACTCCTGGTTGGGGGGTGTATATGGGGATGGGGCAGAGTGGTGACTCCTGGGAGGGGGGGTGTATGGGGATGGGGCAGAGTGGTGACTCCTGGTTGGGGGGTGTATATGGGGATGGGGCAGAGTGGTGACTCCTGGTTGAGGGGTGTATATGGGGATGGCTGACAACAGCAGCGCATGCACTTTGAAGGTCTGGCGTATCTTCCCGGACCTTCAGAGCTCCTTGCCGGAAAGTGAACTCCCGCGCGCATGCGCTGGAGTGACGTTATCGCCGAACCCGGAAGAGACGCAGAGGGAACATCTCAGCAGTGTCCGGGTGACGGTATGGGGGCTTCGTTCTAAGGTATTTCATAATGTGCTAGTATGTGATGCATACTAGCACATCATGCCATTATCCTGCACGTTTGTTTTTTTGTGGGGGGGATACAACCACTTTAACTACTTAGAGACCAGGCCTATTTCTGACACTTGTTGTTTACAAGTTAAAATCAGAATTTTTTGCTAGAAAATTACTTAGAACCCCCCAAATATATATTTATTTATTATTCTTATGTGTGTGTGTGTGTGTGTATATATATATATATATATACACACACAGTGCCTTGCGAAAGTATTCGGCCACATTTCAGGCTTCAAACATAAAGATATAAAACTGTAATTTTCTGTGAATAATCAACAACAAGTGGGACACAATCATGAAGTGGAACGAAATTTATTGGATATTTCAAACTTTTTTAACAAATAAAAAACTGAAAAATTGGGCGTGCAAAATTATTCAGCCCCCTTAAGTTAATACTTTGTAGCGCCACCTTTTGCTGCGATTACAGCTGTAAGTCGCTTTGGGTATGTCTCTATCAGTTTTCACATCGAGAGACTGAAATCTCTGTCCATTCCTCCTTGCAAAACAGCTCGAGCTCAGTGAGGTTGGATGGAGAGCGTTTGTGAACAGCAGTTTTCAGTTCTTTCCACAAATTCTCGATTGGATTCAGGTCTGGACTTTGACTTGGCCATTCTAACACCTGGATATGTTTATTTGTGAACCATTCCATTGTAGATTTTGCTTTATGTTTTGGATCATTGTCTTGTTGGAAGACAAATCTCCGTTCCAGTCTCAGGTCTTTTGCAGATTCCATCAGGTTTTCTTCCAGAATGGTCCTGTATTTGGCTCCATCCATCTTCCCATCAATTTTAACCATCTTCCCTGTCCCTGCTGAAGAAAAGCAGGCCCAAACCATGATGCTGCCACCACCATGTTTGGCAGTGGGGATGATGTGTTCAGGGTGATGAGCTGTGTTGCTTTTACGCCAAACATAACGTTTTGCATTGTTGCCAAAAAGTTTGATTTTGGTTTAATCTGACCAGAGCCCCTTCTTCCACATGTTTGGTGTCTCCCAGGTGGCTTGTGGCAAACTTTAAACAACACTTTTTATGGATATCTTTAAGAAATGGCTTTCTTTTTGCCACTCTTCCATAAAGGCCAGATTTGTGCAGTATACGACTGATTGTTGTCCTATGGACAGAGTCTCCCACCTCAGCTGTAGATCTCTGCACTTCATCCAGAGTGATCATGGGCCTCTTGGCTGCATCTCTGATCAGTCTTCTCCTTGTATGAGCTGAAAGTTTAGAGGGACGGCCAGGTCTTCGTAGATTTGCAGTGGTCTGATACTCCTTCCATTTCAATATTATCGCTTGCACAGTGCTCCTTGGGATGTTTAAAGTTTGGGAAATCTTTTTGTATCCAAATCCGGCTTTAAAGTTCTCCACAACAGTATCTTGGACCTGCCTGGTGTGTTCCTTGTTCTTCATGATGCTCTCTGCGCTTTAAATGGACCTCTGAGACTATCACAGTGCAGGTGCATTTATACGGAGACTTGATTACACACAGGTGGATTCTATTTATCATCATTAGTCATTTAGGTCAACATTGGATCATTCAGAGATCCTCACTGAACTTCTGGAGAGAGTTTGCTGCAGTGAAATTAAAGGAGCTGAATAATTTTGCACGCACAGTTTTTTTTTTGTTAACAAAGTTTGAAATATCCAATAAATTTTGTTCCACTTCATGATTGTGTCCCACTTGTTGTTGATTCTTCACAAAAAATTACAGTTTTATATCTTTGTTTGAAGCCTGAAATGTGGCAAAAGGTCGAAAAGTTCAAGGGGGCCGAATACTGTCGCCGCAAAGCACTGTGTGTGTGTATGTATATGTGTGTGTGTGTGTGTGTGTGTTTTTAGCAGCGACCCTAGAGAATAAAATGGAGATTGTTGCAATTCTTTGTGACACTGTATTTGCGCAGCGGTCATACAAACACAATTTTTTTTTGGGGGGGGGGGGATACAAACTACTTAAAACTGCGTTGGGCGGTCCAGAAGTGGTCTAATTGGTCACAATGGTGAAAGCTGCGTCCCTTGCAACATTTTTTTTTTTTATATTCATTCCATCACTATGGGAAACTAAGCAAGCACCGCCTACGTGAAAGTGGAAACTCAGAAGCAGTGCATCGTTGTCATCCCATCAACAACTTTGTTGCTATCACAAGGGGGTCTAGGGAGCAATGGTGTCCTCTCTTCGGTGCCAGTTGGAAGAAAGGTGCTCCATTGTTGGTGCCAGTGGGAGGAACAGTGTCCTGTCATTGTCAGTGGAAGAAATGGTGCCCCATCATTGGTGTCAGTGGAAGAAATGGTGCCCCATCATTGGTGTCAGTGGAAGGATTGGTGCCAGTGGGAGGAATGGTGCCCCGTCATTGGTGCCAGTGGGAGGAATGGTGTCCTGTCATTGTCAGTGGAAGAAATGGTGCCCCATCATTGGTGTCAGTGGAAGGAATAGTGCCCCATCATTGGTGTCAGTGGACGGATTGGTGCCAGTGGGAGGAATGGTGCCCCGTCATTGGTGCCAGTGGGAGGAATGGTGTCCTGTCATTGTCAGTGGAAGAAATGGTGCCCCATCATTGGTGTCAGTGGAAGGAATAGTGCCCCATCATTGGTGTCAGTGGACGGATTGGTGCCAGTGGGAGGAATGGTGCCCCGTCATTGGTGCCAGCGGGAGGAATGGTGCCCCGTCGTTGGCAGCGGGAGGAATGGTGCCCCGTCGTTGGCAGCGGGAGGAATGGTGCCCCGTCGGTGGCAGCGGGAGGAATGGTTTTCTGTCATTTGGTGTCAACGGGAGGATTGGTGTCTCGTATAAATGGGAGAAATCTCACTCCCAAGGTCCAGATAAAGGCAAGCAAAGGGCCAATGTCCTGCCCTAAGAGCCAAGGGTTGGAGACTGCTGCAATGTGTGATGGCATTGGGCAGGTGGCAGATCCTTTTAATGGTAACTTTATGGGTCTCTTAGACCCCCCCCTCCCCCCCCCCCCCCCAACATCTTTCCTCTTCTCCAAAGCTGCTAATCAAGTACAGTAGCTGGGGAATGACAGCTCTGAACCCAGAAGTAACATAATACACTTTGATTCTGGGCTCATTCATTGCAGGTGAGATGGGGGGAGTAGAGGTTCCCTGATCTGCTCTTGCACAGCATATTCTGACATATTATGTGATATAGCAGCACGCCAGTGTGAACAGGTCCTTGGGGCCGAAAAACACAATTCTGCTGCAGTATGTTGCAGTATCACATGTTATTTAATCCAAATACTAGCATTACATTACACAAGCCACATCACTAAATTCCACGCAGCCATGATTTTTATTTTAGGTTACAATAAAAGCTGAGAGATCCTGTACAGCGGCTGTGTATTAAGGGCACGGTGTCAGAGGCTGGGCAGCGGTTATGAAATCTGTGTTGTGTAGTAAGCTGCACTAGGCATAATTAAAGGCATAATCTGCGGTGATTACAGCAGCAGCCAGCAGATAACTCAGGATAATTGGGGAGATGGCAGATTCTGTCTTCTGATTTATCTTTGCTTTAACTCTTTGCACATCCGGACATACGGCGTCTACATTTTATTGTTGCTTTCTGCTGGAGTGGACAAATGAAGGCAGCATTCAGGAGCCATTCAGTCCACTCTAGTTTTTTTTTTTTTTTACAGCATATTTGTTTAATGCCAAAATTATACGAAAGAATAACACCGCTCCTGATCTTCTTAACCATTGGGTTATACTGCCCCCCTACAGCAGTAGGACACTAGGCAGAAAAAAAGTCTGGCTATGCCTATGGGCATTTCCAGGGGGTATACTCCCTCTCTCCGCTATAGGTTTTTTTCTGCCTACTCAGGAGTAGGGACCTAGTTCCTTGCTGGGATCACTGGTCTTGGCAATTTTTTCTTTTTAGAATTTTTATTGTTTTTTCTCCTATTTTCTTCCTGTGAGATCTACAATCAACTGCCGGGCTGGATAATCTAGATCCAGTGGTCACCCCAGTCTGGCCAGCGAGCACGTGCAGCCTGTCTGCTCCTTGCTTGGTTGGCTCTGACATAGCCCCACCGGACTGGCCTTCAAGTTAAACTCCTCGCAAGGTCGCATAGGACCAGATCTCGGCCAAAGTCACAGTGTTCCTCCTGGCCAACAGCCCCCCCTTTTTCGATGGAGAGGAGGTTCTGTCTGGAGCTGTGCCCGCCTGGTTCCTGGTATGGTAAGTAACTGTCCCCCCCTCTCCACCCGGAGGGTTTTGGGGTGGACGTCGGCCCCTCCGTGGGACGGGCGGCCCCCTGGGTTACCCTCCTTCCTATAGGCACCCCCCTCATCGGTCTGATGATCCCTGTGGGCAATCTCGTCCCTCATCCATGCACCCCCCCTTCACTGACACTGGGGCTGTGGGGTGGGGTGGACTGGTCCACCTCCTGGGGTTGGGGCAGGGTGCTGTGCTGGTGGGGGGGGGGGGGTACGCCGCTGGCGACTGGGCGTTTGGCTGTAGAGGGGGGGGGCTGTACCTGGTGAGGGCTCCTGCTAGGGCCTCCTCTTCCTGCCTTTGCCATTTTCTGAGGCCTAGGGATCCCTCCTGGGTCCCTGGGAGCCTCATGGTGCCGCCATTTTCTTGTAGCCTTTGTGCTCAATGCACGGCGGCCTCTCCCTCTCTTCGGAGAATCGATTAGGTTCTCTGTTACTGGCGACCTAGTGGTGCTGCCGGAGAGGTGGAAGTGTCCCTTAGCAGTGTTTACACCTTCTTTGTGGGGTCCCCCTATTGACTCATGGAGTTTTTGGAGCACATTTCCCCACCTGATCCCCTCTCAGAGGCTGCGGGGCCCTCCGGATCCCAACCATCCATTGATGCACTGACGGCGGTCCTGGAGTCCTTTGTGTCCTAGGTGGAGGTGGTTTTTGAGCGCCATCCCTTGCCTCACCTGTCTCCTCCGATCCTGAATCTAAATTCAGCTGCCGTGGACTTAGGGCACTCTGGTTCTGCGACCACGCGCCCTGAGTTCTCAGATAGGATTGTTCCTCCACTCCTGTAGCCGCACACGAAAAGGCACTGGTGGAAGCAACCTCTGAGTGATCAGGCTGTTCCTGGAACATTGGACGGATTGTCTTCAGGGTTGTCCAGTGCGCATTATGTCAACCGTGTCCTAGCGGCTCTGGAGGTAGCCGGCATTCTAAGGTGGACAGAACGTTTTATAAGTCTTCTCCGCCCTACACATTTCCGGGGTGGAAACTGGCAGGCGGATTACCTCAGTAGGCAGGCGTTCAACACCAAGGGGAGTGGTCCCTTAATACGGAGGTGGTTTCATCAGTTGTCTCCGGTGGGGCATCCCCAACGTGCATCTGTTGGCGTCTGGGCTCAACATAAAGTTGCAGAGGTTTGTAGCTCAGTCATGGGATCCTCTGGTGGACGCCACAGACGCGCTGGGGGCACTGTGGGGTCAGTATCTGATTTTACACCTTCCCTCCTCTCAAGCTTCTGCCAAGACTTCTATGTGGGATCGAGGCAGAAGGCATTCCAGTCATCTTAGTGGCCCCCAGACTGGCCTTGCCAGGCTTTTTATGCTGATCTGGTGTGGCTGGTCCCCAACGTTCCTTGAAAGCTTCCTCTCAGGGAGGATCTGCTGTACCAAGGGCCAATCTTCCATCCTGCTTTACAGTCGCTGGCTTTGACGGCTTGGCTGTTGAACGCCAGGTGCTGAAGGATAGAGGTTTGGCTGAGTCGGTGAGTCCAACGCTGTTAAAAGTTAGGAAATCTACTTCTAGGAATATCTACCATCGTATGTAGAAGATGTACATCGCATGGTGTCTTTTGGGGTTTGTAGTTCATCCTCGCTCTTTTTTGGCAGATCGGATCTTGACCTTCCTTCCAATGGGGGGTTAAGCAGAAACTGGCCTTGAGTACTATCAAGGGCCAGGTGTCGGCCTTGGCAGTCTTCTTTCAATGTCCCTTGGCCACACACTCCCTGGTGCGTACTTTTCTAAAGGGAGTTTGGCACTTGGGACCTCAATTTGGTGCTCGCAGTCCTCCAGAAGCCTCCTTTTGAGAACCTTTGGGAGATTCCCCTGCTTATGCTGTCCCAAAAGGGGAACTTTTTGGTGGCTATCACCTCTGCATGCAGGGTGTCTGAGTTGGCAGCATTATCCTGTCGCTCGCCTTACTTGGTGGTTCACAGATATAAGGTGGTTCTTCGCCCCTGTCTGTCGTTCCTTCCAAAGGTTGTCTCTAATTTTCATTTGAATGAAGACATTGTGTTGCCTTCCCTGTGTTCCAGGCCAAAACATCCAAAGGAAATCTTTTTAGGAAATCAGACTCACTATTTGTGCTCACGGATTTCCAGATGGATCAGACAGAAAGTGATTCAGGCCTATTCCATCAAGGGTCAGTTTCCTCCTTTCCCTGTCAAGGCACATTCTACTCGGGCGCTCAGTGCCTCCTGGGCCTTCTGTCTTCAGTGACGCAGGTTTGCAAGGCAGCCCCCTGGTTGTCGGTGCACACTTTCACAAAGTTCTATAAAGTGGAAAGTGGATGTGTTGGCATCTGCGAATGCTTCTTTTGACCACAACGTTTTTCAGGCTGCTGTTGGAGGACCTGGCCCTCTTTGAGGGTGTATTGTTTTTTCAGATGGGCTCCAGTTGTTTGGTTAAGCTCCTGTTTACCTGGTTGACTATAGTTTACCCTTGGGAATTTCTTTTTCGCTGTTCCCACCCCTCATGTTTAACACTGCTTTGGGAGGTCCCAATGGTTAAGAAGATCAGGAGCTGTCTGTCAATGAATGAAAGCGAAAATGGGATTTTTTACTTAATTTAAAATCCATCTCTCTGATGTGCATTGGCTAACACAGCACCCACCCCTCTGTGGGGGTGTAATTCTTCTGACACTGCTTTAACAAAACTGAGTACCTATAGCAGAGAGGGAGCATACCCCCTGGGACTGCCCATAGACCTAGCCAGATTTTTTTTCTGCCTAGTGTCCTACTCCTGTAGGAGGCAGTATAACCCAATGATAAGAAGATCATGAGCTGTATCCGTCAATGAACATCAGAGAAGTGGCTTTTACGGTAAGTCAAAAATCCCATTATTCCATGTAGCTATAAGCATTACCAACAGTCAGCATCTACTGCCAGCATGCACAGTTGTTATTCAAACCTGAGAGATAAGGTCAACGCGTTTCGCAGGAGTTCCCGCTTCCTCATGACCTCCTATCTCCTGAAAAGACGTAAATGGTCAACATGAAAATTTGTCTATGAAGATATTGCATATAATGTATGTATTTTTTTTTATTCTTAAAGTTTATAATCCATATACAAATCTATGACTAACCCCAAAGGTAGCGGAGGAGAAAGGTTGGGTTTTTTTTTTTTTTTTTTTTCCTCTCCCGTGCTATCACCTTATCCCCTCTTTGAATAATTATGCATGTAAATGTATCAATGTCATATATTGCGTCCATATCATCGCTAGCCTTATAAATGTGGTAATGGATAGAAATGTTGTTCTTTAGTCATGTCCAACTCTTCGTGACTTCATGGACCATAGCGCGCCAGGCTTTTCAGTCCATCGCTGCCTCCCGGAGCTTGCTTAGCTTCATGTTCTTTGTTTCGATGATGCTATTTATCCATCTTGTTTTCTGTCATCCTTCTCCTTTTTCCTTCCATGTTTCCCAGCATCAAGGTATTTTCCAATGAGTCCTCTCTTCGCATTAGGTGGCCAAAGTATTCGAGTTTCAGCTTCAGAATCTGTCCTTCCAGTAAATATTCAGGGTTAATTTCCTTCAGGATTGACTGGTTTGATCTTCTTTTGTTTTTTTTTTTTTTTTTTTGCCATCCAAGGGACTTTTAAGAGTCTTCTCCAACACCATAGTTCAAAAACATCAATTCTACGACATTCTGCCTTCCTTATGGTCCAACTTTCATAGCCATAGGTTACTACTGGAAATACCATATACATCAATAACATACTAGAGTTTCCTATTTTAATTCAGTTTTTTTTAAGTCACATGACCTATAAAAAACAATATAAGCACAGTAAAATCGTTTTCGCCGCATTATCGGCACCTTTTTTTCTATTCACAAAATGCCGTAAACACTTTTTCAGCCGCTGAAATTGCGATGCATCTCTATAAAAAATCTTCAGTGTACAGCTCCCCCCGCAACCCCCTAATACTAACCTGAGCCCCATCTTTATCCAGTGCTGTACACGAGAGCAGAAGCTGTCCATGGTCTCCTCATTGGCTGAGAATGACTCCCACTACTGTCAATCACAGCCAGTGAGCTGGGGGGGGGGGGGGGATTAAGCCACGCTCCATGTGTCTCATAAACACACAGAGGTTGCTTGGGAGCGAGCACACGAGTGCCCCCAGTGCAAGAAGCAGAGGGTGGGGCCAGGAGCGTCAGTGGGGGACCAGAGAAGAGGAGGATCAGGGCTGCTCTGTGCAAAACCACTACACGGAGCAGGTAAGTATAGCATGCTTATTTTATTAAAAAGTATATATTAAAAAGAAAAAATCTGAACTTTTACAATCACTTTAAGCAATAAAACTACATTTAAAAAAAAAAATGCTCCCATTAAAAAGTGCCTATCATCAGCACAGATAAAACAGCCTGAATGATAACAAGAGCCACTCAAGCCTTGGGGTTCGTAAACAGTGCGGCTGAATAGATGCAAGCAATTCTGTGTGGTGCGTGATGTAACTCCCTTTATTTTTTCCTTATTCTTTGAAAAGAAAATGGTTTGACGTTTCAAGTGTTCAGATTTCACTAAAACACACAAAAAAAATGTGTAATGTAGTAATT
This sequence comes from Pelophylax lessonae, assembly GCF_965119305.1. Classification (NCBI taxonomy): domain Eukaryota; kingdom Metazoa; phylum Chordata; class Amphibia; order Anura; family Ranidae; genus Pelophylax; species Pelophylax lessonae. The sequence goes on from NC_138772.1 coordinate 35,527,882, forward strand.
TTATCTTGGCAGTTATTCAGCAGGGATGCTAATTGCTTTCTCTGAACAATGGGCAACCCCTAGAGAAGGAATTTGCAACTTTTTATCTAAGTAACGCGCACAGCCCAGCAGGCATTGAAAAATGTGAGTGGCATCAAAAATGTATTTTCGGTAAATCTTCCGATAACTTCTAAAACTTTCTGAAGTACTCATTATACACTTAGAGGATGTCTAATTAGATTAACTTGCTTCGCAGCAAACTATACAAAGCATAAAGCAAGCAGATTTGGTAGAGAGGTCCAGATATTGTTTGTTTGATCAATTATTACACTGGGATAATGCCAGACGCATCAGGAGCTTTGACTGTGAATGGAGGGAGATCTGGTGGTCCCAGCTGACCTATTGGTGTTTTTTGCTATCTCAGGAATTTTTTTTAGAGACTGGTACAAAAAACAAAGTATTTTCAGTGAGTGACACATCTATAGGTCAAAACACCTTGTTAAAGTGGTCCTTGCATTTCTGTATTTTTGTAGGCATAGGTGACACCACTGGGCCTTCTCAAGATGCTGGTTCCAAAACCCTGTAAGAATGCGATCCTGCACACAACAAGATTTGTGGTACATAGGATCCTGGGTCGCCCACACTTGTCTTTTAGGAAGTGCCCCAAGTTGGGGGGGGGGGGGGGGGTTAAGTGAATTTTCACATTCAACCTAATCTCATCCCATTTTTGCCCTAAGTCCTTCCCCCCTCCCTCTCTTCCAATTGAATATAGATTTTTCAGTATGCGACCGTCTCCGGACACCCCGATTAGGTATCTCTGCCAAGAAGCTGCTTCCTAAGCTCTGGAACACGAAATCCGTGAATCTGGCTATAGTTACCCCAAGAACTTGACAGTACCAGTTTGAGTCAGAATAAAACTGTTTATTCAAACACAGGCACAAAGAGAGATACTCTGTGGGACAATCCCCCCTCCCCCTTAGCATCCAATCCCACATATAAATCCCATAATAAGCTGATCTTAAGGCAGACAGAAACAATAGAACAATGGGATACAGGTACTTAACAATAACAAGCCCCACCCCACCTCACTATCTAGCAAGGGTCTATGAGACACTCCTGCAATTTTCTTGCAATCTGAAAATTCAAATCGTCTATCTCTATATATCTCTCTTGAGGGATATTGTTCATAAATATTATTGTCCCAAGTGAAAGAGGCCCTTCACTCTTACAACACAAACCACACATATAGAACCCAGGATAACCGAGGTAACACGAAATGCTGAGTCCGGTGTGGTTGTACAGCGAGTCTGATTAGTGTAGACTCGACTGGGGTTCTTGGTCCCCATGTGCCCCTATAGACACAGGGTGACTTACACATAAGAGGGGCTGGACAAGGAGTTTCCTGACCTCTCTAAAGTAATCTGGGTTCCACGAGCCCCCCCACCCAAAGGGACTTCAGTCATACAGTACTTCTCCATTTCTTGCCTTGGAGACAATGATGTCTGTGACCCCCCCCTTCCCGCCAGAGTACATGCATGTGCAGATGTGCTGCATGGCTGTTGGGACTCTAAACCCTTCAGCACAAAAGCCCCATGGTATATGTGCAAAGACGGGTATTACCGAAGTCTAAAAACTTTTTGCATGTGCACGATATATATATCTTGCGTGTGCGCAGCAGTGCTGAAGGGCTCTTCAGCATACCTGCGTATGCACCATAGTAGCGTAGCCTGAGCCACCAGAAACGGGTGCTGAAGTTCATCTAAGTATTTTACGTTAACTTCTAATTTTTTTATCCCAAAAAGGTTTCTGCATCCCAAAAGATTGCAGTATATTCAGGATGCTGAAACCTTTTTGGTTTATGGATTTTTGAGATTTTTTTAAGTATTTTCTAATTATATATATATATATATATATATATATATATATATATATATATATATATATATATATATATATATATATATATAATATATAGAGCTCAGCATAAATGAGTACTTGGAGTGAAGATTTTAATCAATATCTCAAGGAACACAAGAACAATGTCCAAAATGTTGACAAAACTGATTTTTTTTCTTATATAGGACATTTGTTTAGCTCATTACATGAAAGTAAGGTTAATATAATTTGGATTACAAAATCTTCAGTTTTTACTCCAATTGATGCCAAAATTAAAACACCCCATACCAAAAACGACTCCATCTAGTATTTTGTATGACCTCCGTGACTTGTAAGGACAGCACCAAGTCTTCTAGGCATGGAATGAACACGTTGGCGACATATTACAACCGTTGTCTTTTTCCATTCTTCAAGAACGACCTTATTTAGAGCCTGGATGCTAGATGAAGAGTGATGCTCGTCTCTTCAGAATTCTCCATAGGTATTCAATTGGGTTCAGATCAGGAGACATACTAGGCCACTGAATCACTTTCACCATGTTCTTCAGAAATGTAACAGTGGTCTTAGATATGTTTTGGATCATTGTCATGTTGGAAAAGTGCACGACGACCAAGGACTTGGAGTAATGGTAGCATCTTCTCTTTCAATATAGAGCAGTACATCTGTGAATTTATGATCCCATCAATGAAATGCAGCTCCCCGACACCAGCAGCACCCATGCAGCCCCACAGAAGGACACTGCCACCACCATGTTTCACTGTTGGCACAATGCATTTTTCTTAGTACTCACCTTTGTGACACCATACAGTTTTTTTAAAGCCATCAGTTCCAAAAAACATTTATCTTGGTCTCATCACTCCAGAGTACAGAATCCCAGTAGTCTTCTTTTTCAACATAGGCCCTGACAAATATTAGGCTGGCTTTTTTGCACATGGGCTTTAGGAGAGGCTTCCTTCGTGGACAACACCCATTCATGCTATTGCTCTGCTTCATATGGCTTATTGTGTCACTGAAAACGATCACCCCAATATGGCTTTCTTCTTTAGCTAACTGCAGTGAACTTGCATGGCAATTTTCTTCAACCCTTCTCATCAGCAGATGCTCCTGTCGAAGTGTTAACTTCCATGGATGACCTGGATGTCTTTGTGAGATGGTTGTAGTTCCATCTTTGTTACATTTTTGTATCCCTTTTGCTCCAGTATTCTGACTGATAAGTAAAGCTTTGCTGATCTTGTAGCCTTCACCTTTCTCAGGCCTTGTGACATTTCTCTTCCATGTGGTGCCATTACTGACAGCATGAATGGGAGGGGTTTTCTTAAGTAACGCCCTTTTATAATCAACTGTCTGCTGGACACCTGTTTAATCAATAATTACTCTCGCTTGTAGCTGAATTTTTAAGATTTTGTTGTCTAAAATTTAGCTTTGCTCCTCAGACTTTCATTGAGGTGTATTCATTTTTGCTCATGGTGTTGAATTAATTTTTTAGTAAAAATGTTTTTTAGTGTGCAAATTAACAAATCTTGATTGCAAGCAAGCATTTGTGGGAGATTTTTTTGTAGTTTAGCTTCCCATAGAAAATGTTTATTCTGAAAGGCAAGCAAAGGTTTTCTGAAATATCTGTTGGGATGTACTAATTTATGCTGAGCATCGTGTATGTGTATGTATGTATGTGTGTATGTATGTATGTATGTATGTGTGTGTGTGTATATATATATATATATATATATATATATATATATATATATATATATATATATATATATATATATATATATATATATATATATATATATATATATATATTATGTGTGTATGTATACATAAATATATCTATAGCTTCAAACAGGGCTTTAGTTTGGATTATCGTTTTGTTATTTTTTCCATCTGCATCCTCCAAGGTACGCCTTCTATTTGAGCCCTGATGTGCCTTGGGACCCATTAGTTACTTCTTTCTTTAGGCTATTAATTTGTTTATTGGATATGTTTAAAAGCCGAAAGTAAAAAATATAGGGTTTTTTTCAAAATTAAATTGTCAGTCTTTTTTTGTTTATATCGCAAAAAATAAAAATACCACCAAAAAGCTCTATTTGTGGGGAAAAAATTATGTGAATTAAATTTGTGTACAGCTTTGCATGATCGCACAATTGTCAGTTAAAATACTGCAGTGCCATAATGCAAAAAAGGGCCTGGTCATAAAGGGGGGGGGGGGGTAAATCTTCTGGAGGTCAAGTGGATATTATGGCCGTGCGTCTGCCGCCTTCACTTTACATTCATTCTGTTGTGTGAACACAAAGTAACACGACTCATGATTGTTTGTTTGTTTTTCTGTTCTTTGCTCCAACAGGTAACGTTCAGGATGCCACGCGACTTCTGGGCAGTAAAGAGGTCCGAGTCAACTGCTTGGATGAGGTAGGATGACTTTGTGTTTGGGGGATTCGCTGTGCACCCCACATTTGTTTTAAATACCAAAACAAAGTACTTGCACTATAATTACATAAATTTGCAAACGGTAGCTGCTGTTATAAAGTGCTAATCGCCTAAAATGCAAAATAAGTAGCAGTCCTGCCCCATTCACTTGAATGAGTAGTGTACGAACACAGCCGCAGGTCCTAATTTGACAAATTAGGACCTGTGGCTGTGTTCATACAGTGTCTGCGTCCCCTAAAAGTAATGTGGCTTGAACCTCATGAACAATCCTTGGGGCTCATTCGCATATGATGTAAGGTGTGGGGGGCACGGTAAAACCCAATGGTTGAGCTGCACTTTTTGTACGCACTTGCCAACCGCAATACGTGTATATATACATATACAGGTATATAAATGTTTTACTGGGGTTATGGCTGTAGCTATTAGCCATAACCCCAGTATCCCTTTTTTTTTTTTTTTCTGCCGGTGATTGGCTGTCTCAAGAAAGCGGTCCGAGCAGTTAATTAGCCACTAGATCACTTTCAGAAGCAGCGTGTCAACCCCCGCCGCAGATTGCATTGTCGAAATGTTCCTCGAGCTCACCGTTTTGAACAGTAAGCTCGTGATACACCAGTGAGCCCGAGGAACAATACAACAGTTTGCACGGCTGGCCATATAGATGAACCAGATCATCTCTATGATCTCGGAGGACCAGATCATCATCAGGACGTGACTTCCGGTCTAGGGCAGAAGTAAACCCTTTTTATTTTATTTTTTTTATTCATATTACAAGAAATGTAAACATCCCTTGTGATAGAAATAAGGCATGACCGGTCCTCTTTATGGAGAGATATGGGGTCTACCTTTTTTGAAAGCAAAAGATCATAAAAAATAAAAAAAAATAATAATAATAATGTGATCTTTTACATAAAAAAACAAAAATCACATTATCTATTTATCTTTTGATCTTTTGCTTTTAAAGGATCGAGGAGTGATTTGTAGACCACAGATCTCTCCATAAAGAGGACCGATCATCCCTTATTTTTATTACAAGTCATTTTACATTTCTTGTAATATGAATAAAAGTGATCAAAAAAATAAATTTAAGGGACGGACGGTGTTAAAAAAATAAATAAATAAATACATTTAAAGCGCCCCTATCCCCATGTGCTTGTGCGCAAAAGCGAACGTATACGTAAATCGCGCACGCATATGTAAACTGTTTTTGCACCACACGTGGACAGTAGAGTGAGAGCAAATATTCTACCATTAGACCGGCTCTGTAACTCTAAGGCTCGGTTCACACTTATGCGATGCGGGAAGGCTGCGAATTCGCAGCCTGTTCCCGCATCGCAAACACACCCCCGGCAGTTCACACTGCCATATGCGATACGCAGGGGGTGTCAATGTAATCTTAACGACACCCCCAGTTTGATCGTATATCGCAGTGCGATCTTGCAGTTCGCACAGGATCGGATCGCACAAGTGTGAACCGCTGTGCGATCCGATCCTGATGCGGCTGCCAAAAAGGATCCTGTGCGTGTTTGCTGCGGGTGCGGTGCGAATTTAGCCATACAAAGTGTATGGCTAAACTCGCACTGCACAGCCGATCGCATGTAATGAAGGAGCAGTGCTCTCCGATATTACATGCGATCGGCGCAGCCGCATCAATGTGAACCGGGACTAAAGAGGTAACCTGTAAAAAAATTTTAAAGCGTAGCCTATGGAGATTTTTAAGTATCGTCGTTTGTTGCCATTCCACTAGCGTGCGCAATTTTTAGGAGTGACCTGTTCAGTATCTATTTACTCGGCGTAACATCATCTTTCAGATAATTGAGTTATATATTGCGTTTTTTTTTTTGCATTAAAATTCATTAAGGTGTATCTTTTTCCCCAAAAAATTGTGTTTAAAAACTACTGCGCAAATACCGTGCGAAATAAAAAAAAATTGCAACAAATGCCCTTTTATTCTCTAGGTCTAGGGTCTCTGCTAAAAAAAAAAAAAATTGTGTGTGTGTATAATAAATAATGTTTGGGGGTTCTAAGTAATTTTTCCAGCAAAAAAATCTAATTTTTTTTCCTTGTGAGCAACAATTATCAGAAAAGGGCTGGATCCTTAAGTAGTTGAAGAGTTGTTCGGTATCTATTTACTCGGCATAATATCATCTTTTATATTTGAACAAAAAATTGGGTTATATAGTTTTTTTTCATTCAAATTCAATGTTATACTTTTTTCCAAAACAAATTGCATTTGAAAAACTGCTGCGCAAATACCGTGTAATACAAAATTGCAAAAATCGCCATTTTATTCTCTATGGTCTCTGCTTAAAAAAATTGTTTGGGGGCTCCAAGTAATCTTCTAGCAAAAAAAAAAAAAAAATTATTTTTACTTGTGTAGCTCTACCCCCGCAGGAGCCGCTTAAGTAAAACGGGTCCCGCACTCTGCCTCTCAACCCCAAAAAACACCACTGGCACACCTGGTAATTTGCGAGTGTATGACACACTGACACAAGACAAATAGATTCTTACTCCTTAGTTCAGCTTTACTCAAGGAAGAGACTTGAAAAGAGTATTATTCAACTAGTCCCTCACTAAAGAACAGTCAAGCCTTTATAATAACAAGTAAATGCATCAAATATACACAGTATCTTTGCAGTAAGTGAATCTCTCAGGACAACAGATTGCTATAAGAAACACTTTTACTTATAAGGGAACCCCGGGCCGGCCTATTACTGGTATCCTAATGGGAGATGAGATAAGCTATATACCAGTAACTTGTCCCCTTTAAGCACAAAAATATAGCAGTGTTCTACTTGCAAGGCCTTTCTAAGATCTTCACCGGCAGTTGGAGTTCATTAAACATACAATTACAATTTACATTACAATTCATAACAGTAGCAAAATTACGGTTATGAAGTAGCAGAAAAAATAATTTTATGATCGGGGGTCACCACAAAATAAGGAACTGTATTAAAGGGTCACGGCATTAGGAAGGTTGAGAACCACTTGCATATATAAAAAATATTTCCTATTCTAAAACCTATCCAATAAAAAAAAAAAAAATCAAGAAATTGAATTTCTTAATAAATTGAGGCCATATGTGTTCTAGCTGTTTTACTGCTACACGGTGGCTGCTGTGTGCAGGATCACGTGTGTGTGTGTGTGTGTCTATATAGATAGATATCTATATATATATATATATATATATAGTATATTCTGGGTCATGCGCGCCAATGTGCAACGCCAGCAGCTCACTCCCACAGAGCTGGAGCTGATCAGCAGGTACCGCAGACTCGATGTCCGCTGGCACCCACCGATCGTTGTGTACACAGGCAAAACGGCAGTCTGCCTATGTAAACAAGGCAGATTGCCATTCTGTCAGTAGGGAAGGCATGGATCCTGTGTCTCTGCAAAGCAGGGAGATGGAACCATGCCTTCCCCTAGTAAAAGCACCTCCCACACTGTTAGAAAACACTGGCTAGACACACATTTAACCGTTTGATCGATCTTGTTGTTACTCCCTTACCACCCAGTGTGACTAGTACAGGGACTGTTCTTTACAGCGCAAAAAATATACAGGTGGTCAAATACCACTAAAAGAGCTTTATTTCTGGGGAAAAAAAGCCATAAATGTTGTTTGGGTACAGTGTCGCACGACTGCGTGATTGTCAGTTAAAATAACACCATGCCGTATTGCAAAAAAATGCCCTGGTCATAAAGGGGGTAACCTTTCTGGCGTGGAAATGGTTAATGTGTGCAAAAGTTATAGCGTCTACAAACTATGGTGCTTATATATATATATATATATTGGAATTTTATGCAGCTATAGATGCTATACTGTAATGGATGTCATCAGTGGGTTATACTGGCACTGTGATAGTGTAGTTGGCAATCTGGCGCTAACTGACACGGATGTCGCTAGTGACACTAATGCCGTGATCAGTGATAATGCTAATAGATGTATACTAATACTGTAGACCAGTAATGATGAACCTCGGCACCCAAGATGTTTTGGAACCAAATTTCCTATGATGCTCAATTACACTGCAGAGTGCATCATGGGAAATGTAGTTTCAAAACATCTGGTGTGCCAAGGTTTGCCATCACTGCTGTAGACTGTAGTAATAGGAAGAGGTTAATATCTACGGGCTGCTTTTACTTTCTGATCTGGCTGTTTTTTTTTTTTTCTCCCTCATTTTCTGGGAGAAGAAACAGCCAGATCGCTGTTCCCTGTACACAGAGTTCTGTGTGTTTTTGGAGACGCAGAACCTGTGTGTGATTGGACATCAGCTGACTTCGGCCAAAATCATTGGCTAAAATTCAGCTACCAAAAATTGGCAGGGGGCACGTGCATGCTTGCCCCAAACCCGGAAGAAGGCCGTCCCATACATTTACATGATTGTACTTGCCACCTGCTCATGGTATTTACTGTAAGTGGTTGGCAGGTAGTTAACCTCTTCCCTTCTTAGTCGTCCTTTTACAATAGGCTGGGTGTCCTCTCAGGATCGCGCTAAGCGCACGCACTGGCACAATCTGTCACTCAACCGTATCTACCAACACAGCCGATGACAGATCACTGTACCAGCCCATTGCCGGTACCATGTGACCGCTGTGGCCTTTCATGGTTTGTTTACTATTGTGATGAGCTCTGTGGTTGGCCACAGTCATCACATGGTACAGGCAGGGCCAACCACAGCTCCTCCTACACTATGTGATTGGCTGTGGCTACAGCTAATCACAGTAATAAACACTGAATGAATAGTTTTTATTCATAAAAAAAATAGTTGCTTATAACTGTAAAATGCAGTTATAAGCACACCTAGTGTGTAAAAAAATAAATAAATAAATACAAAATGGAAAAAGTTATGAATTTTTTTTTTTTTTTTTTTCTCATTTCTTTTTTTAATAGTTTCATCCGTCTTTATTTTCGAAAAAAATTACAACTTCAAAAAGCTCACCATGCCTCTTACGAAATACCTTGGACTGTCTACTTTCTGAAAATGGATCATTTGGAGATATTTGTACTGCCATAGTTTTTCCGGATCTCAAGAAATAGGGATTGAGATAGGCCCCGTCAATACATCAGAATTGATTAATTTTCAGATATATACCAAAGATTGTGGACGCTATAACTTTCCTGCAGACTAATATACACTGATATATACTTGGGTTATTTTCACCAAAGAAATGTAACTGAATACATTTTGGCCTAAATTTACAAAGAAAGATTATTTGTTTGCAAAATATTATAAAAGAAATGAAAAAAAGTGTTTTTTTAAAACTAATTTTGGTCTTTTCGCAAAAAAAAAAAAAAGTGACGATGCTATACCACCAAAGAAAGCTCTTTGTGTGAAACAAATGATACAATCTTCACATGGATACAGTGTTGCGTGACCACGCAAATTTCATTCAAAATGTGACCGCGCTGAAAGCTGAAAATTGGTCTGGGCAGGAAGGGGGTGAAAGTGTCCAGTATTAAAGTGGTTAATGGGACCACAACTGGGCTGTGAAAGGGGTGTGAAGAGTTCCATCCTGGTCTGTAGCAGATGCTGAAGATACCTAAAAGTAGCCACCCGTCTGGACCAGAGTACAATTTAGTTGTTGCTGGAGGCAAAGAGTCCTGTAGATGACCTGGGGGCAGAGGTTAGGACCATGAAAGTTAAGCCCCGTACACACGCAACGAATTTCCGCCGACCGGTTGTCCGTCTTTTGTCCAGAGTTGTGTTTTGTTGGTTGGAATGTGCTTAGACTGCACACAAATTTTCCCGCATGACAAAATTCTACTTCAGAAGTGATGTTATGTGTTGGTTTGCTTTCTTTGTGTTCTTTCTTCTCTGAGCATGTCCAGTCTTGCTCATAAGATTTTTCCCTGTCGAAATCTGTACTGACTGCACGAAAATCGGCCGTGTTTTGACGCAGGACAAAAATTTTATAGCCTGCACACCAGAATTTTTTCTGCTGAAAAGTCTGAGTCGGTTGTCGGCAGATTGGTCGTCGGACGAAAATTCCCGGCCGAATTTCGACGCGTGTGTACGAGGCTTTAGAAGCTCTTCTGGGCCCAAGAAGTTGTTTGAGATGTTTGCTGTCTGGGCGAGGAAGGGGGGGGGGGGGGGGGGACTGAGAGCACTTGCTGCTGTTTTTGGGTACCTGTACCCCAAACCCTCGCTTCCTAGGCATTTGAGACAATAAATTGCAAGCAAAGTAGACTGAAGGTGTTGAAGTCTATCAGTCGCCATTGATGGGTCGGTAAATGTCTTGGTGCAACTACGGGAGGGTCACTAGTAGTGAAAGCAAGAGAGACCCTTAAAACCCAGCAGCCTCTTTGGGGTCGTTGCTGCAATTATTTGTTGTGATGTTGCTACACGCTTGTTATCATTTCAGATTCTTGTTGCCATGGTAACTCTGAGACACTAAGTAACTAACGAGGAGTTTACACCAACTGCCCAGCAATTTTGCGAACAATAAGTCCCTCAGTTTTTCCCGGCTTATACCAGCAGGTCTTGTGCCGGAAAGCAATGAAGCACCGAGGGCTTGCTGTGTTGGCAGTGGAAGGTTTTGTTCTCGACCCATGTTTTTTGGCATACAACGGAATGAGAGGGTTTTAATAAGATGAAATGCGGTTGAGAAGAAAGAGAAGAAACAGACTGAATTCTTTTTTTTTTTGTACTAGAAAGAAACGTTACAAAACGGACAATGAAAGAGGCAGAATACTGAGGGCTCTGAACAGCGGTGCTTGAGATTCAGAAAGAAAGGTCTGTGCAAAATAAATTAAAGGCAAACGCCATTTATAGAGTAGAGTCGAGTTTTGGTTGGCTGTCGGAAGGTTGAATCATGGGGCTGCTCTTGGTCTCCAGCGGTTATTTATGAAAAGATGACTATTTTTAGTTCATTGAAACGTAAAGGTTTGTTTGTAACACATGTATACAAGGTGCTTGTGTCTAGGTCATGGGGGGGGGGTTTGACATAAAAATGGGACTTGGTAAGCACTAGGTTTTATAAATGGATTCATAATTAACATTTTTAGATATTTTAGAGTTGGTAATATGTAGCATACTGATCTGTGTGTGTACATGTATGTATATGTGTGTGTATGTAGCAGGTTTTCCAGGCAGGTGGGTCTGCCATTGTTACCGGTAATATTCCCAGCACATTTTGAGCTGTAACTCCAGGTGTGAGAACTGAGACAATGACAATTCCGGCATCTTAGGTTTGGGCGTTTTTATTCTATGTAGGGGATGGGAGAAAGGAATGAGTGGGATACTCCTCTGGCTCGACTAGGTACAATTTTGGGACTCTTCTAACAAAAAAAACCTGTTGGCACTGTCTTGACGTCAGCTGAATGCCAGCCAACGCTTCCTGATGCTTGAAGATACTGTAACACTGAAAACTGTGCTGGAACCTCAACTTTAATTCAGAAGATCCAGGACTGTAGAATACTTGACTTCTGACACTGCTTTGCTCAAAAGTCACTGAACAGCTCCCTCCGACCTTTCACTGGCTGAGGTAGCTCTGTGTAGAATCCTGTGCTCCTGCAACTCTCAACCTGTACATTCCACACTGTACACGGACTCTTCAGGCCCCAAACTGCAGGCGTCCCCTTTTAAACTTCAGGGTCCTCAACCTAGGTACCCCCTCTAATACTTCATTGTCCTCTGACCAGGCACCCCCTTTACAACTAGCTGACTCTTGGATCCCAGAACCTTCTCCGGAGTGGTCTCCTCTGACTCTAGGTAGACCTCCAGGGGCAATCCACAGTACTCACTACCTTTTGTAAGCTTTCCTGGGACTGGACCCCTCTCTCTCCGCTGGTTCTCGGCACACCGGATCCAGCTCTACTCGGCACCCTCTGGATTCTCAGGCAGCACCCAGAGACATCCGCTTCCTCTGAAAGGAGGAGAGACAGCCGTACTCTCCCTCCTGGGACTCTGCTTCCCACCAAAGATGCGAAGTCATGCACTCCCCTCAAACTTATACCCACTCCCAGAATCCTCTGTGGCAAAATCTGCCTTCTGGGGTAGTTACAAGCCAGAATGTGTCCCTGATTGGGTTTCCTCCACTGCCCTATGAGAAGCCTCTCACAGAGCCAGTGGGGAGACTCCCCTCTCTGCAGACACACCTGGAAGCCATGACATCATGGCCCTACTGTTAGGCCGACAAGGCCCTGCTATGCATTTACCTAGCACCTACCTGCAGGGTGCTACATCCACCGCACACCAAACTGAGTCAGGTCCCTCTGACTCTGAGGCAACAGCCTCCTGTCAAAAACTCTGCCAAAATTCAGGAGTATCCCACAAACCTGGAAAAGGGAAAAACGAATTTACAAATAAATTACAGTGAAAAAATAGATCTTTACACTATGCTGTACAAATTTTACAAACAGTTTTTAAGGTGGAGAACAATGAAGAAAAAATACAATGCAAATTCCCTGACTATCTATCTCTAAGATGGTCCCACCTGTAGAGAGGAAAAAGGAAGCAAAGTTAGTCAACTGCATACACATAGGAAAATGCAAGCCTAACTATCTGAACAGTTGAGTGGAAAGATCCTCCTTCTTTGGCTGCAAGGCGACCTTTCTACTCCCTCCCTGACTACCTCTGCTAGCGAGTGTCTTGACTCGCCAGGGTCCTCTGCTTCCTGGAAGAGCTTGTCCCCCTAACACTAGCTGTCTATGCAGAGTCCTTTTTGTTGAAGTGGAGCACAGCGCCCTCTAGCTGTACTCCCAAGCACTTCTTTAAGGAAACGGCAGGTCACAGTTCTGCATGACCTACAGTCCTGCTGAGTCAGGGAAAGTATCACAGGGGTCCTGTGGGGCACCCCTCACCAAAGTTCCTGGACACTTGAACTTGGCTTTAACAACATCTTTATCTGTCAAAGCTGTGGATGACGTCCCACACAGCTATTTGTAATCCACAGTGATCCTGGCCCGATGGCCCAAGGAATCTAGTACATCAAACAACTTCCAGAAGACCTGGGCCCGATGACCCCAAGAGGTCATATCAATACTTTTTCCCAAAAGAACCTGGTCCGATGGCCCAAGGGGTCCACATTAAACTTAAAACACTTGAAAACTTCAGCATTATATTTTTTTCAAAGTTTTCTTGGTCAGTTGTGGTAGCCAGCCGGCCACACTTTTTTTTTTTTTTCTTCTAAATCTTCTCCTTTTTGAAATGGAATACTTGCAGTCCTCAAATGTAATAATCAGGGTGAGGGACCTGAACATATTCACCTTGATCGTTCTTGACTCTGATGGACCAAGTGTGCCTTGATCCATCTGAGCTGCGGACCTCCGCCCTATCTATATAGATGGAGCGCCCATAGTTTCATTGAGCCTTTACCTTGTTAAATTTCTCCTTTTAAGCCTTTCTTCAGGAGAATCCCTGTAAGGTTTTGGGACAAACAGGAAGTCCCAGATTAGCTCGTCGCACCGAAAATCCCGAAACTTTTCCACCATTATCATCCCTTCCCTTGGTGTGTAGGGGTAGTCATATCCGCATTCAAGCACAGCTTTCTTTTGCATCCACCGATGCATCTGGGACAACCGGGGGAGAGTTCTCCTGTTTCCTCTCCCTGGTGGAGAAAATGGGGTACATACCCTTTTGTATCATTTCCTCATAGGCTGCATTTTGGTCTCTGACCCTAGCAATGTTTCCTGGAGGGGTGAGGTCTGGGACCCTTTCAATGTAGGCATCACAGAACCCCAATTTCTGAGCCCGTTCCCCTCTCTATAGCCTCCTGGGTTTTCTGATCAAGTGGCACAGTCACCTCGGGACCTGGGGAGCTACCAGTCTCATCAATAGATCCCCAATCATCCATTTCTTCAACTGATCCATATCTCATGTAGAAAGATGGGGAATTAACTCTTACAGGACATCTCTCACCCTCACTACTTGTACTGGAAGGTGATGCTCGAATTGCTGCCGGCTTAGCAGGCTGTGGGACACTGATAATGGCGAATCCTCTTGGCTCTGAGGAAGGGGGTTCGCCCTCGAAATGCGTCAGCCTAAGCCACAGCAGCTCTGTACGGTTTGCCGCACGCTGTCCAGCATTACGCAGTGCCTGGCTGCCTTGGAGACTTCTTTATTTATCCATAGATGTGTTGAGATGTGTGTATTATCGCACCTGTTTTGTGAGTACATTTTATGCATTTTTCTATTTTAATAAATGTTTTTAGTGGTAATGCACTAGGTTGGTGCGCCCCTCTTTTTGTTATCTTTCTTCAGTTTGTATCGGATTCCCTTGGTCCCGAGGTGGCAGCAAGACCTTCAGTCATACCCATCCATATGTGTTGGAAACTTGCCTCTTCCTTCCCATTATTGCACCTGAGCGCAGGAGAATTGAAAATCTTTGCCTGGAAGAGACCTTGTTGATGCACCATAACTAGCTTGTGTTTTGTTGCTGTGCTCAGTCTTGCCATGTTGTATGACCTGTGACATGATCAGTCTTCCACAACCTCACCTTCGTAGCAGAGTTTGGCTGTTCCTCTTCCAGTTTTAAGCCTTCTACACAGCGGTTTCTGTTTCCGGTAATGACTGTGTTTCAACCTACATATGAAATTGATGATCTTTAGCCCCTGCTGGGTTTAGTCGGTTAATCATACACCTGACTCTAATCCTGCAAAATCCCTGACTTTGTGTAAACCCCCGTTCACGCTGAATGCGGCTTTGAAATGATGCTACTTCATTTGAAATCGCACAAAACCGCATGTCAGTGTGACTTGGCTGACATCTGTGCAACCTCATGCTCCGATATCTATGCTAGTCACACCTGAAACCGCTATAAATAGTGCAGGAACTTTTTTCAAATCGGTGCGGCACTGCAAAGTCAACCTCGCACCGATTTGAACAGTTTAATTGCCGAAAATAGGGTGCGACTTCTCAAGCCTGTTTCTGTGCAGGAGTGTTTTGTACAGCAAGCCCATTGGCATGTAACAGACCAACTTAACTCTAGTTACCAGTGTGACCCCTAATGGGTTCCCCAAAACAAACAGGCAGTCCTTGTACCTTTTTTTTTTTTTTAGGGTTCTGTCAATACTCAGCCTTTTCACCTAGCAGCATGAGAGAGAGAGCACTGGGCATCAGTCAGCTCACCTATGTAAAGCCCAATAGATAGCTGAGAATGGTAATGAGGTCTGGCTACGAGGTAAGAGGTGGACCTAGGAATGGAGGCTTTATGCCACCAAAAGCTCTAAAAAGCCTCTGGGCTCCAGGATCCAGGACCTATTAACCACTCAAGCCCCAGAAGATTTTACCCCCTTCCTGACCAGGGCCTATTTTGCGATTCGGCACTGCGTGACTTTAACGGACAATTGCGCGGTCGTGCGACGCTGTTCCTAAACAAATTTGACGTCCTTTTTTTGCCACAAACAGAGCTTTCTTTTGGTGGTATTTGATCACCTGTGCGATTTTTGCTACATTGCGGCGGACAGATCGGACCCTTGACTGACATTTTTGACACTTTTGGGGGTACCAGTGACATTACTACAGTAATCAGTGCTATACATATGCACTGTTACTGTAAAAATGACACTGGCAGTGAGGGGTTAACCTTTTTTTGAGAGGGAGGGGTTAAGTGTGTCCCGAGGGGCGTGATTCTTACTGTGATTGGCTGTGGCTAGTTGTGTAAGAACAGTGATCAACGGTCCTACATAGTAGAACCGTATGATCTCCATTTTTACACAGGGGAGAAAGACAGGCGGCTTTGTTTACATTAGCCGCCTGCCTTTCTCCCGGTGTCACGGACGATCGCCAGTGCCCGGCGGACATTCGGCCGCATGCTCGCTCACCAGAATCTACTGATGGCAGTGGGCAAGTGGTTAATAATCTAAAAAAAAAAAAAAATTCGTTTAGAACACCTCACTATGTTATAGGCCACAGGTGTCAAACACAAGGCCCACGGGCCGAATCTGGCCCTCCAGGCCATTTTATGTGGCCCTCGTACCTCTCCTGTAGCTGCAGGAGAGCTCCAGTCCTCCTCCAGACCTTGTACTTTCTGCTTTCCAGCAATGCCTCCAGCTTCTTGTCTTTCCTGATGTAAGGGAGGGTGGGGGAATCAACTTTTGATGGTGGAGAGGCTCTTAACGTCTTATGTAAGGGTAGGGGATGCTCTTGACATCTAGTCTTACAGATACAACCGGCCCTTTTGAGGGCAATCATAATGCTGATGCGGCCCGCGATTAAATTAATTTTGACTCCCCTGCTCTAGGCAAAAAATCTAAGTGACACACACGCTGTCCAGTCCTGAGAGCTAGTGTTCATAGTTTTTTTTTTTTTTTTTTCTTTCTCTCTGCATGTGGTCACTTAGTTAGTTTTCATTTTTAAGGCTACATTCACACCTGAGCGTAGCGTTTTCGCGCGTTTTTTGCCGCGATTTTTACCGCAATTTTACCGCGATTTTACAGGCGTTTTATGTGCAGGCGTTTTTAGATTGAATAGAAACCAATGGAAAACGCCTGTAATCTGCCCAAAAAGAAGCTCATGTACTTTTTTGAGCATTGGGCGTTTTGCTTACAGCGTCAAAACGCTCAGATGTGAACAGGGGCCATTGAAATGAATAGGATTTGTCTTGTTGGGCGTTTTGAGAGCTGATCCTAGAGCAGAAAAACTCCCCCAAAATGCCTACATGTGAACGGAGCCTAAGGTTAAAATAACTTTCTTCTTCCAAGTACAGAAATATACCTGTTGATCCTGCCAGAAATGCAGTGCCCTTGTAACTTCTTGCGCACTGAACTGAAATCTCAGCCCATGTTATCTGCTTTCCTAATGTTTTTCCTGTATGTCTCTTGTATTCCAGCATGGAATGACCCCTCTGATGCACTCCACTTACAAGGGGAAGGTGGATATGTGTAAACTACTCCTGCAGCATGGAGCAGATGTCAACTGTAATGAACATGAACATGGATACACCGCCTTGATGTTCGCCTGCTTATCAGGTAATCTGAGTGCCAGATGACCTCGCGCTCTTGTAGTGTTGATGTGTATTTTATATTTATGTATATCGTTAAAATTTAAATTTTTTAATAATGAGCATAACAGATGCTGGAATTATGTGTAAAACCTCTTACCATTCTCACTTGTGCTCCACACTAGAGATGTACACAATGGAAAAATTTGTTTCGGATTTGTTTGTAAAAGAGGTAATAAACTCTTCCTGTTGTGTTTGTTTTTTTTTTTTCTTTTCCCCTGCAAAGTAAATGCATAATGTGCTAGTATGCACCACATACTAGCACAATATGTGACACCTGCAAATGAAGCCCACGTTTTCCCTGCTGGCGGCCGCATCCATCTTCGCCCGTCTTCCTTCCGGGTCTGCAGACTCCGGCTGTATTACTGGCCGGAGCCGCATGACATCACTCCCGCGCATGTGCACGGGAGCCGCCGGTCACGGCATGGGCGGCAGTTTCTTCAGACCACATGCGTCCAATAACGTCATCGGCTGCATGAAATGTAAATATCTCCTAAACGGTGCAAGTTAAGGAGATATTTACAGTACCTATAGGTAAGCCTAATTACAGGCTTACCTATAGGTAAAAGTTCTCAAGGTGGGTTTACAACCACTTTAAGGCTCCATGTACATGGGACGTTGTTAAAAGTCCCTTTGAATGCTGGAATTTTTAGGACGTTTGAAACGTCCATTCAGTCGCGTTTGTACCCACGTTTAGCGGGCGTTCAGCGGCGTTTGCGGGCGTTTGCGTTTAGAAGCGTTCCTAGAGGTCAAAAAAATTATTCCCCTTTAAAATGGAAAAACGCAAACGCTAAACGCGGGTCATCGCGTTCGGACGCGTTCAGACGCGTTCAGACGCGTTCGGACGCGTTCAGACGCGTTCAGACGCGTTCGGACGCGTTTGTGCATTTGAAACGCCGGGAAACACACGTTCGAACGCAAATAATTGCGTTCTAAAAACAGTCCCTGAACACAACTGCCTGCAAATGACTGTAAACGACCTGGTGTACATGGACAGATAAGATAAAATGTAGATGGGTTCAGGGGCTTCTGAAAAAAACGCCCAACTGCTCCTAAACGGCTATTTCCAGCGTCCCGTGTACATGGAGCCTAAGTGTCATAATTTTCATTATAATTTAATTTGATCATATTATGTTGGAACGATTCATTTTCAGACTTTGCTTTTTATATTCGGATTAGTTTTGTCTATTCAAAATTTTCGAATGCATTCAAATTTGGAAAGACAGCTATATTCTTTCTATTTTATTCTATTCTTTTGGAATTTCGGAGTTTGACTTTAGGAAGACTGTATTTTTTCTATTTTATTCTATTCTGTTCGGAAGATGGCTATACTCAATTCTATTTTAATTTAATCTATTTAGAGGTGCACTAAATGGAAATTTTGGTGCGGAAGCCAAAAATGCAGGATGCACTTGGTCAATAACTGTAACCGAAAATGCAAGATGCACTTGGCCGAAAAAACTGTAACCAAAAATACAAGATGCGCTTTGGCAAAAACCAAAAATTACAGTTTTTTTTTTTTTAAAAATATTTGTTTTCTTATATAATGGTATTAAATTCTGCTTTTTACCCCTTGCCGACCGCCCCATGTATATATGCTGTGGGGCGGAGGCTCCTGTATGCAGAATCATGAACAAGTACGTGATTCTGCACTTGAGGGTCAGGGGCGTGCACGGGCAGCTCCAGCGACTTGCTCCCGCTGTGATTGGACACAGCAGGAGCCAAAAAGTGGGTCTGCCGATTGTTCCTTGGAGAAGCAGAGCGCCAGCCTGTGACCAGAGAAGATAGAGATCCTGTATTTCTGCTAAGTAGGAACACGAATCTCTGTCTTCCTACAGTTAAAGCACCTCACCCATAGTTGGCAAACACTCCTAAGGACACACTTAACCCTTTGATCACCCTTGATGTTAACCCCTTCCCTGCCAGTGTCATTAGTACAGTGACAGGGCATGTTTTTTTTTTTTAGCACTGATCACTGTATTGGTGTCACTGGTCCCCAAAAAATTGTCAATTTGTCCGTTGCAATTTTACAGTCCTGCTATAAGTCGCTGATTGCCCCTATTACTAGTAAAAAAATAAAAGAAAATTCCATAAAAATATCACATAGTTTGTAAACCAATCAATATACGCTTACTGGGATTTTTTTTTTCACCAAAAACATGTAGCAGAATAAATGTTGGCCTAAATTAATGAAGAAATTCGATTTTTTGTAAAAAAAAATGTATTGAATATGTTTTATAGCAGAAAGTAAAAAAAAATGTTTTTTTTTTCAAAAAATTGCTAGTGACAATAACTGTGTTCTCCCATCTGGGGTAGATTCCCCTGACCCCCCCCCCCCCACACACACACACACAAATTCTGCTCCTCTTGGGAGAATACAGTGGCTCCACGGGAGGGATTCCCCTGTCAAGCTTGTGGTTGCAGGAAAAAAATTTGTTCTCTCGTCTATGGCCAGCCTTAGATCGTGTGTGGACGTCATCTAAGGTTGCCCGGTTGCTCCAGTCGTTGGGTTCACATATCTCGCCATCGCTTTGGAAGCCCTGCAATCTCAGAGCAGCAAGCCACGAATCTCTGCAAAGGTTTTGCTTTTAACTTCCAACTCCCATTTAGATCGGATTAGTCAGAGCACTTTACTTTAAATGTCACATTGTTCCAGAACGCATTCGGGGAGTGGAACACAATAGGCTGTAATGAGCCGTACTCTTGAAGGCGTATCAAGGCATATATTTAGTTTGTTTTTTATACATATACAGGGAGCAGGCTGAAAAATCTAATTTGAGTTGCATTTGTAATCCTCCGGCCTTTTCCTAGGTTGAGTCTCCGGTGCCTTGCCAGAAATTTTCCAGTCTGGCTGAGCTCCCATATATAGCAAGGTGCTCGCTCGGGGAACAGGGAGAGATACTGCATCCATTTACTAAGCTGTATGAGCTGTGAAAAGCGTTCATTAATTTTATTGAATGATAATTCTCTCTTCAATATTTTACAAAAATATAGATATTTCACAAATTATTTCTTTGCACATATTAAGCTTTAATTCTTGAGTTTTTTTTTTTGTACCCAAATGCTTTAAAGATCTCTTGCTTTGCAAGCACAATAAAGTTAGGCATTTAAAATTTCACTCATCAATTAATACAACCATAGTAGTGAATGTGAATATAATAAATCGAATACCACAATCCAGTAAAAATTCAACTTCTAGTGGTGGGACACTCCCCTGATGACATTTCCTATGATGAAATACACTGGGCGGGGCTAACAAATATCAGTAGCCTCTGGCTGCCGCCTGTAGCGCATCTGCAGTCTCTGGCTGCCGCCTGTAGCGCGTCTGCAGTCTCTGGCTGCCGCCTGTAGCGCGTCTGCAGTCTCTGGCTGCCGCCTGTAGCGCGTCTGCAGTCTCTGGCTGCCGCCTGTAGCGCGTCTGCAGTCTCTGGCTGCCGCCTGTAGCGCGTCTGCAGTCTCTGGCTGCCGCCTGTAGCGCGTCTGCAGTCTCTGGCTGCCGCCTGTAGCGCGTCTGCAGTCTCTGGCTGCCGCCTGTAGCGCGTCTGCAGTCTCTGGCTGCCGCCTGTAGCGCGTCGGCAGTCTCTGGCTGCCGCCTGTAGCGCGTCTGCAGTCTCTGGCTGCCGCCTGTAGCGCGTCTGCAGTCTCTGGCTGCCGTCTGTAGCGCGTCAGCAGTCGCTGACCGTCTCCTGTATTGCGTCGGCAGTCGCTGGCCGTCTCCTGTATTGCGTCGGCAGTCGCTGGCCGTCTCCTGTATTGCGTCGGCAGTCGCTGGCCGTCTCCTGTCTTGCGTCGCCAGTCGCTGGCCGTCTCCTGTCTTGCGTCGCCAGTCGCTGGCCGTCTCCTGTCTTGCGTCGCCAGTCGCTGGCCGTCTCCTGTCTTGCGTCGCCAGTCGCTGGCCGTCTCCTGTCTTGCGTCGCCAGTCGCTGGCCGTCTCCTGTCTTGCGTCGCCAGTCGCTGGCCGTCTCCTGTCTTGCGTCGCCAGTCGCTGGCCGTCTCCTGTCTTGCGTCGCCAGTCGCTGGCCGTCTCCTGTCTTGCGTCGCCAGTCGCTGGCCATCTTGCCTCCTGTCTTGCGTCGCCAGTCGCTGGCCATCTCGCCTCCTGTATTGCGTCGCCAGTCGCTGGCCATCTCGCCTCCTGTATTGCGTCGCCAGTCGCTAGCCATCTCGCCTCCTGTATTGCGTCGCCAGTCTGTGGCCGTCTTGTCTCCTGTAGCGCGTCGGCAGTCTCTGGCCGTCTCCTGTAGCGCGTCGCCAGTAATATTTACGGCCCCATTTAATTTTGATATCCGGGACCTCTTTTGAGGCACCCAATATCTAGAAAGTTGACTACAATTGTTCTAAGAAGTGGTCATTGACGAATGGTAAGGTTTGCACTTTGGAACTTTTTTGAATTGAATTTTTCTCTCTTGTTCCTCCACTTTTGAGAAGTCTTATAATCGTAATAGGTGCAATTTAATCCCTAACATCGCAGGGTTTCAGAGCCACGACATATTGTGAGTGCTGCTTTCCTTCTAGAACAGCGTTAACCCATGTCGGGTCAGCCTCACCTTTAGAGTAATGTGTTTTTTTGCAGCTCCACATATGGAGAAGAGAGTGAGATAATGAACGGTTGCTGACTGCACCGTGCACCTTTCAAATTACCAACATCGCAGTCACCCCATGAAAAGGACACCAATTATCACCTCTCAGAATAATCACGCACTTCTCTCCGGCTGCTTTGTCTTGCAGGAAAGAAAGACATTGTGTGGATGATGCTTGAGGCCGGAGCCGACACGGATGCCATCAACTCAGTGGGGAGGACGGCGGCACAAATGGCAGCTTTTGTAGGTAAAACCGCCAATCATTTGTTCCGGGAACATAGAAAGGTTGGAGGAGTTAAAGTTTTTTTTTTTTTCTGGAATTGTCTTTTTTTTTTTTTTTTTTTATTGCTATCATTTTTTTAAAGCCTAACTATGGATGAGCACCCTCTGTGACCCTTTGTTTTCTCCTCGAGTCCTCAGCCCAGTCGCCTGATGTCGCCAGCCCTCTTCTTCAGCAGTGGGCCAGTCCTGAATGCTACAGAGAGCAGCACCACAAAATGTCATGGCTCTGCTCTTTGCAGCATTCTCCTGTGAGCCAAGGCCAGCCTGATGATAGATCCTGGGCTCACAGGAAAGGGGTTCTATAATGCTGGGTGCCATTAAACCTGGCAGAGGATCTCTGCTGGATGGCAGAGCATTGACTATGTGGGGGGACTGATAAAGGGCGTGTTTTGATGTGAACCTTCTTCTTCTTTTTTTTTTTTTTTTTTGTTAAACAAGAAAAGTTTTATTGAAATAATAAAACACAGAACAAATAATAAAAAAAAAAAATAAAAATGAATTTGGAATTCAACTTGCACCTGTTCAGCGGTCACCCCTGTACACATTTCCATGGTCCTTTGCAATTTTTCTATTTCTGCTATAGACCTGTTTACTTAAAGCGGAGTTCCACCCTAAAATTATACTTACCTCCATCTTCTTGCTCCGGTCACCTGAAAAACAAGTGGATAATCGCAATTTTTAATTTTTTTTACTTACCTTGTTTAGAAGATAATATACTTACCTTACTTCCTCTTCCTCCCCTCGGCGGCCACAGCGATTCGTCACTTCCTGGCTTTGCAATGATTCCTGGGAGCTAAACGTCATCGCTCCCAGGAATCCATGCGCCTGCACCGGCCCCAACGTCAGTTCCGGTGCAGGCGCCGTCATACCTTGCTAAACAGCTTCTGGGCATGCCTGGCCCGACAGCCCCCCATTTTGATGGAGAGGGATTCTGTCTGTAATGGTGCCCACCTGGTTCTCTGACTTGTGCTCTGAGGATCTTGAAGAGGAACCCCACGCCAAAAAAACAGTGTGGGGGTCCCCTCCCCAAGATCCATACCAGGCCCTTTGAGTCTGGTATGGATATTGAGAGGGAACCCCACACCAAAATGAAAAAAAAAAAAAAAAAAACACGCTGTGTGCCCCCCCCCCCCAAGAGAATACCAAATTCTCTCTTTCTTTCTTTCTTTCTTTCTTTCTTTCTTTCTCTTTCTTTCTTTCTTTCTTTCTTTCTTTCTTTCT